>NC_088376.1:56310833-56641666 GCF_037993035.2 Macaca fascicularis | reverse complement strand
ATGCCTACTCCCATTGGGGAGGACTACGTGCTTTACTCAGTCCACCAGTTCGAAGGCTAATCTCTTCCAGAAGACTCTCCACACTCCAAGGAATAATGTTTAACCAGCTATTTGGGCATTCCCATGGCCCAGTAAAGCTAACACTTAAAATAGCCATTGAAAGGGTGTTACCACCTGTGTTAAGAACTCTCGAGTCCCCAGTGTTCCCTTCCCAATCATAGATGTCTGCTTCTCTCCCAACTTCTACCCTGGATTTTGTGTTTGTAACCCATTTGGTTTTCATTTACTTCTAATAGGTATGCATGCACTTCTAAGAGTTTAGTTCTGAATATTTATGAAGTTTATATCTGCGTAACATCATTGCATTTGTGAGGATCATCTATGTTGATGAACGTTGCTCTTGCTAATTCATTTCAAATGACAGTTTTCCATTGAATACATAGAATACTTATATATCTATTTTCCAATCAGTGAGTGTTTTGTTTATTCCTAGGCTTTGGGTTTTTTCCTAATGCCATAAAATTTTATTATTATTATTTCTTTACTTAGCTCCTCTTGCTCATGCATAAGAGCTTTTCTAGGGTACATATATATATATATATACACACACACACACACACACACAAACTCGGATATATATATACACACTAGGGTATATATATATACTAGAGTGTATATATATATATATATATACAGTAGAATATATATATTTGACTCATATATATGTGTGTATGTATATATATGAGTTGAATCCATGGGATATGGTGTATACTTATTCATAGTTTTAGTAGGTAATGTCGATTGTTTCTTCAAAGTGATTGTACTAATTTACAGTTGCATTATTTGTTTGTATGTCTCAATTGCTGTACATCTTATCCTCCCCAACACTTGGTATTATGAAACTTTAAAATAAAAATTTAAATAGAGACAGGGTTTCACCATGTTGCACAGTCTGGAGTGCAGTGGTGGCTATTCACAGTGTGATTGTAGCTTACCACAGCCTCAAACTCCTGAGCTCAAGTGATCCTCCTGCCTCAGCCTCCCAAGTAGCTGAGATGACAGGAATGTGCCGTTGTACATGCCTCCTTGTATTGTAAAACTTTTATCTTTTATAATATGTGAGTGTGAAATTGTATTTTTTCACATTCATTTTTCTGAGTCCTAATGATACTGAGTGCCTTTAAAATGAGTTAGAGCTGCTTGAGTTTTGCCCTTTTGTGAAATGCTTGTTTATAGATTTTGCTCATTTTTATGTTGAATTGTCTTTTTCTTGCTTCTTTTCAGTTACATACATGTTTTGACTATGTATTCTTTTTGTTTACATGCATTACAAGTATATTCTACCAGTTTTTGGCTTTTATCATTTACCTTGTGATATCTTTTGATAGACAGAAAATTCCAATTTTATTTAGTAAAATTGATCAAACTTTTAAAAAACGATTGCACTGTTTGTGTCTTAAATAAGAAACAATTTTTTTTCTGCAAAGTGATAAATCTGTCCTTCAATGTTTACTAAAGTCTTAAAATTTTGGCATTCCTGTTTAAATCATGAATCCATCAAGAATTGATTTTTGTGCATGGTACAAAGTAATCAATTATCCCCTCAGCAGTTACTGAATAGGATTCTTACCCCTTCTGATAAGCAATTCATCACTGTCATATTAAGATGTCACACATGAATGGATTTGTATGTCTGTTTTCTGTTCAATTGCATTGGTCTGTCTACCTCTGTAACAATGCCACACATTTTAAATACTAGAGCTTTTAAATACATAATGATATTTTCTAAGTTTCTCAAATATTCTACCTGAAGAGTATCATAGTGACTTTTGGGCCTTTGCTCTTCTCTATGTATTTTAGAATCTGTGTGTCAAGCTCCATGCTAATATTTTTAAAATTTACGTAAATTCTATTTGACAATTTTCAGATTTATCCAGTTATATTTGATAGTATCTTGTTCCTAATCCATACTTACAATTATTTCCCTTTTAATGTATTAAATATTATATACAATGTATTTAATACAATACAAAATAATAGTATTATAATTATTATAATATAATAGTGAAATGGGTTAGGGTCAATGGTCTTGATGTCTGAGGTGTTATCCAAGCTCATTGTCTCACAACCAAGAGAATTATGGAGTGTGGACACAAAGATTGAGGTTGGAACGAAAGTTTAATAAGTGAAAGAAAGTTGTCTGCAGCAGAGAGGGAGCCCGAGTGAGTTGCTGCTTTTACAGCTGAATTTAAAAGCTTTTATAAGAAACTCATCTCATCTCTGTAGCTGTTTGAGTAACTCCTCTTACCTGTAAAGCTGTCTGCATAACTCCCTCTTATCTATGTAGTTGTGGGTATGTCTCTAGGTAAGCACAGAGTGCAGCTTCTCTTGTGGATAATTGTGGGTTTGTTTTAGGTAAGCCCCCCTTTCCCTCCCCATGAAACTCCCATGGAGCCCACCATGCACATGTCTGAAAAGTGGGGGAAACTTTTCCTGTGAGCCTGCTAATCACACAAAGAACAAAATGCTTCTATGCTAGACTCTATCTGTGCATCCGCAGTCTGAGTTTTCCCCTGGCTGCTTTATTTTTGCCTTTAGCTGTGATTATTCAGGCAGGCTGCTTCTCCAAGGACTAGCCCTAGCTGTCTACCTAGCTGATTTTTCCTTTTCTTCTCCTTCAATAGCATTATATTAAACACACTGAATATATTTTTGGTTGATTTTGGTATCTGAAGTATCTGTGGGTATGATTCTTTGTTTCCATAGACCCATGTTCAAGTTTCTTTTTTCTCTTACCATTCTTTGAACAGACCCAGAATGGGACACAGCCTTGTCCCAGCACAAAGTGGGAGAAACAAGAAATTGCACTGTAACTTCTCAGCTCCTGCACCAGCATTTCATGGTGTTTTCCAGATTTTATTTTGGATAATTGGACATTCTTCATCACATTTATATGTGTCATTATAATTTCAAAATTACACATCATTAGATATTTTTTTCTTTCTCTTCTTTACAGTGAGATAGTACCGAGTAGCGGTTAAGACCATATACTCTATCATACTATCTGATATGGTTGGCTGTGTCCCCACCCAAATCTCATCTTTAATTGTAGCTACCATAATCCCCATGTGTCATGGGAGGGACCTGGTAGAAGGCAATTGAATCATGGGGGTGGGTTTTTCCCATGCTGCTGTCATGGTAGTGAATAAGTCTCACAAGATCTGATGGTTTTATAGAGGGCAATTCCCTGCACACACTCTTGCCTGCAGCCATGTAATATGTGCCGTTGCTCCTCCTTCACCTTTCACCATGATTGTGAGGCCTCCCCAGCCATGTGGAAACATGAGTCCATTAAACTTCTTTTTCTTTATAAATTAGCCAGTCTCAAATATTTCTTCATAGCAGTATGAAAATGGGCTAATATATGATCTATGTTCAAACCTAGACTTTACCTGTTTCTAGCTCTGTGAAGTAAACTTTCCCTATATAAGCCTCTGTTTCTCAGCATTATGTTATTACAAAATTGGTTCAATGGCATATTGGATGGCTGACAGTATTAAATGAATGAATGCATGTAAAGCTCCTACCTTAGTCTAGTACATAGTAATAGCTCAATAAATATTCATTATCATTAGCTCTGGTGTTCTTCCTGAAAGCTTCAGCACTGAGTCTTTCACAGACTTGGTATCAACAGGATATGGATATATGGACAGGTACAGTATGTCTGACTGTGGACTACTGGTACAAGTAACCTACTCCAGAAAGTAAAGAGAACGTATGGTGGGTAAAAGGCTCATTACACACAGTATAATCAAAGGAGAGCTACACTTAGCCAGCAAGATACACAGTAGAGTAGGAAGGCTGCCTTTGAGTGGGCAGTTCTGCCCACATGCTGTGGCTTCTCTTCTACATTTTCAGGTCTGATGGATCAGGGTATTGGAGAATGCAGCAGGGAGAGAGATAATCATTAGGTCCTCTGGAAAGTGTTTACATTGTTAGGGTGTTTTCCACTGTGCTTTACCCTTAGGTTCAGTCTCCAAAGAACAGATGGATGATCAGAATTATTTTTTTTCCTCCCTTTGCTTCCAGAGAAATAAATTTCCTCAAAGAATTTTCAGTAAAAGAGCCAGATAAAAACCTTTGGAAAATGTGAACAAAAAGATGAACAAACCCAAGACTTAAGTCATTTTGTTGAGAGACTGAGTATGATTTAAATGTGATGAAGAAATACCCATTTTGCTCACCCTACATGTAAACATTTTAGATAAAGTTGTTACCAAAATGCCAGGGGGCTGGTCTAGGTCCTGTTGCTTGCTGCACAGAAAGCCAATCACTGAGACAAGTATTGCCAGGGAAGAAGTCTTTATTTGGGTACTGCAGCTGAGGAGAACAGATCAGTCTCAAATCCATATCCTCAACCAATTAAAATTAGGGATTTATATAGCAGGGAAGTAATGTAACTACATGCAGGAAAACAGGAATTAGGTAGGAATAAGGAAGATAAATTGGCCAAAAGGAAGTAGTGGTCACTTAGGCAATTATGACAGGTGAGGGGTCTGACATCTCATTGTCCAGATGTGGTGATCTGCTTTAAGTTTTACTTCCTTGATACTCTTTGAGAGTCTTGATGGTTGTTTTTCAGAAAAAGGAACTCAGACAAGACAGATGCAATTTCTCAAGTTTTAAGACTGGGAGGGTCAATTTCTATGTTTATTCATAAAAAAACCCATAAACATTAGTTCTATGAAACAATTGAGTCAGTTTCAAAATTAAACTTGAAAATGTAATTTACAAAAATTTTTAAGGCTATCTTTCTCCTGATATCCTCTGTCTTTTTGTTCTCTAGAAGCAACTCTCCTTGTCACTACCCATTTCCTATGGTATTTTAAAACTTAAGTCCACACAAAAGCAACAAGAATTTCATAACACTCACTTTTGTTCAGCACTCAACTTAAACGATAATTTTATTAGGGATTATCATATACTACTACTGTTAAAATATTCACTAAGACATTGAATTAGACTTCTCAATATAAAATTATTCTGAGTCTACTAATTAGTCAAGGTAATATATTTAACACATTAAAATTAATTTTACTTAGCTTATTACTATTAATAACTCAGATTATTATACCTGAATAATTTTTAAATCCATTTTTAAAAAATTCTTTGCAGTTCCTTAAGCCTCTATTTAAATTTCCAGTCTTAAGCTTCCTGCTCTGGTTCTTACTTAATATGTACATATGCTGCACATGTTGCAAAGAGACTTGCAAAATATGAAATTTTGTTTTGTTTTGTTTTTTGAGATGGAGTTTTGCTCTGTCACTAGGCTGGAGTGCAATGGTACAATCTTGGCTCACTGCAACCTCCACCTCCTGGGTTCAAGCAATTCTTCTGCCTCAGCCTCCTGAGTAGCTAGGACTACATGTGTGCGCCACCATGCCTGGCTAATTTGTTGTATTTTAGTAGAGATGGGGTTTCACCTTGTTGGCCAGGATGGTCTTGATCTCCTGACCTCATGGTCCGCCCACCTCAGCCTTCCAAGGTGCTGGGATTACAGTCATGAGTTACTGCACCATGCCAAGAATTTTTTAAAAAAGGCTTTTTGTGAAACAGCAATAGAGAAGGCTAATTTTGGAGTAGTAAATTGCCCGGTTGTGTGTCAGGGTCAGCATCTTACTTTCTCTCCCACTAATTTGACTGTTTGGATTGTGATGATATATTTCTATCCTCCCAAATTAGAGGGAAAGGCCTTTTTTTATTCTTCTTCCAGAACAAAAACTTGATTTGCACCTTGTGTCAGAATCTGGTTTCTATTCCAAGGAGTCTGGGACCTAGTGATGAAGAGACAGCATCCTTTAACTCACTTCTCTCTTAAAAGTCATTCTCGTATTTGAAGAATGACTATTAAATAACTAATATATTTTGATTAAATTCTTAAAACTACATTTATTAGCAACAACAGGAGAACTTACTATTCAATGAAATATATCATTGAATATATCAATGACTAAATACATTGCTCTTTATTGATATAAATATTTGCATTATGTGTTAATCTTGAGTTTGAGAAAAGAGTTGCTAGAGAAAACAGACTGGCAATAGGACACAGAAATTTATAGGGACAATTTCATTTTGCATAAAGCTCACAAGTATATTCCAATGATGTCTCTCAGGTGTTGCCTGCAGTTTTCTTTTCTTTCTTTTTTTTTTTTTTTTTGAGACGGAGTCTCGCGCTGTCACCCAGGCTGGAGTGCAGTGGCCGGATCTCAGCTCACTGCAAGCTCCGCCTCCCGGGTTCACGCCATTCTCCTGCCTCCGCCTCCCGAGTAGCTGGGACTACAGGCGCCCCCACCTAGCCCGGCTAGTTTTTTGTATTTTTTAGTAGAGACGGGGTTTCACCGTGTTAACCAGGATGGTCTCGATCTCCTGACCTCGTGATCCGCCCGTCTCGGCCTCCCAAAGTGCTGGGATTACAGGCTTGAGCCACCGCGCCCGGCCGCAGTTTTCATTTTATACCTAGATAGGAATTTTAACAAGATGGATCCTGTTTATTCAGTGTCAATTCATGATACTCATTCCTCAGGCAGTCTACTCAGAGTTCACCTGTACAAAGAAAATACCATTGCAATATTTTCCCAAGAAACCCCAATGTGTTAAAATAATCATGTGTTTAAAATGTATTTTAAAATGTATTTTAAACATATGATTTTACAGAGCACACACATATATGCGAACTTACCTACTGCCTCCAAAACGAAATGTCAGGAAACAATGTACACTTTTACTATTTTAAACATTCTAGATATTTCTATTTTATTGTATTCAAAAATGCTGGTTGGCATAAACATTCATGTGTTGGCTTCTGTGTAGACATGAGCTTTCAACTCCTTTGGGTGAATACCAAAAAGCACAATTATTGAGTTATAGGCGAAGGTATATTAATATATTTTGTAAGAAACTACCAAACTGTCTTCCAAAGTGGCTATGTCATTTTGCACTTCTACTGTCCGTAAACGAGAGTACCTGTTGCTCTACATCCTTGTCACCATTTGATATTGTCAATGTTCTAGATTTTGGTCATTTTAATAGGTGTGTAGGATATCTCACTGTTGTTTTAATTTGCATTTCCCTGGTGATATATAATTTGGAATATATTTTCATGTAATTACTTGCCACCTGTGTATCTTCTTTGGCGAAGTATCTTCTAAAATCTTTGGTCCTTTTTAAAAGTAGGTTGTTAAAGTTCTTATTTTTGAGTTTTGAGAATTATTTGTATGTTTTGGATAAGAGTCCTTTATCAAATATTTTATCCCAGTCTATGGCTTGTCTTTTTATTCTCTTGCCAATGTATTTCATGAGGCAGACATTTTTAATTTTAATGAAGTCCAGTGTATCAATTTTTTATTTTATGGGCTGTGCCCTAAAATTGATCATCAAACCCAAGGATTTGGATTAGATTTTCTCCAATGTTGTCTTCTAGGAGTTTCACAGTTTTGTTTTTTGTTTTGTTTTAAGATGGAGTCTCACTCTGTTGCCAGGCTGGAGTGCAATAGTATGATCTCGGCTCACTGCAACCTCCGCCTCCCAGGTTCAAGTGATTTTCCTGGTTCAGCCTCCAAGTAGCTAGGACTACAGGCATGTACCACCACACCCGGCTAAGTTTTGTGTTTTTAGTAGAGACACAGTTTCACCATGTTGGCCAGGATGGTCTCGATCTCTTGACCTCATGATCTGCCCATCTTGGCCTCCCAAAGTGTTGGGATTACAGGCATGAGCCACTGTGCCCAGTCTGAGTTTTACAGTTCTTTATTTGACATTTATGTCTGTGATCCATTTTTAGCTAATTTTTGTGAAGGGTATAAGGTCTGTGTCTGGATGTTTTTGTTTTTGTTTTGCCCGTGGCTGTCCAGGTTTTCCAGCACCATTTGTTAAAAAAAATGAATCTTTTTTCCATTGCATTACCTTTGCTCTTTTGTCGAAGATCAATTGATTATATTTATGTGACTCTATTTCTTGGTTCTCTATTATGTTCTGTTTATCTGACTATTCTATTGCCAATACCACATTGTCTTGATTACTGTAGTTTTTTGGTAGCTTTATTTATAGCAGCTTTCTTCACAATTGCCAAAATTTGAAAGCAACCAAGAGGCTCTTCCACAGGCGAATGGATAAATAAACTGTAGCACACCCAGACAATGTAATCGTCGATTTAACAAATATCAGTGGATTGTGAATCTCACCATAGTAAGATGATAAAACTCAACCCAAAGCAAAGCTCTCATTTGCATTTTGGTTATGCACTGTGAAATAATACAATCACCCTACTGACCACATACTTCCTCTCTCCAGACCCCAGATTTAAACTCACTTCCTATAGATTGTGGGTGAAGTATCTGATGGACTGTCTCATACTTGGAAAAAAAATTATTTACCCAACATTTATAGGTTATTTATAGCTTTGTGAAATTTGACTGAAAAGTTTCTGACATTTGGCTACAAGGCACATAAGGTGAAAAAGAAGGCTGCATAAGAAAAGCCAGAAAGAAAAAGAGAAACTCTTTACATTTATACTGCATCCTTTTTCTTAGTTATATTGAAGAAGAAAACAGAAATTCATCTCCTGTGTCTTTCTGAAAGACAAATTACTGATGCTTTGACAGTACTAGAGGGGCAGGTCGACTCATACTATTTCCCGTAAGTTTTGCTAATAGAGAAGATGAAACTGGCACTGCGGATGAAAGTGCTTCTCATGGTTAGGTCACAGGTTGGAAATAACAGTGAGAGGCTACCATACAATTTCCCATCTCATAGCTCACTCAATGGTGAGAGCAGGGGGTTTGCTCTCATCGTTCTCCTTTTGATTTTAACTTTTTCTGCTAAAAAGAAAAAAATAATGATGTTAAATGCCTAAGAGATAAAAAGCTTAAAACCGAGGTTATATTAAGTTGGCTTCATCCCAGCCGGGCGCGGTGGCTCACACCTGTAATCCCAGCATTTTGGGAGGCCAAGGCGGGTGGATCACCTGAGGTCGGGAGTTCAAGACCAGCCTGACCAACATGGAGAAACCCTCTCTCTACTAAAAAAATACAAAATTAGCCAGACGTGGTGGTGCATGCCTGTAATCCCAGCTACTCGGTAAGGCTGAGGCAGGAGAATCACTTGAACCTGGGAAGCAGAGGTTGCAGTGAGCCGGGATCGCGCCATTGTACTCCAGCCAGGGCAACAAGAGCAAAACTCTGTCTTAACAAAAACAAACAAACAAACAACAACAACAACAGCAAAAAGTAGGCTTCATCCCAAATGGACCTGGTACCACTTTTGATAAAAATTAAAGGAAAAGATTTAAAAAATTTACCCTTGACCAGCAATGAGAAGAGGCTGAAGTTATGCCACGCTGAGTCTTTAACTGTTCAAGTCACCAGTACTAACCGACATCAGCTCTTTAGTAATTAAATCTCAGATCAATTTATCTAAATAAATTAAATTTTGAGAGTGCAGAAATAAAATAATAACTGTGTACTTTACTGAAATAGTTTGCCAATTATGGACATTATTCATCCAAGGACTAGAATATCCAGAATTTTTCTAGGATTTTTTTTTTTAACTTTCTTGCAAAAGTACCATTTAAAGGTTAACATAAATGATATTGGCTTTCTCATTCTATTCAGCATGAGTCTGAAAAATATAAATATTATGCAATCTTTGAAATATAGACACATTGCCTTCCACTATACTGTAATTTTCTTGAGTTTCAGAATCTAAATTTATACATTTGCAAGGAAATAGGAATGCTTTCAATTTCAATTGTATGAAGCTTGTCATAAAATGGAACACCCTTTTTTATAAATGAAAAAAACAATGCAAACATGAAATAAATAACGAATTACTTCTCAGGCATTGCAAATTTACTTTATTTTACTGATGAAATAAACAATATGAAGCTCAGCCATTTTGTCTGGAAGCTTCCATTACAGACTCCTCTTGCTGAATCTCTTCCACTGTTCTGTGATGGGGCTCAACATTGACATAGGATATATTTTCCTTTTTCTTGCCCTAGCAAAATCCTGTCCTGTCTGGTGAATACAAATACCCCCAGAGCACTCCAAGCAGAAATATTCATTCTTTCAATACACTATTTGTGGGAGGCTGAAAGGTGTCCACCCCCAAAGATATTCTCATCCCATTCCCGAGAACCTGTGAATATGTTACCTTACATGATAAAGGAGACATGTATGAAGCTATGGGTCTTGAGCTGGCAGAGATTATCTTGGGTGATCTGGATGGCTCCATTGTAATCACAGGGGTCCTTAGAAGAGGGAAGTAGAAAGATAAGAGTTCGAGGGAAAGAAATTATAAGGAAAGAATCACAGATTAGAGAGGAGAAAGGATACTACTTTTAAAATGGCAGAAAGGCCGTTGGGCCAAGAAATGCAGGTGGCCTCTACAAAGTGGAAAAGGCAAGGAAACAGATTTTCCCCTAGAACTTCAAGAAGGAGTGCAGTTCTGATGACACCTTCATTTTAGCCTAGTGAAACTGACTTTGAACTTCTGACCACAATAACTATAACATAAGTTTGTGTTGTTTCAAGCCTCTAGGTATCTGTGATTTGTAACAGCATCAATAGAAAAGTAATGCACCATTACTCATAAATCTTTGAGGCTAAACGCTTGCCCTTAGGAGGTTTATGATGTCTGTTTATACAACCTTGAACTCCCTGTTTCTTTTCAAAGTCATAGAAGGTGCTGGCACCTGACTCTTCTATACCTCTTGGTCTTATCCTAAAAGTCCTTTACCTTTGGTTCAACTCTGGGTTTTGTCTCCAAGAACTACTAGTTTACTTCTCTCTTACGTTACATCACTACTCATCTTGAAACCCGTAATTGATCACCCAAATCTCTCTTAATACCCTTGGATTCATGTCCTTCTGCTACAACTATCTGGCCAGTCCTAAGCCTAGAATTAATCTCACTGTCTGTCTTTTCCGCTCTTATATATGATCTGTTGAAAATTGCTGGAATAAAATTCCTCAAATATATAGACTGCTCAGTACAGATTCATGGTCTTCACGCTTAACCAGGTTCTTAAAACTGGCCATGATTCATTTTATGTGTCCAGAACAGAACTGTGTCCCATTCTCATTAGTGATTGTTTTAAATCTTCACCAACTCTTTTCAGACCTCTTCAAAAACATCACCCTTTTCACTTGTAGCTGATGACCTTAAATCTCACCTTATAGATAAAATTAAGTTGAGAAAATGTGAATTATCTTCATTCAGGGGGCTGCCTATAGGGCATGTAGGATTCAGGAAAAAAATTTTTTTGGCAGGGTCCCTATTTGTAGAAACAATTTGATTTTTAAAGAAAGTATTACTAAATAAATGTACCCATGTGAATTATAGCAATTTTTTTTTTTTTTTTTTGAGACAGAGTCTCGCTCTGTTACCCAGACTGGACTGCAGTGGTGTGATCTTTGCTCGCTGTAACCTCTGCCCTCCGGGTTCAAGAGAGTCTCCTTCTAGGCCTCCGGGTAGCTGGGACTACAGGTGCCCACCGCCACACCTGGCTAATTTTTGTACTTTTAGTAGAGACAGGATTTCACCATATTGGCTAGGCTGGTCTTGAACCCCTGACCTCGTGATTCACCTGCCTCAACCTCCTAAAGTGCTGGGATTACAGGCATTAGCCACAGCGCCCACCCAAATTACAGCAATTATTTATGATGACTTAGCATAGTAGGTAGAGAAGAGACATTTGTGTATTTATTTATTTATTTATTTATTTATTTATTTATTTATTTATTTTCTATTCAGTGCATGTGAAGATTCTTCATAGTGTCCAGTACCATCTCTAAAAAGATGGTTCAGGAATTGTGGCTTCATATTCTTTATTATCAGATGAGCCATTTCTGGTTAATTCTGTATCTCCTACCATAGTAAAAGGTAGCAGTACCATTATTAATCACAATGTCCAATGTCTGTATTAAAACAATAGGAGGGCTGGGTGTGGTGGCTCATGCCTATAATTCTAGCACTTTGGGAGGCGGAGGCAGGTGGATCACCTAAGGTAGGAGTTCAAGACTAGCCTGACCAACATGGCAAAACCCCGTGTCTACTAAAAATATAAAAATTCACCCGGTGTGGCAGCGCATGCTTGCAATCCCAGCTACTCAGGAGGCTGAGGCAGAAGAATCGCTTGAACCCAGGAGGTGAAGGTTGCAGTGAGCTGAGATCTTGCCGTTGCACTCCAGCCTGGGTGACAGTATGAGACTCCGTCAAAAAAAAAAAAAAAAAAAAAGAGATCCCTGATATCCTTTATTTAATGCTCATTACATCATTACTCATGATGCTACATCATCCATTGTGCCACCCATGAATTTTAGCTTACAATGACCCTCTTGACAGTTCTGACTCTGCTTTGTTGATCATGACCACAAATCCAAGTCTTGCCATAATTCATTTTCTGCTCATGTTAAATTTACTGTTCAGAATATTTTAAAATAAATATAGAAAAAGACATCTTCCAATCATGTCCTTCTTTGAATGTTTTAGGCCAGAATGAGTGCATTTAAAGAAAGTGATCTCTTTCAGCATGACCACCCCCTGCCTTCCACATGTCACTACAGGAGAGGAAGACAAGTGAATGACTCTTGGTTGAAGCAACAGATCAGTCCATTTCATGCAGGCAATATTCATGCAGGCAATGCAGTTTCTTTTCCGGTATAGCCGAAGACCAACTGAGGGAGCACAATGTCACCATATCAATGAGAGGCAAGAGAAGGGTTGACTGGAAGCATCTTTTGGTATTAAGGAGCAATGGTCATAAAAGCCTTTAGAGAAGATAGATGTAGCCATTTCCCAATGACTGCTTGAACAAGGCACAGAGCCTGTAGAGAAGTTAAGGTAACTTCCCTGAGTACCATAAATGGAAGGCATATAGGATAAAAGATCTCTGCTGCCACCCCCACAGCCCTTGGTTGCTGATTGCTGACTGTATCCTCATGAGCAAGTGTCACCAAAAATCACCATTCCAGTGCCATTCTGGCAGCCCATTCTCACACAGTCCCATACAAGAAAATTACTACACCAGCCAGCAAGAACAATGTGCTAACTAAGTCACTCTCCTAAAAACTGGGACTAACTTCAGGCCAATGACAATCCCATAGGTATGATTTTCAAACATCTTAGGGGCATTTGGTAGAGCCCATACAAGTAACAGAGCAGCAGAGAGTGTCCTGAAGGGGAGAGATAGGGCCCAAGGTTCATCCACATCCTTTCAGATGACACTGCCATCTCCAGTCCCAGTCTCTATGTCTAACAGGACATAGACAGTTTTGAGGAGGATACTTATGTTGACCAGGGGTAGTGTGGAACTATCCCAGGGTCCTGACCCAGGGTACCCTACTGATGATAGCACTGCTGTTTCTGGTCAATTCCAAGTCTTAGTGGAGGACTTGAAAAATTTGAGAAATGCACGCCAAAGCATGGGAATCTGTAAACACAGAAGTTAGTACTTCCCAATTGTCCGGGTCTAAGAATGATACTTCCTTCAATGCCCATTTCCTCCTTTCAAAATTAGTTATATCTGTTTCCATCCTTATCTTCTGCACTGTAAATATCAGAAGGGAAGATACCTTTTTCCGAACTTCAAGATCAATTGCTCCATCTGCACTCACCTGTATTATCTCCCCTCATTTACCTGGAAACATTGCTTCAGTTTTTCTCCTCTCTACTCTGATTTCTCCCATTCCTCTTCTGCTTGGAGTATGTAAACAGACTCATTTCTCCCCCAGTTTGCTCATGATCTTGTTTCCTGCTTCTGTCTTTTCTCAATCACTTTTCAGGAAAGAGAAGTCTATACTCACAGGTTTCCCCTTCACTTTCCATTTTTTTCCCCACATATCTGCAGTTTGAGATTCCTCTGCCCTAACTGCTCTGACAGTTATTAGTCACCAGTGTATCATCGAATCCAAAGATTTTACTTCCTTACACATTATACGTGTTGCTGTCTCTGTTGCAATTCAAATTCTTGGAAACAGTCTCCTTGAAACTCCCTCCTCCCCTGTGTCACACAGTTCTCTGGCTGCTCTCTCAGTTTCTTCCTGAGGTTCTTCCACACTAATCCTTTGAGCCTTGCATTTGCCACATGTACTGCTTGCATCAGTTTTCTACTCCTGCCTGACAAATGACCACAAACTTGTTAAAACAACTAACTCCTGTTTATTATTTTAGTTTTATCAGTTGGAAGTCCAGGCACGGAGTAGCTGGGTCCTCTCTCAGGTTCTCACAGGCTGAAATCAAGGAGTTGGCAGGGCTATGTTCTTTAAATGGAGGACCTAGGGTGGAATACGCACCCAAGTTCATTCAGGTTGTGGCAGAATTCAGTCGCTAGGGTTGATAGATGGTGGTCCCTCTCTCCTTGCTGGCCAGTAGCTGGGACCACTCAGCTCCCAGAGGCTGTCTGCATTCCTTAACATGTGGCCTCTTGTATCTCAAAGCCAGCAACAGAGAATCTCCTCCCCTTAAAATCCTTCTCAAATTCTAAATCTCTTTCACCAGGAAAAGTCCAGATGATTTTAAGAGATCACTTGATTAGGTTATGCTCTACTTGGATAATTTGTCATTAAACAACAACATTAGTTGCTGATATAAACATTTGCTACAAACTTGAAAACCCCAAATGTTCATCAATAATAGATTAAATAAATTGCATATTTTAATACAGTGAAATAATAAATGTCAATGAAAGTGGCATAATTAGATAGCTACCAGAAAGCAAAACAGATGAATGTCAAACACAGCTTCGTGAAAGGAGACTTATACAAAGAGTACATACTATATGATGCCTTTCACAAAATGTTCAAAAACAGGCAGAGGTGTAAGGATTGGGCGAGAGTAGGAGAGAGGCTTCTGGGGTGGCTAGTAGTGTTATATTCTTTAATCTGGTGGTGTTCACATTGTTCACATTGTGATAATTCACTGAGCTGTTCCTGTAGGATTTATGTAGTTGTCTCTAGCTATTTCTTTCTCCAAACAAGATTTTTAAAAATTACTGGTTATATCAGCCATTATTCTTCCTCTTTACCACCTTGGCCTTCAAGACTTCCCCACAAGGGGTGTCGTACTTTTTTAAAATTAAAAAAAAGTTGTGGGTACATAGTAGATGCATATATTTAGGGGGCACATATTTTAATATAGGCATACAATGCACAATAATAACATCAGGTTAGGGGGGTATCCATTACCTCAAGCATTTATTTTTTGTTTGTGTTACAAACAATCCAATTTATATTCTTTTAGTTATTTTTAAATGTACAATAAATTATTGTTGACTGTAGTCACCCTGTTGTGCTATCAAATACTAGATCTTATTCATTTTTTTCAGTACTTCTCTCTTTGTCCCCTGTGTTACAGCCACACTGGACAACCTCTTTTCCTTGAAACCACACAAATTTTTTCCACTTCTCTGGTGTTTCTCATTTTCTTTCCTCCTTCAAATACCCTCCAAACTTCCTCTAACCATTTTTCAAATTCCATTCCAAATGCTACTTTCCATTCAAAATTCTCCCAATTTATTCCTTTCAGCCTAATCTGTTCTTTTTCCAAACTCCCATGAAATTTTCTACTTTTGATCATTGTATTTCATTTTTAATTATAGTAATTTGAGTATTTGCTCTTTCTGATATGGTCCACTGAAATCTCAGCAAAGGAAGAAAGTGTGGAAATCTACTGTATAAAATTTTTTCAAAAATCTATAGACTTGGGATTTAGAATAATTTCTCATGTACATTTATTATGGAAAATTTCAAGCATACAACAAAGTAGAGAGAATAGTTAATTTGCTTTTAACATTTCATATTTTTTCCGTATATATCAGAACTCAAATGGCTTAGCCAAGCTCCATAATGGGATAAACAAATGATTTTGGTCTCTATTTTAGGACAGTGTAATTTTCATCTTCTTCTCTCTTCCTGTCCCTTTCCTCACACCTTCACTTCTTCCTTCCCTCTGACATGTTTTCTGGATATAAATTTTTCGATCACTCACTCTGAGTGAGAGAACTCTGAGAAAAAAGAACATCCCATGAATTTCTGGAATGTTAAAGGCAATGGGACAATAAAATGAGTTTCCCACACCTGTCCCTTCAAATTATTTGTGTGTGGGTGTGTATTTGTGTGCCTGTATGTTGACATAGTTAACAGCAAGTACAAAATATATGTTACAAAAGTAGAAGAGAGAAATGGGTTACTATGTACTCAGAAACGAATTTTTAAATGTCTATTAAAAGGTGATTTTGCTTCCTTTCCATTTTGAAGACCACCTCCAGTGAAGATAAGCAAATTAAAATCCAAATTTCTTTAGCACTAAGGAGTTCAGATCATGTGAGAATGGACAGAGAACACTGTGTGTTTGAGGGGTCCATTAAAAGAGTTTTTAACATGTTTTTAAGCATATACATTTAAGAAGTACAAATGCACTAGGAGAAACATAAATCAGACTTTTGATAAATTAAAGATATAAGGTCTTAGTGTTTCTATCTAGGAAACAAAAAAGAATTTTTTTGTCCAGAAACCAAAACAGAAAAAGAAAAAGACACACACATAAAATAGACTTCAGTCTTCCTTTATTATATCTGTTACTGAAGAAATGCACAAAGAAGTATTGTTTTTACTTTTCTTACAGTAAGAACTTTTCTACTAAGATAACAAGCATACCTCCACACAAACACTAACTATGTAAGCAAGGTCAACAGCAAGTTATATAATAAACTCCTTGGGGGTAATAAATAGGTTTAATTGTAAGTGACCGGTTCCTTTTAGAATATCAGATTGAATCTTTTGGAATTTTGGTGGAAGTAGGGTGCAGGGAACAGAGTGATGAATAAGTAGCTACTACTGTTATTTTCCACTGATCAGTGCAATGCCCAGCAGAACTGTGATCTTCAAGTGTTAAATTACATTCCATGCAAGTTGGTTTAGATGCTAGGTCAGCACAGAAATATACAGGGGTAACTATGTTCCTTGTTAGCATTCCTGAAATGCTTCATTTGTTAATATTCAGTTCACATAGTGAAGCCTGTCTTTTCAAAGGCTTTTCACACAACATATATATTTTTCCTTCAAATTATTTTCATTTTCTGCTGAACTTTGCTGAGGGAGTTGACATTTCACGTTAGTCAGCCAGTAACTCATTCAAACATTTGTTTTCTCCACACTGGTTCAGTGACTCTTGCCATCGCTACTAACACAATTATTATTCTGGCTTGTGCTTACACCGAACCATAAATGCCTGCCCCCTTCCATCTGTAGTAAAGCAAAAGCATTTGCCAAATCATTTTAACAACCAAATTGCAGATCATAAAGATAGAAAACAAATATTAAGGCAATATTTGTTCCAGAGCAGCCAAGAATTTAATGTTACATTGTTGCTAGGCAAAGGAAAGATAGGGAGGTGAGAAGTAGATAACATGTGGTAAAGCCTTTTTAAAGAGCATCTCTGAAAATACTAGATAAAATCATTTTGCATTTAGCACATCTTAGTTCCAGCTTATTATGTTATAAGGTCCTGTTCGAATGTTTATTACTGAGGCTGAAAGTTAATTAAATGAAAATATAGTTCTTTGCAGTCTTTAGTGAAAAGTAAAACTATCACTTTAAATGACATTTTAAAATCCTACGTTTGCTCCACCTATAGATTTCTATTTAACATATAGTTCCTCCTCACTCTTTTTACTATGAAGACAGGTTTTAATTCATTGTTTGTCCCAGACTCTTTAACAGTACAATTGTTATTTAAATGAACTTTGAACTTTTTGAATCAGGAATTCAGGGGTTTTTTTAATTGCCAGCCTCCCATAAAGCAAGGACACTGCCTTAATTCTCAGTCTCACCCTTATCAGAACTCCTTCTGTTTCCCAGCACTAGCAAGTATTAAAAATATATTATTTTAGTAGTAGCTTACCATGTAAAATACCTGTCATAACTACTATAATCCATGCCTGCTTTATTTTAAGGCTTTACTGAATGCAACAAGCAGAGTCAATCTGTAGCATGATCATTTTGTAATAAGAATACCTATTAATTAGTAAGTATGTCCTACACTTCCTCTTAGGTATTGGTAGCATTTTAGCCAAACTTTACCATTAGCAGGTCCATAAATAAGTAATGATAGTAATACGTTTTGTAAAATTATAAAGATCACTTTTTTCAGGGCTTATTTCTTTATAAAGAATAGCAAAATGCTATCATTTCCAAAATGAGAAAATTAATCATCTACCACATCTTTCCTGAAAAGAAATATTTATACACAAAATTTAGGAACTCAAATGTTTCTTGAATTGCATGAGTTGAACAATAGTTATCCGTCCAGGGAAAACCACCACAGACATGTGTGTTCCTGTTTGATATATATAGAACCTTGCATAAAACTCATCATTGAGGGGAGTGATTATTTTTTAAAAGACTTTTTTTATTTAACCCCAGCTCTGAGTGCATAGAAGCTCAATCTTATTAATCAAACAAATAAACATAAACCTTATTATCTTCATATTAGTTAAGTAAATGAGGCAATAGATAATTTATCATCACTTTTAATCATTTTGACAGAAGATATAGCTCACAATTCAGGGCCAGTGCAGAATACAATATTTTATCAGTCTTCCATCCCCCTATATTTTTATGAACTTGATTTCTCTCCAAGTAAAGTAAGTTAACATGACATTATATTATTTATTAACATAATATTGAACTTAACTAGTATTAACTACTATTCATTAGTACAAGTATTATTTGATAAGACTGTTATTAAGAGGATATATTTACTTAACATTTTTATCACTCCCTATCTTTTCCAAACAAAGGGAAATAAATCTTTCAGCTGAAAGAAATTCCAGTAGTCTCACAATTCAAGGTTGAGGAGATACATCTTTCATTCAAATTAAACACAGAACCTGTGCAAAAGGTGAAACAAGAAGGTTCAATAACATGTGAAATGACCTCAGATTATTCATAATACAATGGTATAAGAATAAAAATTAGGTCATTTAAAATGTAATAAAGTTAAACCAGAAGTATTCCAGTCTGTCTGTAAAGAGCAAATAATAAGAGAGGGGAAACATGGATAGAAAATTTCCCAGTGAAAAAGAAATATGTAATTGGGACTCAAATTGTGCTTCTAAGAAGATTAATGTTGCTCTCGGTCTGCCTTCTCCAGTTAGCCCTTATCACGTTATCATTTCTTTATTGTGAGCAATCAGTTTGTATCACTTTCAGTATGTTGGTTTATACCCTAATCCAGATTAAGAAGTGCTGTTCATTATTGAAACTATCTCAAGAGTTCATTATCCAATTAACAAGGTATCCACATAGTTCAGATATGCTTTGAAAGTTCTGATTTTGTTTCATACAAATTTTTTGTCAAAGTGAAAGGTGAATTACAAATTCAACTTCAGATAGGAAGCTACTCTAATGCTTTGTACCAGATTCATGCAGTTGCCTTATTGTAGAGTTGTTGCAGAGGTTTTGTTTATTTGTTTGTTTGTTTTTTGACACAGGGTCTTGCTCTGTTATCCAGCCTAGAGTGCAGTGGCATAGTCATGGCTCACTGTGGCCTCAACCTCTTGGGCTTAAGTGATCCTCCCAATTCAGCTTCCGAAGTAGCTGAGACCACAGATGCACACCATCACACACAGCTAATTTTTGTATTTTTCTTGTTGTTGTTGAGACAGGGTTTTGCCATGTAGCCCAGGCTGGTCTCAACCTCCTGAACTCAAGCAATCTGCCTGCCTCAGGCTCCTAAAGTACTGGGATTAAAGACATGAGCCACCACACTTTATAATTCATTGGGAAAGAACTATGGTTTCAGCTATTAACGAAATATCATTGCTAGTGGGGCTGGTTTGCAGGACCAGTCAGTGAAGAGAAGGGCAAAGGAATGGAAACTACCACCTTCAGAAGACCATGACGGTTGATGAAAATGGTGTGGGTGGGCAATAAGCACTCTGCATTTTTAAAGCAGTATTTCCAAATGTTGCATATTGCATTCTCTCTTAAATATACCTAATGTGCATTAAAATATTAAAGGTTCTGATATTATACTCTGTTTACTTTAGACCTTGCCAAATTTATCTGACCACTTACATTTAGGGACAGGGTATACATTATTATTTCTGGGAAGCAAAAACAAAGAAGAGGATGGCCAGAATAGCAGTACAGAAAAGCAGCTGGCTGGCTGATAAGCTGCTGCCACTTGCCAGGGCATGAAGCAGAACCTCTGGGGCGGTGAGTAAGAATGATGGAACAGAAAGCCCCCATCCATGCAGAATAAGCAATAGCTTGCTGTTTAAGCTACATGTCTTGACCCTTGCTTATGCCTTGGATGGAGAAATGCAATGCCTGCAGAAGAGAAGTGTGGGAACAAAAGAATGAAATTCTGCTGCAGAAATTTGTCTCTAAGCGAGTAGCAGTTCTACTGAAACTATTCCAAAAAAAAAAAAAATGAGGTGGAGCAACTCCTTCCTAACTCATTCTTTGAAGCCAGCATCACTCCGATACCAAAAGCTGGCAAAGACACAATGAAAAAGGAAAACTACAGGCCACTATCCCTGATGAACATAGATGAAAAATCCTCAACAAAATACTAGCTAACCAAACCCATCAGCACATCCATAAGTTAATTCACGATGATCAAGTAGGTTTCATTGCTTGGATGCAAGGTTGGTTCAACATATACTAATCAATAAACGTGACTCATCATATAAGCAGAACTAAAAACAAAAAAGAATATGATCATCTCAAAAAAGCTTTTAATAAAATCCAACCTCCCTTCATGATAAAAAACCTTCAAGAACCTAGGCATCAAAGGAACATGCCTCAAAATAATAAGAGCCATCTATGACAAACCCACAGCCAACATCATACTGAGCAGGTGAAACTGAAAGCATTCCCCTTGAGAACTGGAATAAGATAAGAATGCCTACTCTCATCACTCCTATTCAACACTGGACTGGCAGTCCTAGGCAGAGTAATCAGGCAAGAGAAAGAAAAAGGCATCCATATAGAAAATTAAGTCAAACTATCTCTGCTGATGATTTGATTCTATACTGAGAAAACCCTAAAGATCTGCCAAAAGGCTCCTGGAACTGCAAATCAGAATTACAAAGAGATATCACTTCTCCCCAGTTGAAATGGTTTTCTTTTTTTTTTTTTTTTTTTTTTTTTTTGAGATGAAGTTTCACTCTTGTTGCCCAGGCTGGAGTGCAATAGTGCGATCTTGGCTCACTGCAACCTCTGCCTTTCAGGTTCAAGTGATTCTCCTGCCTCGGCCTCCTGAGTAGCTGGGATTTCAGGCATGTGCCCCCACGCCTGGCTAATTTTGTATTTTTAGTAGAGACAGGGTTTCCCCATGTTGATCAGGCTGGTCTCGAATTCCCGACTTCAGGTGATCCAGCCGGCCTCCCAAAATGCTGGGATTACAGGGGTGAGCCACCACGCTGGGCCTGAAATGGTTTTCATGCAAAAGACAGGTAATAACACATGCTGAAAAGGATGTGGTGAAAAGGGAACCCTCATACATTGTTGGTGGGAATGTAAATTAGTACAACCACTATGGAGAACATTTTGGAGGTTCCTCAAAAAACTAAAAATGGAGTTACCATATGATCCAGCAATCCCACTGCTAGGTATATAACCAGAAGAAAGGAAATCAGTATACCGAAGAGATAGCTGCACTCCTATTTGTTGCAGCACTGTTCACAATAGCCAAGATTTGGAAACTACCTAAATATCCATCAATGGATGCTGGATAAAGAAAATGTGATACATATACACAAAGGAGTACTATTCAGCCATAAAAAAGAATGAGATTCTGTCATTTGCAACAACATGGATGCAATTGGAGGTCATTATGTTAAGTGAAATAAATCAAACATAGACAGACTTCATATACTCTCACTTATTTGTGAGTACTAAAAAACAAACCAATTGAACTCATAGAGATAGAGAGTGGGAATGGTTAATGATTACAAAAAATATATATAGTTAGAAAGAATGAATAAGACCTAGTATCTGATAGCACAACAGGATGACTGTAGTCAACAATAATGTAATTGTACATTTTAAAATAACTAAAAGAGTGTAATTGGATTGTTTGTAACACAAAGGATAAATGCTTAAGGGAATGGATACCCCATTTTCTATGATGTGATTATTGTTTATTACATGCATGTATCAAAGCATGTCATGTACCCCATAAATATATACACCTACTGTGTATCCACAAACATTTTTAAAAATAATAAAAAATTTTAAAAGAACAAACCTGGAGGCATCACATTACCTGACCTCAAACTATACTATAAACCAACAGTAACCAAAGCAGCATGGTACTGGCATAAAAACAGATGCATAGACCAATGGAACAGAAAAGGAAACCCAGAAATAAAGCTTTACACCTGAAGCCATCTGATTGTTTGCAGAGTTAACAAAAATAAGCACTGGGGAAATGACTTCTTATTTAATAAATGGTGCTGGAAAAACTGTCTAGCTGTATGTAGAAGAATGAAACTGGACACCTACTTTTCTCCATATATAAAAATTAGCAAAAGATGGATTAAAGATTTAAATGTAAGGCCTCAAACTATGAGAATCCTAGAAAAAAACCTAGGAAACATCATTTCTGATTATTGGTCTTGGGAAAGAATATATGATGAAGTCCTCAAAAGCAATGACAACAGAAACAAAAATTGACAAGTGGAGTCTAACTATAATAAAGAGCTTCTGCACAGTGAAAGAAACCATCAAAAGAATAAACAGACAACCTGCAGAATAGAAGAAAATATTAACAAATGATGCATCAAACAAAAGTCTAATGTCTGGAATCTATAAGGAACTTAAACAATTGAACAAACAAAAAACAAATAGCCCCATTAAAAAATGGCCAAAAGACATGAACAGACACTTCCGAAAAGAAGACATACAAGCAGCCAAAAACATGTGAAAAAATGCTCAACATTACTGTCAGAGAAATGCAAATCAAAACCACAATGAGATACTCTTCATACCAATCAGAATGGCAATTACTAAAAGTTCAAAAAACAACAGAAGCTGGTGATGTTGTGGAGACATCACCTCTTAACCTTTTCCAGCTAACTTAGGAATGTAAATTAGTTCGGTCACTGTGGAAAGCAGTTTGGAGATTTCTCAAACAACTTAGAACTACCATTTGACCCAGCAATCTCATTATTAGGTAAATGTCCAAAAGAAAATAAATCATTCTACCAAAAAGACGCATGTACTCATATGTTCATTGCAGCACTATTCATAAAAGCAAACATGGAATCAACCTAGGTGCCCATAAGTGGTGGATTGGATAAATAAAATATGGTATATTTATACTATGGAATACTATACAGTCATAAAAAGAATGAAATTATGTCCTTTGCAGCAACATGGGTGCAGCTGGATGCCATTATCCTAAGCAAATTAATGCAGGAAGAGAAAACCAAATACTGCATGTTCTCACTTATAAGTAGGAGCTAAACATTGGGTACTCATGAACATAAAGATGGCAACAATACACACTGGGGACTACTAGAGCAAGGAAGGAAGAGGGGAGGATGGGATGGGAGGATGGGATAAGGACTGAAAAACTACTGAGTACTATGCTCAGTACCTGGGTGATGGGAAAAATCATAATAAACCTCAGCATTATTCATACATACTCATGTACCAAATCTGCACATGTACCCCTGAGTCTAAAATAAAAGTGGAAATTATATAACAAGAGAAAATTTCCTTTAATCAGGGTTTAGAAGGGATTCTTCATTGCTTGTGTCCCTGTCCTAACTTTGACCCTTCTTTATATAAGAAAACAACAATTTAGCATTATATTTGTCATCCAAACCACCCCCAAGATAGGTAAGCATCTTAGAGAATCCATTTGCACTATTACGTCCTCTCCCATTGGGAGACAGGACATTTTCCCACATATGTATGGGAAAAACAGAAGCTTCAAGGTCGGGCTGATTCACGTTCAAATTCTGAATTACAATTTGCTAACTATCTGATCTTGGGAGAGATATTTCATTTCTTTAACATAACTTTCCTTCAAGTGAGGATGATGTTATGTGCTTCACCTATATTATCTTCACGTTTTCTTCACGGACACCAGCCAAAACTATTACAATGTTCCATGAAGGCATTATGCTGAACGTTTTGCACATATTATCTTATTTAAATCTTGTACTAACCCAATGAAGTGGGTACTATCATTATCTACATTTTATAGAGGAGAAAACTAGTGCACACAGAAATGTTCCAAGGTCACATAGATATTAAGTGGTGGAGTTGGGAATTAGACTGTTCCTGAGTGTATTCTTGAGCACTATGCTATTCTACCTATACGTGCAATTGCAGGAGAGGGATGGTGAAATGTAAATCACCTGTATGTCCCTAGCCATGTAATACTAATCTGTTGATAGTTAAGCTGGGTCCTGACAGCTCTAAGTCTCTGACTACTTACACTGAAACTCCAGTCCCTATCAAAGACCTCTCTGAGAACTCTTAACCTTTTCCAGCTAACTATTCGGATTACCAGTTCTTTTTTGTTTGTTTGTTTGTTTGTTTGTTTTTGAGATGGAGTCTTATTCTGTCACCCAGGCTCTGGAGTGCAGTGGCACAAATTTGGCTCACTGTACCCTCCACCTTCAGGGTTCAAGCAATTCTTCTGCCTCAGCCTCCCTAGTAGCTAGGATCACAGGTGTGTGCCACCACGTCCGGCTAATTTTTGTATTTTTAGTCGAGATGGGGTTTCGGCATGTCGTCCAGGCTGGTCTCGTACTCCTGACCTCAAGTGATCTGCCCACTGATTATCAGCTCTTTGGATGGTCTCTAGCTCTCAAAGAGAATGGATCCTCCTCTGGCTTTACATAGTGGAGCCTGTAGCATATCTGACACTGAATTTAGTGATGCAGACCATTTAGCTCATTGAAACAATTTTTTTTCCTTCCCCTTGCACAAATGGGCTGGATCTAGGTAACTTCCCATGTCTGTGTTCATTCTGAACTCTACCAACAATAGCATGACCTCTCTGACAATTCCTTGTCAGAGGAATTGAACCCCCCAAAACTGGTTTCAAACCAATCCCATAACCTCTATGACTTTTTCGATAAGATATTAGTAAAATTATTTCATAACTTTGTCAAAGTTGTTATAGGTTAAACCCTGTATATCTTAATGGCCCATCCAGCTCAATTAGGCCTTCAAGATGCCACATCCCCTATTATAGAAGAACTACTTAACTTCCTTCTCGGGGTTTACTGCTGAATCCAGCTCATCACAGAAGTTCTTTCTTTTGATGGTTTCTCTCTTAAAGTCACTAAAATCTTATACATTTTACCCTTTTCCTTCTGAATTGTTGAACCCCAATTGTGGATAAAACATAGTTCAAGTATAGCCTCATCTGGGGAATGTTCTTCATGTCAATTGTGAATCAAAAATTTCAAATTGATATTCATAGGGAGATATTTCAAGTAATAAGACTGATACAACTAAATGTCAATTCTTGCCAAGCAAGGACTCTGATACACAAACATGTTAATAATTTCACAGTGGAATGCTGGACCTGGCTTATACTGGCTCAGGAAATTGTGAAATTTTCAAAAAGTTTTGCAAACCAGTTGTTAAGCCATTGATAGCTTAAAATCGACTATGGTGGGAGTGGGAGTATATGAGCTCTGTAAATTGGCAAACACTGCAAATCTCCTATGTGCCCCATCTCACCCCAAGATAACTAGTTAAACATTTCCCAGCACAACACTCTTTCTTCATCTTATTTTGTTGAGTGCTAACAGAAGTGGGTGGTGGCAAGTCACTCAAAGCTTTTAGTAAAGTGAGATGTTGAAATAGGACAAATCAGTAAAGACTCATACTTTCTCAAATCCAGCTGAGGAAATTCTGAGGAGCTGGGATTCTCTTTTAGCGAGTCTAGTCCATCTTCTGATTCTCGTCATTACAGGGTAAGAATGTAGGTGAATGTTTTCTGGTTCGTTTAACATGTCAGTTGGCAAAAAAATCTGAAACTAAGGATACCACTTAATTTTTGCAGCAATGACTTCAGTTGCAAAATATTTAAATGCTTGTTTTATATATAAAAATTAATAGTTGATGTTAAAGAAATTAAGAGCCAAGATGTCTTATTTCAGTTTGAATATATATTAGCTTTAGAACTGGGCTTCTTAGCCCTGACTGCATATGAGAATCACCTGGGGAGCTTCGAGAGCATACTATCATTAGGGGCCCCTCCCCCAGATCAATTAATTTAGATTCTAGAGGTGAGTCATGGCTACCGTTTAATAGAAAGTTCTCCAGGTGATTCCAATGCACACCATGATTAGAAGCAGCTGTGAAGGTTTTGGGACTTTGGATTCCTCCCACCTGATTGAAGGCAGTATGTAATTACAAAGGCTGAGCTTCTGAAGGGTTGACATTTCCTTGAAGAAAGGAGATAAAACAGAACTGTAAGTGATTGGGATTTGATTTTGTTGCTTTTGTGTAATTTTAATAATGTATTCTTTATCACCAGCATATTTTGAAGTTGTAGTAATGGCACTCATGTAAAAATACTGGGAGCAACTAGAAATTTGAGGGAATCACTTGTGAACCAAATTTACTTGTTGAATGCAGAAATACATTCCAAGTGAGGAAGGGGCAGAATTTCTCTGATGGTATGTCCTGGATATTTCTCCATATCTGTGATATTCTTTCATTTAGAGAGACTGTTACACAGAGATGAAACAGTCATGTCTAGATTTGTGTTTTCCTTCTTGCAAAGTTTTTGTCACTTCTCTAATTGTGTTGCAAAGACACCTACATGCTTGTTATCAGGAAGTGTATTAAGGCAGCCTGTGCTTAAATGTGGGAAAAGCTATTTTAAACCCCAAATATGTTTAAATGTTTTTTTAAATCATAAACTTTAAGATAAGTGTGGGAATATCCAAAGAAGTTTTGATATTTTTCCATGATATATTAGCCCCCCTTTTAATAACAAACATAAAACTCTTTCAAAAATATTTTTGGTCCACCAATTTTATTGGACTATTAAGCTATTGAGTAACTCAGCATGTATTAGTTGATGTTGGCTTGCTATAAAGGAATGCCTGAGATTGGGTAGTTTATAAAGAAAAGAGTTTATTTGGCTAACAGTTGTGCAGGCTGTATAAGCATGGCACCAGCATTGCTTCTGGTAAGACCTCAGGAAGTTTCTACTCACGGTGAATGGCAAAGGGGGACCAGGCGTGTTGCACGGTAAGAGAGGGAGCAAGGGTTGAGGAGATGCCAGGCTCTTTAAACAACCAGCCCTCGCATGAACTTATAACCAAGGGGAGGGCACCAAACCATTCATGAGTGATCCACCCCCATGACGGAAACACTCCCACTAGGGCCCACCTCCAACACTAGGGATTACATTTTCGTGACATTTGGAGGGAACAAATATCCAAACAGTATCACAGCACTAGATTCAAAATGATGTTTCTGATTTTTGCTGACTTCTTTCCTCAGAGATTTACTAACCATGAATTTCCAACTTTCAATATGATGACACAGTGACTGAGATTACAATCTGAGGATGATAAATTATCACCTAAAAAAAGATAGATTTTTAAAAGAAAAGACTGAAAAGTCAGAATAATATTAGAAATCTGGTCCAGATGATAAATGCTGAAATAAGAGATAGTTTTGCCACTTAATCATAATTATTTGAAAAGCCATAGAAAGGTTTAAATTGATTTCTTTATAAAAGCATTCTAATTTTTAAAATCCTCATTACGTAATATTTATTTATATAAGATCTTAGCAATACAAGTTTCAAGAGTATGTTGAACTTTTATTTGATGAGCTTTCTCTGGAATTGACCTTTGTTTCCATTTTATCCTTGAATATGGGAGAAAAACACTTAATTGGCAAAAAAAGAAGATTTTCACAATAATACTTAATTATAAAAGCAAATGTATCTTAGTGCAATTATCGCATTCATTTCATGAATACTAAAGGGGTTAAAGCCAATTTAACTTTATGGTTTCTAAGATTAAGTGGTTTTCTATTAAGAAATTGGAATGTCACATTAAAATTCAGTTTCACTGAAAAGGGTCCAGAGCAGTTTTCAGAAACATAAAAAGTATTCCTACGTCTTACAGATTATTACTTTCAAACTTCCTCATAAAGAATATCGATACACATAAGTGATAAGTATTGAAAATGATGCGGGCAACAGCTTTAATATTTGCAGGTTTCTTTTGGTCTCTATTCCTGAAATCACATTGAATATGAATAATTATGACTCTTCTTTTATGAAGTTATTTAGTAAGGCTGAAAATTATATGCCAAGTATGTGTCTAAGGAGACAAACCCATCTCAGTCTGAGTAATGACTAAGAAGACTTAAAAGTGTTGTTAGAAGTTGTGGCTCTGTTTACAAGAGAGTAAGCGAGCACATTTGAATGTCTGAACTGAGTGTATGTCTCAGCATTTTTTCCATTAAAATAACATAATTTTAATTCTCCAGTGTATTGGAAAGACCACTTATCTTGCCTCTCATTGCTGCAGAGAAGGAGAAAATTTAAAAGTCATTTACTACCACCAGCTAAGTCCTTTGTGCTCCATGTGTAGTAGAACAATTTCAGTTAAGATGCTCAAAAAAATTTTAATGTAACACAGCAATAGGAATGCATCTTTCAGCACCATTCCAATGTCATTTTTTAGGCAACAGTTTGGAGTCTTTCCCTTGGAAAAATCAGAGTTCTTGGAAAGGAAACTCTATTGTATTCTTGCTCAATTTTATTTAATGACAGCATGATTTGGAGAGGCAAGAGGGCCTCTTTTTAAGACCAAAAAAAAAAAAAAAGTTTAAAAACTTAGTGCTTTTTTTTTTTTTCTTTTTGAAATGCAGTCTCACTCTGTCGCCAGGCTGGAGCGCAGTGGTGTGATCTTGGCTCACTGCAACCTCCACCTCCCAGGTTCAAGCAGTTCTCCTGCCTCAGCCTCCCGAGTAGCTGGCGCTTACAGGTGCCCGCCACCACACCTGGCTAATTTTTGTATTTTTAGTGGAGACAGGGTTTCACCATGTTGGCCAGGATGGTCTCGATATCTTGACCTCATGACCCACCCACCTCGGCCTCCCAACATGCTGGGATTACAGGTGTGAGCCACCGCACTTGGCCTGGTTGTTTTTTTTTTTTTAAACTGTTTATTTCCATAGGATTTTGGGAAACAGGTGTTATTTGGTTACATGAGTAAGTTATTTAGTGGTGATTTGTGAGATTTTGGTGCACCCATCACCTGAGCAGTATACACTGAACCCAATTTGTAGTCTTTTATCCCTCATTGACCTCCCACCTTTTCCACTGAGTCCCCAGAGTCCATTGTATCATTCTTCTGCCTTTGCAGCCTCATAGCTTAGCTCCCGCTTATGAATGAGAACATACAATGTTTGGTTTTCCATTCCTGAGTTACTTCACTTGGAATAATAGTCTCCAGTTCTATCAAGGTTGCTGCAAATACCATTAAATTGTTCCTTTGTATGGCTGAGTAGTATTCCATCTTATATATACATACACCACAATTTCTGTATTTACTCATTGACTGATGGGCAATTGGGCTGGTTCCATATTTTTGCAATTGTGAATTGTGCTGCTATAAACATGCATGTGCAAGTATCTTTTTCGTATAATGGCTTCTTTTCCTCTGGGTAGGTAACCAGTAAGTGGGATTACTGGATCAAATGGTAGTTCTACTTTTAGTTCTTTAAGGAATCCCCACACTGTTTTTCATAGTGGTTGTACTAGTTTGCATTCTCACCAAAAGTGTAGAAGTGTTCACTTTTCACCCCATCCACACCAAAATCTAATATTTTTTGATATTTTGAGTATGGCCATTCTTGCAGGAGTAAGGTTGCATTGCATTGTGATTTTGATTTGCATTTCCCTGATCATTAGTAATGT
This sequence comes from Macaca fascicularis, assembly GCF_037993035.2. NCBI lineage: Eukaryota > Metazoa > Chordata > Mammalia > Primates > Cercopithecidae > Macaca > Macaca fascicularis. Next base: position 56,611,672 of record NC_088376.1, on the reverse strand, counting down.
TGAGCATTTTTTATATGCTTGTTGGCCATTTGTATAGCTGCTTTTGAGAATTGTCTATTCATGTGCTTAGCCCACTTTTTGATGGGATTGTTTGTTTTTTTCTTGCTAATTTGTTTGAGTTCATTGTAGAGTCTGGATATTAGTCCTTTGTCGGATATACAGATTGTGAAGATTTTCTCCCACTCTGTGGATTGTCTGTTTACTCTGCTGGCTGTTCCCTTTGCTGTGCAGAAACTATTTAGTTTAATTAAGTCTCACACATGTATCTTCATTTTTGTTGTATTTGCTTTTGGGTTGTGTGTCATGAAGTCTTTGCCTAAGCCAATGTCTAGAAAGGTTTGTCCAATGTTATCTTCTAGAAGTTTTATAGTTCAGGTCTTAGATTTAAGTCCTTGATCCATCTTGAGTTGATTTTTTAGTAAGGTGAGAGGTGAGGATCTAGTTTCTTTCTGTTCATCCTAGCATGTTTGGAAGCATCCATGTCCTCTAACCACCAGATGCCAGTAATCGTCCTTTCACCTCAGCTGTGACAATGAAAAATATCTCCAGAGTTTGCCAAATGTCCCCTGGGAACAAAATTGTTTCCTTCCCCATCATTGAGAACCACTACTGTGGATTCTACTGCTTTGTGACATAATCATATATTTTCCAAAATGGGTGTTAGAAAGTATAGATAATCAGCCCCATACCATTGATAATCCTTATGTGCAGTACCAAAGGAAGTACTTAAAAGAAAAAGCTGAGTTTTTTGCTCATTAAACTATGTTTATTGCTTATTAAGGGCAAGCTGTACTTGTAAGCACTGTGTCTCTGAGAAAAGAAGAGCATTGAACTTATACAGGGTTTAGGAAAGCAAGGAGTCCCTGAATTGGCAAATTTTGGTGTGAGTTGCATTGATCTAATAGATTAGGTCCAGTTTGTAACTGGTTCAGGTAGTTACTTATTGCTATAGCCAAAGAACAACCAATCATTTCCAAGTAGCATAGGAATATTTTGCTTTTAAAAGTATATGCCCTAAAGTTTACGAAAATACTTTAAATGACAGAACCAATATTCCACTTCAATCTTCAATGTCTGAAGGCTGTACCTATGCAGAGTGATTACATAATACCTCCCAAAGTTGCACATACTTTTTTATTTTAAATGAATGTAATAGTTTTTACATTGATGGCATTATTAAACTGTTAATTGGGTTACCCATTATGTAAAGATATTACCAAATTACTGTTTACAAAATAAACAAGGTTTGACCACTTTCATGGTCTAAATTGTATGTGAAATTTAGTCTTAATTCTAATTCAGGTCAGGGTTATATAAGGCAAGGCAACTAAACGAAATGAATTTTCTTTTTTTTTCTTACTTCTTTGATGTTTACTATTTTATCTTATGACATACTTAGTGTATTAAAATAATCAAATGGAAAGAATGTTTCATGTTTCTCCCTGGCTTATCTTTGTTGGGCAACATCACATTTTAATGATAAGAAATATTTTTCATATTTTTAGGGAGAGGTTTGCTAATGGTGGAAGCAAATGATGGAATGCTAATGATGGAAGACAGCGGTCTGCCAAACTCTCTCTTGAGTAAAAAGAGGCAGTTAGACATAACTCTTAGCACTGATTTTTCTCAGGCAAAAATGATCAAGGGCTCTTTTCTTAGACTAGCGTTTATCACCATGTGATCCTTGAACCAGCAGCATCAACATCATCTGGGAACGTGTTAGAAATGTAAATTCTCAGTCTGCCTTCCCCATATCCACCCCCCACCCCAGAAACTTCATATCCAGATGATTCTAATGCATGCTAAAGTTTGCAGACTACTTTCTGAAACTATAGAGAAGTTTATGACATCTGTCGTAGCTTTTATCTCTTCATTTCTCACTAGTTTATTAATCATTCAGATACTAGAAAATAAAATGAAATAATAGAAAGCACTTTCTTTCCTATAAACTTATTCTGTCTACACTGTGATACTTTGTTGCATACAGCTAATTCTCAATTATTTGGATGGTAATTTATTTGGGTGGTGAATTACCAATCTGCCTGCAACCCGTTCTTGCTAGCAATTATGCTAGTGGAATATTACAATTAGTGAAAATTAGATCTGCTCCTTTATTGTTGCTACCTTTCATCTGCTTGCCACTATAAACTGGAGACACAGTCTAACCCAAGTTCCACATAATTTGGCCCCCTTGGTTTTATTTCCCATTATTCCCTAGCCTGGTTCATGTAGTGTTGCTGGTGAGGGGTGGAGATTTGGTTTAGATTAGTTCATAACAATGCCATACTTAGTTTCAACTGCATATCTTCATTCCTGTCCATAATTCCAGAAAGCTCTTTATCTCCCCTTGCCCCACCTCATCGAATTTCTCCCCATTTCCAGTGGGAGCTCAGCATGTAGGTTCCCATTTCAATGAGGAAACCAAGTCTAAGAAGGGAAATTAGAGCAAAGGCCCAACCATGAGGACTGACCAACTCAATAAGAGAACATGGCCAGGCAGCAACCTGATAGTAGTCATCAAGGACTAGGGCCTCCATCTGGCAGTTAACTAGCTATAAAGCAACAAATATAGGACCTGCTGGCTGATAAGGATAGGCATGGTCAGAATGGACATGGGACAGGGAGGGACCTGGCCCTACAGGTTGAAGACATTTGTGAGTCCAGATGAGAGGGGACTGGGTAAGCCCTGTAAAGATGAGATCCAGGCCCAAATTCTCCAAAATCTGTTAATAGATCAGTCCCATTTTCATTATTTTTCTCATTTGATCAAAACATGTTACACCTCACCATTTAGGACTTAGTAACCTGCTCTGTTTTTGTTGAGTGTCATTTTATAGTCAGCTTTAGGCATTAAAAGGCTTAATATCTGCATTTGTCATCTCAGGCTGTCATAATGAAACACCAAACTGGTGGTTTAAACAACAAAAATGTATTTCTCACAGATTTGGAGGCTGGGAAGTCCGAGATCAAGGTTCTAGCTGAAACTAGGCCTCATAAAATTTAGAAAATAGGCCTCATATAGAAAAAATTAACACCAGGTGGCTCTGGATAGGGTCCCACCCTGCCTCAATAAGGTCCCACCCTGATAGGGTCCCACCCTGCCAATTCCGGGAAACAACCTCATGGGGTCCCACCCTGCCAATTCCGGGGGTCCCACCCTGCCTCGAAGTTCCCGGAATCAGCAACTCCAAGAAAAAACCTCATAAGGTCCTGCTCTAACCAATTAGCATAAGACACCTTGCTCAGGCCATAGACAGACCCAATTACCACGCGCCTAAAGCTTTGTTTGAATTTCGCGCCCTAAGCTGTGTTTGAACTTGTATTTGCCTATATAAACAGCCTGTAACAAGCAGTCGGGGTCCCAGGGCCAACTTAGAACTTGGGACCCTAGCGCGCTAGTAATAAATAACTCTCTGCTGTGAATCTCGTGTCGGTGATCCTTCGCGGCGACCCCTGCCCAGGAAGGAATCGACAGTTCGGTTCCAACACTAGCCAATTTGGTTCCCCAGCGAGGACTCTTCCTTGTTTACAGCCAGCTGCCTTCTTGCTGTGTCCTCACATAGTGGAGAGAGAGTGTGTGGAAGCATGCTTTCCTTTATTTCTTCTTATAAGGATACTAATCCCTTTGTGAGAGCCTCACCTTCACGACCTCATGTTAACCCAATTAATTCTCAAATGCTGACCTCCAAATACCATCACACTGAAGGCAGGACTTCAACATGTGAATTTTAGCGGGTACACAATTCAGTTTATAGTGGTCATTTTGAAGAAAAATATAGTTTGTTTTTTTTTTTTCCTTAGTGAGCTTTTGTAATACTAAGCACAAAGTAGGCAGTTAAATTTGCTGGTTATTTGATATTTGCATCCCATGTGCAATTGATGGCCTCTGTTTAAAAAAAAAAAAAAAGAAAAAAAAAACATTGAATACAATGCCTTTCTGTAAGTTTGGAGATCTTGCCTCTTAAGGCTTCTTCTGTATGGATTAGGCATTTACTTGTCTTGTAATTCACGGTATTCAAGTTAGCCTTTGGAGAGGAAAAAAGGAGGCAGAAACAGTAGCACCTCTGAAAGCAGTTTTGTTAAAAGAGTCAGATTGCAGTACAGCTACCTTTAAGATCTGCCTGCAAATCTGAAATTAAAAGTAGATACATTGAGGGTTGTTGACTTTTAATCTAAAATAATACTTTCTTCCTGTGGCTTATTTACTCAGGATCTATAATGCCCAATTTCTTGTAAAGCATTCCACAGCTAAAACAAGTCAATTGAAAAACAACATTTACTGAGCTAACCCTAGATACCAGATTAACCCCACTATACTGATAACTAGCTGAAATTACGTCTTCTGGAAAACTCTGTTTGCTTAGGGTACAGGTGAGTACAGCAGTTATATTTGTTTGTTGTTGTTGTTTGTTTGTTTTCATTTATTTTATTTTCTTTGCTTTTTTTCTTTCTTTTCTTATTTTATTTTTTTCCCATAAGTTATTGGGATACAGATGTTATTTGGTTACATGAATAAGTTCTTTAGTGGTGATTTGTGAGATTTTGGTGCACCCATCACCCAAGCAGTATACACTGCACCATGTTTGTAGTCTTCTATCCCTTGCTCTCCTCCCACTATTTCCCCTGAGTCCCCAAAGTCCATTGTATCATTCTTATGCCTTTGTGTCCTCATAGCTTAGCTCCCACATATCAGTGAGAACATAAGATGTTTGGTTTTACCTTCCTGAGTTACTTCACTTAGAATAATTGTCTCCAATCACATCCAGGTCACTGCAAATGCTGTTAATTTGTTCCTTTTTGTGGCTGTGTAGTATTTCATTATATATATTATATATTATATTATATATATATAATATTATATATTCATTATGTATAATAAATATAATATATATTTATTATATATTATATATGTTTATATGTTTATTATATATTATATATTTATTATGTATATTATATTTATATAAAAATATATTATATTTTAATGTAATATTTTAATTTCTATAATATTTATTTTAATATTTATTTAGAAATTTTTATTTATAAATTTATAAATAAAATTTAAAATGTATAAATATTTATTTATAAAATTTATAAGTTATTTTAATTTTATTATAGATAATATGTATTATATTTATATATTATATTTTTATATATTTATTATATATTATATGTTTTATATATTTATTATTATTTATATATTATATATTTATATAATAAATATATCATATATAAAAATATATAATTATACAATATATAATAAATATATATAATATTTATTATATATAATGAATATATATACACACACACACACACATTTATATCACAGTTTTTTATCCACTCACTGATTGATGGGCATTTGGGTAGGTTCCACAATTTTGCAATTGCGAATTGTGCTGCTATGAACATGCGTGTGTAATTATCTTTTTCAAATAATGACTTCTTTTCATCTGGGTAGATACCCAGTAGTGGGATTGCTGGATCAAATGGTAGTTCTACTTGTAGTTCTTTGAGGAATCTCCATTGTTTTCCATATGGCTGTACTAGTTCACATTCCCACCAGCAGTGTAGAAGTGTTCCCTGATCACTGCATCCATGCCAGCATCTACTGTTTTTTGATTTATTGATTATGGCCATTCTTGCAGGAGTAAGATGGTATTGCATTGTGGTTTTGATTTGCACTTCCCTGATCATTAGTAATGTTGAGCATTTTTTCATGTTTGTTGGACATTTGTATATCTTTCTTTGAGAATTGTCTATTCATGTCCTTAGCCCACTTTTGAGGGAATTTTTTTTTTCTTACTGATTTGAGTTTCTGGATATTAGTCCTTTCTTGGATGTATAGATTGTGAAGATTTTCTCCCACTCTGTGGGTTGTCTGTTTATTCTGCTGACTGTTGCCTTTGCTGTGCAAAAGTGCTTTAGTTTCATTAGGTCCCAGCTATTTATCTGTTTTTATTGCATTTGCTTTTGGGTTCTTGGTCATGAAATCCTTGCCTAAGCCAAAGCCTAGAAGGTTTTTCCAATGTTTTCTTCTAGAATTTTTGCAGTTTCAGGTCTTAGGTTTAAGTCCTTAATCCATCTTGTGTTGATTTTTTAATAAGGTGAGAAATGAGAATCCAGTTTCATCCTCCTACAGGTGGCTAGCCAATTATCCCAGCACCATTTGTTGAAAAGGGTGTCCTTTCCCCACTTTATATTTTTGTTTGCTTTGTCAAAGATCAGTTGGCTCTAACTATTTGGGTTTATTTCTGGGTCTCTATTCTATTCCACTGGTCTATGTGCCTATTTTTACACCCATACTGTATGCTGTTTTGGTGACTATGGCCTTATAGTATAGTTTTAAATCAGGTATGTGACGCCTCTAGATTTTGCTTAGTCTTGCTTTGACTGTGCAGGCTCTTTTTTGGTTCCAGTGTTTTTTCTAATTCTGTGAAGAATGATGGTTGTATTTTGATAGGGATTTCATTGAATTTGTAGATTGCTTTTGGCACTATGATCATTTCACAATATTAATTATACCCATCTTAATGAGGTTATTTGGATTTTTCTCTCTTCTTTTCTTGGTTAATCTTGCTAATCTTCTATCAATTTTATTTATCTTTTCAGAACCAGCTTTTTGTTTCATTTATCTTTTGTATTTTTTGTTTGTTTGTTTGTTTCAATTTCATTTAGTTCTGCTCTGATCTTGGTTATTTCCTTTCTTCTGCTGGGTTTGGGTTTGGTTTGTTCTTGTTTCTCTAGATCCTTGAGGTGTGACCTTAGATTATCTTGTTGTGCTCTTTCAGACTTTTTGATGTAGGTATTTGGGGCTATGAACTTTCCTATTAGCAGTGCCTTTGCTGTATCCCAGAGATTTTGATAGGTTGTGTCATTATTTTCATTCAGTTCAAATAATTTTTTAATTTTCATCTTCATTTTAGTTTTGACCCAAGGCTCATTTAGGAGCAGGTTATTTAATTTCCATATATTTGCATGGTTCTGAAGGTTCCTTTTGGAGTCGATTTGCAGTTTTATTCCACTGTGGTCTCAGAGACTGCATGATATAATTTCAATTTTCTTAAATTTATTGAGGCTTGTTTTATGGTCTATCATATGGTCTATTCTGGAAAAAGTTCCATGAGCTCTTGAATAGAATGTGTATTCTGCAATTGTTTGATGAAATGTTCTGTATATATCTGTTAAGTTTATTTGTTCCAAGGAATAGTTAAAATCCATTGTTTCTTTGTTGACTTTCTCTCTTGATGACTTGCCTAGTGCTGTCAATGGAGTATTGAAGTCCCCCACTATTTTCTAGGTCTATTAGTAATCTCATTTTCTAATTTTGTAGGTCTATTAGTAATCGTTTTATAAATTTGGGAGCTCCAGTGTTAGGGGCACATATATTTAGGATTGTGATATTTTCCTGTTGGACAAGGCCTTTTACCATAATATAATGCTTTTGTCTCTTTTAACCACTGTTGCTTTAAAGTTTGTTTTGTTGGATATAAGAATAACTACCCCTTCTTGCTTTTGGTGTCCATTTGCATGAAATGCCTTTTTCTGCCCTTTAAGTTTATGTGAGTCCTTATGTGTTAGGTGGGCCTTCTGAAGGCAGCAGATAATTGGTTGGTGAATTCTTACCCATTCTGCAGTTCTGTATTTTCTTTTAAATGGAGCATTTAGGTCATTTACATTCAGCATTAGTATTGAAAATGTGAGGTACTGTTGCATTCATCGTGCTCTTTGTTGCCTGTGTACTTGGCTTTTGTGTGTATTTTTTTGCTTTTGCTTTTTAACTTCTATTTTTGTATTATAGGTCCCATGTGATTTATGCTTAAAGAGGTTCTTTTTTGGTGTGTTTCCAAGATTTGTTTCAAGATTTACAGCTCCTTTTAGCAGTTCTTGTAGTGGTGGCTTGGTAATGGCGAATTCTCTCAGCATTTGTTTGTCTGAAAATGACTGTATCTTTCCTTCACATTAATGATGCTTAGTTTCGCTGAATATAAAATTCTTGACTGATAATTGTTTTGTTTGAGGCGGCTGAAGATAGAGCCCTAATCCCTTCTAGCTTGTAGGGTTTCTGTTGAGTAATCTGCTATTAATCTGATAGACTTCCTTTGTAGGTTACCTGGTGTTCCTATCTCACAGCTCTTAAGATTGTTTACTTTGTCTCAACTTTGGATAACCTGATGAAAATATGCCTAGGTGAAGATCTTTTTGGGATGCATTTCCCGGGTGGTTTTTCTGCTTCTTGCATTTGAATATCTATGTCTCTAGCAAGGCCAGGGAAGTTTTCCTCAATTGTTTCCCCAAATATGTTTTCCAAGCTTTTAGAATTACCTTCTTCTTCAGGAACACTGATTATTCTTAGGTTTGGTCGCTTAACATAATCCCAGGCTTCTTGGAGGCTTTGTTCATAAGTTCTTATTCTTTTTTCCTTCTCTTTGTTGGATTGGGTTAATTCAAAGACAAGGTCTTTGAGCTCTGAATTTCTTTCTTCTACTTGTTCAATTCTTCTGCTGAGATTTCCCAGAGCATTTTGCATTTCTAAAAGTGTGTCCAAAGTTTCCTAAATGTTTTATTGTTTTATCTTTAAGCTATGCATTTCGTTGAATATTTCTTCCTTCACTTCTTGTATCATTTTTTTGGATTTCCTTGCATTGGGCTTCACCTTTCTCTGGTCCCTCCCTGATTAGCTTAATAACTAGCCTCCTGAATTCTTTTTCAGGTAAATCAGGGATTTTTTCTTGGTCTGGATCCTTTGCTGTTGAACTAGTGTGATTTTTTGGGAGTGTGGAAGAGCTTTGTTTTATCATATTACCAGGGTTGTTTTTCTGGTTCTTTCTCATTTGGGTAGGCTCTGTTAGAGGGAACGTCTAGGGCTGAAGGCTGTTGTTCAGATTCTTTTGTCCCACAGGGTGTTCCCTTGATGTAGTACCCTTGCCCTTTCCCTATGGATGTGGCTTCCTGTGAGCCAAACTGTAGTGGTTGTTGTCTCTCTTCTGGGTCTAGCCATGCAGCGAGTCTACCGAGCTCCAGGCTGGTACTGGTGGTTGTATGCACAGAGTCCTGTGATGTGAACCATCTGTGGGTCTCTCAGCTGTGGATACCAGGGTCTGTTCCAGTGGAGGTGGCAGAGGTGCGATGAATGAATTCTAAGAGAACTCTTAGCTTTGGTGGTTTAATGCTCTATTTTAGTGCAGGTTGACCTCCTGCCAGGAATGACGCTTTCCAGAAAGCATCAGCTGTAGTAGTGTGAAGAGAGATGGGTGGTGGGTGGGGCCCTAAAAGTCCCAAGATTATATGCCCTTTGTCTTCTGCTACCAGGGTGGGTAGGGAAGGACCAGCAGATGGGGGCAGGGCTAGGCATGTCTGAGCTCAGACTTTCCGTGGGTGGGTCTTGCTTCAACTGATGTGGAGGTTAGGCATGAGAGTCCCAGGTCACTGGAGTTGTGTACCTAGTAGGATTATGGCTGCCTCTGCTGAGTCATGCAAGCTGTCAGAAAAGTAGAGGAAAGCTGGCAGTCACAGGCCTTACCCAGCTCCTGTGCAAACTGAAGGGCTGGTCTCACTCACACTGTGCCCCCAGCAACAGCCCCAAGTCTGTTTCCAGGTGGAGGGCTAGACCGGCTTGAAAACTTGCCTGAGGCTATCTGCTTCCCAGCTGCAAAAGAAAAGAGCTTTCTTCCCCCAACTGTGAAGTCTGCACACAAGATTTGCTCCCTCCCCCGAGTTCTGGCCAGGAAGCTTCTCATGCCTATTCAAATTGTTACAAAGTTCAGCTAGGGAATTCCTTCTCCCTGTGGAGTTTTATCCCCTGCTCCTCTGGCCATCCTCCCCATGGATCCATCCCTGTGGTGCCAGGCAGGAATGGGCTGCTTGGGGACCCAGGGAGCTCCCAGGGCCTTTCTGCTCCTTTCTCTACCCCTGTATTTCGCTCTACTCTCTAACGACTCAGCTCCAGGTAAAGTCGGAAACTTCTCCCACAAACAGACCTTCAGCTTCTCCAGTGGGGGTGTGTGTTAGGGAGAGGAAGGTCTCCCTTTCCCACTTCCGCAGTTGGGGGACTCACAGTATTTGGGGTATTTCCTGGGTTCTGCAGGAGCAGTCCATTTCCTTCAGAGGGTCTGTGGTTCCTCTCGGGATTTCTGGTTTGTTCCTGCAGTCAATCTGGAGCTAAAATTCACAACGTGAGCCTCCGCATGCTGCTCTGTCTGAAGCTGCAGTCTAGTCCTGCCTCCCGTCCGCCATGATCGCTGGAACAGTTTGAACATATGAACCAAACCATACAATTTGGAAAGGAAAAAAAAAAAAAAAGGTCTGCAAAGAGTCCTTCCTTTATACTAAAAGGAACATAAATTTCTCTTGCTACCTGTTTCTGCATTTCAGGAGAAAAACACGAATTCTCTCTTTGTGCTCCAGGGTGTACACTTAGCTCATCATATACTGGAGCTCTACTTTCCCTTTAAATATGAACTATGGATTTTTGGACAAAAGTCATAAAAATTCTACCAGATTAATACAGAATTGCAGATTTTTCCCAAAGGGCTTTTTCCTGATTTATTTTTATCAGCGTGAATAACTCCTGAGAATATGGTGAGCTGTTTCCTCACAGAGATACCAGAGCCTGAAGTCTGGCAGCATTTCCACCATCTACCACCCACTGAGCTTGATTTTAAGTTGTTTTTCTCAATACAACAAGACCAGTGATTTCTAACAGCAGTCACATCCAAGTTTGTTCTGGAATTGTCAGCTACATATCTAAGTGTTATATGTTATTTCCCTGCTGTTTTTCTTCTTTATTTTTTAAGCATTTTATTTTGAAATAAATTTAGATTTGCAGAAGAATTGCGAAGATAGTATAGGTGTAGAGCTTTGCCCAGCTTCCTGTAATTTAAAAAATGTATCTTCCCATGGTACACTTATTAAAATTAAAAAAAAATATATCACTGGTACTATACTATTAACTAAACTCTAGATTTTGTTATACTTTTTGTTTTGTCTTGTTTTGTTTGAGATGGAGTCTTGCTCTTGTCACCCAGGCTGGAGCGCAATAGCATGATCTCAGCTTACTGCAACCTGCACCTCCCAGGTTCAAGGATTCTCCTGCCTCAGCCTCCCAAGTAGCTGGAATTGCAGGCGCTCACCACCACACCCAGCTAATTTTTGTATTTTTAGTAGAGACGGGGTTTCCTCATGTTGTTCAGGCTGGTCTCGAGCTCCTGACCTCTTGATGCGCCCACCTCGGCCTCCCTAAGTGCTGGGATTACAGACGTGAGCCACTGTGCCTGGCCTATACTATTAACTAAACTCTAGATTTCCAGTTTTTCCACTGATACCTTTTAGCTTGTTCCAGGACCATAGGATGCCATGCTGCACTACGTCCCTTAGTCCATGACAGTTTTACAATCTTTCCTTGACATATCTTTCTTGTTTTTAAATCTCTTTCCAAATGTACCCTTTGTTACACATGCAAGATGTAACCATTGACTCAAATACCCTATTTATGTTTAAACATAATTTCTACCTTTTTTTATATTTAAAATAATCTTTAAAAATGTAAACAAACTAAAACTAAGCAAAATAAAAACTATTTACTAAATGTAAAAATGAAAACTACTAAGCTGGACTTCAGCCTTAGTATGCTTGCCTTTTAAGTGGCTTTCCTGCTTCTGGTATCACCATAGTCAAATCCAGTGGATTTAACTGAAACATTTTAAACATTCAGAATGATCTTTCTAACGTATTAATTATCATGTGATAATCGTTTTGAAGGTTTGGTGGTCATTTGCATAAATTCCAGATTCTTTAGCATGGTATACAAGTGTGGCCTTCATGATCTAGCACCCACCTTTCTCTCCAGAAGCATCTTCTGCTGTTCCTGAGCTTACGTAAAGCCCTCTGTGGCAGGCAGCCTCTGCCTCAGCCTCTGCCCACACCATGTGAGTAAGCTTGGAAGCAGTTAAGCCTGGAAATGACTGCAGACCTGGCCCACGGTCTGCAGCTCTGTGAGAGATCCTGAGCCCGAGAACCAAATTGAGCCATGCCTAAATTTCTAACTCATAGAATTGGTGAGTTAAGTGTTTGTTGTTTGGAAGGAAAAATTTTAATTAATAACAAATATATGTTGAATCCAGCTGGACTCCCTACTTAGAATATCCCACATTGGCCATATTTTCTCATACCTTGGTGTCCAGGTAGTTAGTTGGACAGTTATTTTGTGATTTAATTGATATTCCTAAGCCCCTACCAAATACCAGGCTATGTGCTAGGTGTTGGAATCAAGGACTCTAAAATATGGTTAAAGGAACCCACAATTAAGTAGAAAACACAATGATGTTAGTTACTGGTAATAATGTAAAAAGCGCTGCAGTTGAGGAATAAATGTATTTTATAAATTTAGAGCCAAAAATGATTACAGTTGATCTGGAAAGCGAAAGGTACCAAGAAATTTTTGAGCTAGATTTTGAAGTTTAGTAGGTTTCATCACATAAGAAAGTCAGCAGAGGGAAGAATGTGACCAAAAGATTGAGCGTGAGAATCCATGTTGTGTTTGGCGTGGGGCAAATGTGCCAATGGGTTTGGGGACGGAGTTATATTGCATGAGCACTGCTGTGGAGGAGTGAACTGTCTTCCATCCTCCTCCCTGCCTGTTACAATCTTGTACATCCCTCAAGACCAAGCTCAAATTCCATTGTTTTCTTGATACCATTTCTGATTGTTCCTAACCACGAGGATCTCTCCCATTCAATTACATAGTGTCTCACATTGTTCTCTAATTGCTGTCTTAGCAAACACTTTGAGATGGCAAATTATCTTTTCTTCTGTATGCACATCTGGAACATTGCTGAGCACATAATGTTAGATAAATGCTTATTGATTAATTGAAGATGGCATTTTTCTTCTGTGTTACTCAAAGTCTAAGTTAAAGTGATTAAGCTGAATATGCATACACAACTAGTAACTCCAAAGCAACACTGAGGTACATGCCTGATAATGATGCTTAGAAATGAAAATTCAGAGAATGATTAGTAAAATTTCTGATATTTAGAAGCATCAACTTGATGTCAGTAGGCAAATGAACACATAGAAGTGAGAAAAGCACAAGAAAATGCACAGATGTGACTGGGCATGGGTAGATGGGAGGCAACCTTGTTCCAGAGAGCAGCAGTAGGAGAGCTGTGATTGGGAGGGAAAGATGAGTCCAAATGAGAAGACGTAAGCTCTGATTCATGAAGGACATTCCAGTTTGATTATGGCCTAGGTGGTCTGTCCCATGGATCTCAGAGAAGGAATTTATGTAGTATGGTGGTAAGAGTCCTTTTTCCCTAATAAAAGTACATATTCTGGGGGATACATGTCAATGTAACCTGCCTATGAATTCTCCTATTAATATAGAATTATTAGACCCTGAATGTCCCATAGAATAGTTTAGTGAAGTGCAAAGGGTATTCTATCTGATTTCACAAATGAATCTAATCAGTTACCATGTGGCATCCATGTTTGGATCTCTCTATTTCTCTTTCCAGTGTCACACATTCCTTCCCTAGAATAGGACCATCACTCATTCCCGCTGTACCTACCATGCTTGCTGCTTATCACCCCTGCCATCAAGCATCGAGGAGGTGGTTTGGGCTGAGCGGGCTGTCCTCACTGCCTCTGAGGGATGGAGCTCAAGCTACTCAAGCTTCATAGTTGTCTATTGGGAACCCAAGGAGTCTCTGGTCATCTTTGTTATTATAACCACTATAGTCATATGTCCTAGATCACAGATATGTGCACTCCTGATTATAGATTAAAGTAAAACAAGTTGTTTCAGTTTTTACTTATAGCTGCACACCCTATTCACATACCTCCCAGGGCTGTCATGAGTCCAGTCATGGGTAAGTGTAACAGGGGAGGGAGCTGGACATGAAGATGAAAATTAGTAGTAAACATCATGCTCTGTTCAGACTTTTCTTCTTCTCATCTCTAAATCTACATTACCCTATTAAGTGTGCTGTGCTGTAACTTCCGCCTCCCGGGTTCGAGCAATTTTCCTGCCTCAGCCTCCTAAGTAGCTGGGACTACAGACGCGTACCACCATGCCCAGCTAATTTTTGTATTTTTAGTAGAGATGGGGTTTCACCATATTGGCCAGGCTGGTCTTGAACTCCTGACCATGTGATCTGCCTGCCTCAGCCTGCCAAAGTGCTGGGATTACTGGCGTGAGCCATCATGCCTGGCAATCCTGTCTTTACTTAGACACTCCTCATCTATGTAAACTTCTGGTGTATTGACCACATATTCTCGGGCATCTCTAGACTTCTCCTGGTTAAGGATAAACCAGAATCTCAGCTACAGTATGATTGTGTCTAAACAAGGGATACCAGACTAAGAAAAAGTAGTGTAGCCCAGATAGGAATAGGGCCACAGTAGGCAAGAGGGAAATTCATTGCATTCTGGATGGTTTCTAAGTCATAGGCCAATTGCCTTTTCCAGACATCCATTTTACCCACCTTTGACATGTGAGTGTATGGATGGAACCATTTGAAAGTGAAAGGGTAAGCAAGGGACTGAAATTGTTAAAATGTAGATTTTTTTTTTTCTTTTAGCAATAATCTGACAGAAGCATCCAATGTGTTTATACTAGAGGAAGCAGGAAGATCAGCAAGGAAATTATTAAAATAATGCAGGCATGGAGTGATGAGCATGTTTCCTGATCTCCTTGCTTGTCAGGAAACTCAGAGTTAAGTTTTGTACTGACTTGTAGTAACTGTCATTTATCCAGTTTTAGAATATTATTACCTTTCATTTTCATTTTTCCAATCATATACTTGCTTCCTTTGTCTTATTGGTCTTGGATTTTATTCTACTTGGTTTCCCTTGTAGCCACATCTTACCTTTTAGAAGGAGGTTATAAGTATAAAAATGCATGAATAAAATAGGCCTATTGGTGGTAATGGGAAGGCTGAAGATAGATGATGTTTGTTTGATGTGATCTGTTATAAATAGGTGAGGATTCTACAAAGTACTCGGTTAAGAGGTATCACCTAGTCGGTGAATGGTAATGGCTGTGTGACTGGGAGATACAGAACAAAGTTATGATGACATAGTAACTTTTAACTTCAAAATGACAAGAAGCTGGGGGCTGCGGTTCAGCAATTGTTGTTGAACTCTAAGAATGTACTGTGTTTCCATACCTACTTTAAAGATCAGTGATCAAAATTAAATAGCTTGAGTAATACAAAACTTAGTAAGACTCTGCTCCCTTACAAGGCAGGACAGATGGAAGAGTAAGAAGCATGGTGTGATCAGAGTGCCCAGGCAATTCACACTAAGTAGATGTGCTTGTCCTGACTCCAGAACAGTAACTCCATGGGGAACACAGTGATGTGCAAAGTGTTAGAACTTAATCATTAGTGAGAATTCTTGCTCTATTGAAACTTAAAAAGAAAACAGAGCATAATGAAAAATTTACAAACAGAGAAAGGAATGATTACAAAATCTTGGAGTATGTAGCACAAGGGGTTCCAAACCCAAATGCCTATAGAGACCAGGCAGAACTTGTAAATAAGTGAAGTGGGCAAGGCATGACACAAAAAGGAGTGGTGGGGATCATTCCAAACTGAAGAGCACTTGATCCCCAAAGAGTGCAGCTTCTGATCAGCCCCAGCTCATCATTGCATGTGGAAACATGAGCCCCATACCCCCACGTATACTGATAGTTCAAGAGAAGCCAGGAAATCAGACCTCAACTAAAATAGGATTTTCTAAATGTTGGGTTAATTTTGTAATACAATGTGTAGACCAAAACAAAAGACTTCTGTGACTGCATTAAACATGTGGAGATTGGTTTGTGGTTGCTGGAAGATAATTGTTTAAGTCTTATCTCTTTTGGGATAAAGAACACTTACTGTTACTTACACAAAAGAGGCTGGCTGGAAAAATTGAAGGGGAAAGATAGCATTTTCCTAAGGGAAGGGGATAAGGCATAGCCAGATATGGGAGTGAGATCCCTTCTCTGATGAGTGGGTTCAGGAGGGTGGTGTAGGGGCTCTCTTCTGAATTGAACCCTGTTATCCTATGTGAGTCCAGCACCTCTAACAAAAATGTTTTAGCAGAGTACACTCCTGAGTCTAGGCAGAGATGACAATATGATTGGGATGAGAGCAGAGAGTTTGAATTTACTAAAAAGACAAGAATACGCCTTTTGGTACAAGGTCCTCCCCCAAAATGTGGCTGCCACAGCCTTATTATGTGATAACTGATCCCAAGGTAGAGGGAAAAATGTTCATTCAAATGCAAGTCATTTAATATCTACTAAGTGTGATAAAATCTTCCAAACTTCCAAAGGTTTAAATTATGGAATCCAAAGTCGGGTTTGGGTTTGAAATTAATTTTTTATGGTTGTTATAACAACAAAAATAATATTTCTTATGTGGTCACTATGTACTAGAAAATATAGTGAATTTTTGACATGCATTATCTTGATAATTCTTCATAGGACCCCAGAAGCAGGTATTTTTATTATTCTCATGTGATACTACAGGGTACTCAGCCTCTCACAGGTGAAGTGACTTGCCCAAGATCACACATAAAGAGACCAGGGTGTGTGCCCCACCCCTGTGCAAACTTTCTCCATCAATTTAATATGACATGATTCAAACTTTCTCAAAGTGAGAGTTGTGAAAACCAAGTGTGATGGTAAACACAATATTTTATAAGCTGTAAGACAGTTTCTGCTTCCAAGCACAAGAGAAGCTGTTAGGTAATTTCACTTTTGATGGCCGTAACTATTATTATTTGCAATTACTCTTCATACGAATTCCTACTTATTAATTGGTTCCCACTGCCTCCATTCAAAAGAAAAGAAAAGATGCCTTGCTCTATGCATTTGTTCAAGTCCCTATTTACATCTTTATGTGCCCACTTTAACCTAATTATATGGACTCCCTCCGGGACCAGCTGGGGATGAAGATGGAAAGAGACGCAGCCCACCTGAGGCATCTGTTCGTTGAATGACGATTTCACCACTGCTCATGAGCCTAGTGCTGGTGAACTTTCCTTACAAACTGAACATTTTTTATACTGGCTTTTAAAGTAAGAAAAATCATGACCCACTGCTGAGAGTATATCCAGGAACACTCAGTTAGTTAAAACCACAGAAAGAACTATCACAGAATATGAAAACTTTGTCCTAACACAATTTCATCTGAAATTTTATGTACTTTGACTCTCTAGGGGAGAAAAAGAAAAGAAATAAAAACAAATGAGAGAATAGGAATGGATGTGAGGAGGAATCCAGCCAACTGGAAGGTTGCCACACAGAAACACAGAGAAGTTTCTATCAGTCAAACAAAAGCCTGTCATAGGAAGGAGCACCATGGGGCTAGACCTGAAGACAAGCACCACACATCATGAAAAGCTAAATCAAGGTGAGAGGGAGAGAAGTAGGACATATATTTTCTTCCCTTCCTAAATGGCTTCATAACCACATTAGGCCAGCAAAAAAACAAACAAAAACAAAAATTGCTTCTTAGCATTGGTCAGTTTAGTAATAGCAGGTCACTGAAAGAAACAACTCCTTCCTCTTCATCTTCTTTCTTATGGTTTTAGGAAGGAAAATAGATACCAGGGAAAGAAAAAAAAAAAAAAAAAAAAAAGCCTGTTGCAGCAAAGAGCTATTTCTTTTGAGTCAGATTTTGTGCTAGACTATTAAGTAGTCTAGAAATTAAAGATTTTTACCTCACTGATGAAAACAGTTAAGTATATCAGACCCAGGCATGACTTGTTCTTGGGTAGGTCTCATAATTAATACATTCATTCAGAAAAATGGCAAATTATTGAAATAGGTTGGGTATTATTTTGTTATTGCATTGCTTCATATCAATTAGCCACATCTTTATGATAAAGGACACCATGAATGTAAATTTTTAGAATATTTATGGTATTCGTTTTTCCAGTGCTGATTATCCATTAGGTACAGAGGTAGGTTCCGTAATACAGATCATGTCATTTTTTAACAATCCCTCAATGTCTCCCCATGGAACTTAAAATGAACTTCAATCTCTCATGACAATACCCCAGGCCTGCATGACCTGGTGGTCTCTGTTTCTCCCCATCTTTACCTCTACCACAATCCCTCCTGCTTGTTGCTTTCCAGCCATGCCAGCTCTCTTCCAGTGGCTCAAAGATTCCAAGATTTCTGCCACTGGTCCCCTCTACCTGCTATTTCTTCTGCCCAGAATACTAGCTTCCCATCTTTTTTATGAGTGGTTCCATTGCATTCCTCAATCTCAGCTTAATGTCACATCCTCAGAAAGACCTTCCCTGAGTCTTCTTTCTAAAATAGCCACCCGTCACCTACCCTGACGTCACCTACCCTGATGCCACAGCATCTTTTTATTTCCTTCATAGAATGTGTTATGGTCTGTTGTTTTGTTTTGTTTTGTTTTCTTGTTTTCTTTCTCTGGCTATAGTATAGGCTCCATGAGGACAGGGCCTTGTTATTCTTCATTTCTGTTCTATCAAATCCTAGAGTGGTATCTGCACACTAGACATATACTACTTATTTGCTAAATGATGGATAGATGAATAAATGTGGAGATAGAGATACTAACACTTAGAGAATCCCATTTTTATGTCAGGTATTGTGTTAAGTATTATTATCTATGTTAGTTTACATAGTTACTACTGTGAGATAAGTGTTGTTTTCATCTTGCTGATGAGAAAAAATGGGAATTTAGGTCTTATAATGCTGTATAAACCCTTAAGGAGCTCCCAGTCTGATTATATCATTAGACAACAAGCTCATTATATAATAAATCCAGATTTTGTGTTTTTTCTACAACAGCATGTAGAAATCTCATATAGCACGCTTAAATTAAGTGGTTAGATTTAGCTCTGCTCTTCACGCCTCCAGTGAATTATGCATGCCTTTGTGGATTTGAATACGTCTTTATGAAATAAACATATTTTGGAGAGCAGACACTGTCTCTCTCATTTCCATAAAAGTGAGATGCCCATTATATCAACATTTGTGATCCCTTGATTATAATTCTTTACATTCATGTAGCTCTTTTGCAAAGAATGTTCAGACATATGAGTTCCTTCCATTTCCTTTCACATCTCTGTGAAGGAAGGGCAGGCAGGGCAGGTGTTATTTATCCTTGTCTTCCTGCCACAGATGATGCTGCTAGAGTTCTGTGACATTAAGTGGCTTTCCCAAGGTCACACAGCTGGTAAGTGGTAAAGCCTCTTGGCCCTAGTCTTCTGTCCTCAGAACATAATTCTATTGTCCCCAAAACCCTGAAGTATCCCTCTGCCTGCTGCTTCTACCCTTCCAATCATCCTTTGCTATTCTTTTCTATTTCCTGAAAGTCTGCACTATGACATACTGAAAGCTTTAAATGGAGGTGAGAATGAAGGGGTTCTTTGTAGTGAAAACAGATGAGCAGATTTCTCTGCCTGCCTCCCATCTCTCCTCAGTTCTTCCTGTTCCCCAAAGAAATACAGAGGGTGTCTCCAAGGGGCTCTTACTACAGAGAGCTACCCCATGACTATATTTAATAAATGAAAGTGAGGAGATAAATATTCTTTTTCTGATCATTTGACCAGATATGCTAATGAAGCATGTCCCAATATGTCTCTCAAACTGTTCCCTTGCCTTCCATTCTCACTGGTATCTCTCTAGTTTCAGTCATCATCTCTATTGTTTTCCAATACTCTTCTAAGATATCTCCTTTCCTCCGGCCTAGCCACCATCCATTCTACTCTCTACGCTGCAAATAGAGCTTCCATTCTAGGGCATAGATCTGATTGCATTGCTCTTTTCCGCTTAATCATCAGTGTCTCTCCATTGCTGCTAGCCTAAATTTAAACTCTTTGATATGTCATACAAAGGCATTAACACCTGAGTTCCTTGCTGCTCCAGCCTCCCTTCCTGCTATATACCGTACCGTCATCTTAGAGGACTTCTGGCTAGTGACTGCCTGCTGTGTACTCTCATACCCTGTGCTTTTGCATGGTGTTCCTGCCTCTTGGAGCACCTTCTCCCTGCTTCTTTGTAAAGTTCAGCTCAAAACTTACTTTTATCTTAAAGTGTTCCTGGATTCTTCTCTATTATACTTCTCCCTGAAGAAGATGTGATTCTTCCAGCCTTTCTCCTATGGCAGTTTGTTTAGACATCTATTAGGGCTACAGTGATGATGTTTTCTGGTTTTAATATCATGAAAACAGGGTTTGGCAACAGAATAAAGTAGTTTAATAATGATAGCTACTTTTTTTTTTTGCATCCTCTTTAGTATCTTTACTTCATAGATCATGGTCTCATTGATGGTCTTATTCTTTGTGATATTAGAACCCAGTCAGTACAGTACCTGGCATGTAAGAGTACGTTATGAATGCTCATTGGACTCCAGGCATTCTTGTGTATATTTTAAATATACTCTGATTTTTATTGCAATCTTCTGAGGTAGCTGTGATGCTGCCATTTTGCAGATAAGAAAACTGATATTAATAGGATTTTTATTTCATAGAGGCAGCATTTGAACTGATGTGTGAGTTTGACTCCTAAAGTGTGTTCTTTTCTATTATATGAGAGATTGCCTACATAAATTGATCAGGTATTATTATTCACTCTTTCCTGTGAAAGTTGTCCAAGGTGGGTGGAAATTAATTTAGTACTTAAATAATATGATTGAACATGAAAGCCAAGAAAAGCAGATTAAAGGAGATTTTTCTGGAGGGAATGAAATTAGTAGATTTTTCTGGAGGGAATGAAAAAAGCAGATTAAAGGAGATTTTTCTGGAGGGAATGAAATTAGTAGACAGAGACTACATGGAACATATTAGCGGAGAACCATGTGGGGAAATAAGCTAAGTCCATGACTTACTGAGATTGCTTTCTGTCACCTCAGTGAACATTTACCTCAAGCAAGACACACTACTTGACAAAGACATAAAGTACTTTACATGTGGTTTAACACGTAGCCCTTCAGAGTCCTAATCTTGGGGACAAGACTGGCAGAGATGGCTGAATTTTCAGGTCCCCTGATCTGCTGCTTATGGTTTTATTCATTCTCTACACCTTCCAAAGCATGCAGTGTTCACCAGCAAATTCAGCAAACAAATTAGATGCAGAAGGACAGCATTTCCCACTGATCATCTGGAGCCATCTTATTTGGCAACAGGAAGCGCAAAGAAAAATCGGGTGAGACCTTGGATGAAAGGTCACACAAACCCCTAATAAATTATCTTAACACGATGACATTATTGTGAGATACTTCTAGATTGGCTTGAGGGTTTTCAAATTTTTTCAATATTTTACAAAGCACAATGCATTTCCTTTTGGCGAGAAGGACATTTCTGACCAAGGAAGCTGCAGTGACACACTTTTCCGGAGATGAGAGAAAGGCACACACACACATTCACCAGTCACTTAGAAAAGTGAATGAGACGCTGGGGCAAATACTATGTTCTAAACTTGAGAATGGTCATAAAGGGAATGGGAAAGTCCCTGTGTTTTTAAAGGAAGCAAATTAGTCGCAGGCAGCCTCAGACAAGTTGAAGAAACATCTGGGTAGACCGATAATAGACTGACTTCCTGACATGCCGTTTTAACTGTGATGACTTCAGACAGGAAGCTTAAGTTTATCATTATAACACTAGAAAAATACATAAAATTACGAGGCAAAATATTAACCACATACAAAATTGTAACTTTCTAATAAAAGTATATTTTATAAAGTTATAGAGGTTTAACATTATTTTCGAGATCTAAAAGCTATCAAACATTTTAGTCTCTGCCTCTGCTTCCTGAGGAATATTTCAAGAAAAATATATGTACTTGTGTCTAATAAATCCAAATGCTATATACTTTCTTCAGTTACTGTATTCTAGAGGCAATTTAAATAGAAATGACATTTCATTTCTCCAAACCAGAATTTTGATGTGAAAATTTTTTTCACTATGATAAAATCACTAATAAGGAGAAAAATTAGTAACTAGCAAATAAATTAAGCATGTTTTTCCAGTGATGTGGTTGTTGGCCTTTCTAAGACCTTAAGGCAAGGCTATAAGAATACTCCTGAAAGTTATCAAATATCTGTGAAATGTTTTCAGATTTTGCATATATATGCATATGTCTATATATGAAAATAAATTATTCAGGGTGGACTCTCAGGAGATAAGGAAAATTCCTTAGCACCATATTTTGTTCATCTTGTTTCCCTTATTGCCAATGAATTGCAGGGCTCTATTAAGTTAAATGGCACCCCACTTATTTTGGAAATATCTTTCTTCTATGTTTAAAGAAACATATATTTTTAAAGAGGCTACACTTGAATATTCTTTGAGGCTTCATGTTGCTCATTTCTATATACATGACATTTTAAAGCAGCATAATTTTCATGGTGAAAGAATAAGAGTTATCCTTTATGTCCTCATGTCATGCAGAGACTCATAAGTCCTGGTCTTTTACCCCAAGTTGCATTTATAATTAGGAAAACCACAATTCTTTACTCAATAGCTGTTGGTTAGGAAGGGGGCTTTTCCATGAATGCAAAAAAGAGCACAGTGCAAGATCCATTTTATTATGACTGTGGATACAGGCTTTTGAGTCTAAGACAAAGTTCATTATTTTACCAGCCACATGTTTTTTAAATATTTTAAAAGAAAAAACCTAAATCTTCCATTTTCAACCAACGTAGCAGTTCTGCATTTGTTCTACATCTCCCCTCCCACTTGCACTCCATGTCTAGCTAAGCAAATTTCCCTGTCTTCCCCTTATGGATCTGCTTTCTGGTATATGTGCCTTCTCCTACATGGGTACCTTTCTGATTTATCCATTTCTCAAAGTCCTTTCCATCTTTTTTAGGACTGACCTTCTCAAATGCAATCTCCCACATGAAGATGTGCCTATCACCTCTGCAATAATTAAGTGTGCTCTCCTTTGGGTAGCCCCCTATTATTTCATTATTTAGAACATTTAATTCAGAAAATACTTGGTGAGAGGCTGTCCTTTGAGAGGCACTGTCCTATGTTCTGTGGGGGTTGGGAAAGTAAGAAAACAACCTATCCTTCAAAATTAGAAGAGAAAATAAGGCACGAACAACATAACTATGATGCAATGCAGACTCCTATTTAATATCTGTATTCTATTAATTGGAATCGAATGGTTTGAAGTTTATACACACACACACACACACACACAGACACACACACACACATGCACATACGTAGCACACATATGGTCTCCCTAACACTGGGCCTAGAGTGATGAGATAGGAATTGAATGGCATTGCATAGATTTCAGGCCATCCATAACTTTTTTTCCCATTTGAGAAGTAATTTACAAACAAAAACTATTTGTCTTCTGGACAAATTCACCTTGTATTTTCCATAGTTCTATCACATGGAAAAAGCTATCTTTTCTCAAAGAGAAAGAGACAATACATCTGTGTACAGCCTCTGCCTTTTCCATCCCCCTTCTACAACTGTGCTTGATGCCATGCACATACGTATGCACACACACACACGTACACACACACCCCCACCCACACCCTATTGCTGTCTGAATCTCATAGTCCCAGTGCTGTAATCACAGGAAGTATTCCCTTTGTTCCCCAGTTGAGTTATTTTTCTGCTCTAACTCTAGAGATTAAGAGCTAAGAGAGATTAGCTTGGTTTCCCTCTGAATTCTGTATGTACAGAAACACACCATGTACAACTTCCTTTTCCTTTAAATGGGGCAAAGGTACAGACAGGTAGAGGGGGCTTCTGTTGGAATTCAGAATCCCTGCAAAGGTAATCCTTGCTCTATGGAGTAGTTAATAGCCTTAAACTGTAAAGAATCTATGACTCAGTGTTTTCAAGGTTGTACGCTCATTAGAGGACTTTGAGACTACTGAAAACATTATGTCTGTGGAAAATGTGCTTCAAGCTCCAAGCAAGCAACCTTTACAGGAAGCACTGGAAATACCCTGTGTCTGGAGGAGCCTACATCTAGGTGCAGCATGCTATAATACATTTATAAGCTAAGTGCAGTAGAAATTAGACACCAAACCTCGTTTTATAAAGATTTTTGTAGTCAAGGACTGCAAGTCAACACTGAATTTCATATTAAAAATGCCCAAGAAGTATTTGTAGAGGAAGTTCTTGAAGTTTGACTGATTTTGAGATGGAACAGAGAAAAGGGCATTGCAGTCCAACAGTTACAGAGAATACCAAATTACTGGACTGGTAAAGTGAAAAAAAAAATGTAATAACACTTCTTAAGCATTTAACTTTATTTTTCAGTTTGTCTATCTTTGAAGTAGGGATAGTAATAATACTTACCTCATAGGGTTGTCAGGTGAATTAAGTGAGTTATGTACATGAACCACTTATAGTGCCAGGTACATAGTAAATATGTTCGTGTTCATGACTGTGAGCACTGATTGATGGTTCACAGACCCTTATGGACAAACACACTGTACAGGGGACTGCTTTGGGTATCAGATGGCAATCTCAAGCTACTCCCTCAAAAGTACATTAAGCTCCTGTGTCTAAACAACTAAGTAATTCTTAATCCTTTCATTGCTTTTTTTTTTTTTTTTTTGTAAGGAAAGAGAGGACACTGCTAAAGTTTACCCCTCTTGACTGCCAATAAGTAAGGGTTTCTTTTCGCTGGGGATGGGGTGAGGGGTGACGTTGGGGAGTGTGAAGAAAATGTTCTAAAACGAGATTGTGATGATGTTTGTATAACTCTGGTAATATACTAAAACTATGCAACTGATACTTTAAGTGAGTGAGTTGTACGGTATATGAATTGTATCTCAAGGAATCTCAATAAGAAAGTGATATTCTTAAAAGTTCTTTCTAGGCATTAAGGGAATTTTCTCTGTCTATTTACAAAAGCGAATCAGGACAACATTGCCAGGAGCTTTTCACAAATAATTTTTAATTATTATTCAAGTTCCAAGCGAACTTGATTTTCACAAATAATTTTTAATTATTTGTGAAAAGATGAATGCAAACCATAATGCCTGTGCATACTAACAAGAACATCCTGTACCAGTTTTCTGAATGAGTTAAACAATTTTGTGTCAACATACTTTGGAATTAGAGACTTTGAAAGTAATGATTTTCCTGAGCTCTTACCTCTGTGTTTATAATGCTAACAATGTTAGGTTATTTTAATTTTCTCTAAGTGCTAATTTCTATAGTAATTCTAATCAGCAGTCACATCATTCATATTCTGAAGGCATAAAACAATAACACTGTACTCTCACCAACGTGATATTCTTCACCAAGAACTTGCTCCACACTGATTTTTGGTTTTTAAGTAGAAACTCATGCTATATTTTGTAAGGGCACATCCAGAGTGGCGCCTCAACACATAGTCATGGAGATAAACAATGAGACAGGATGTTTCAGATCTACTGTAACTCTCTGTCTGAAGGTAAAATTCCTCCATTGTGGCTGTAGCAATTTTATTTTTATCGCCTACGTATTTAGGTGGTAACAATTGGTGATGACATAAGCCCTCTGAAAAACATAGGGCACCATGCCATCCTTTTCACACTCTCTTATAAGCAGCTATTATCTCAGCGGAGGCTGTGAGGAGAGATACTATGTGGGTTCTGTTTTCCACTCTGTGAGATGGATCACCAGAAATGCCAGTCATGGTCATCTGATGATAAAACTTGTGGAAAAGTATACTTCAGATGATTTGACTATTTCCTGTTTTTAACCTTTACTCATGTTTTTAGTAGTTCTTCAGTTTCCAAGTCTTATAGAAGCCCAACATCATTTCCTGTGAAAACATCTATTTGTACATTAAAGTCAAGGGCAATGGGGCCCTAAAAAAATTGTAAGTGAGCCCATTAGTAGCCCCTTAGATTTAGTGAACAATGTCAGAATATCTCAAGTGAAGTAGGTAACTAGAATTACATTCAGCTTATGGCTATAAATAAAAATAACCAGTCATATAAATAACATTAGTCAGCCTTTCCAAATCAGCTCAATTGTCTGACTTCTCCAACACCAAATATACCCCTAAATGAATTGAATCGAACAGTTTTGGATTTGGGCTTTATCATTTTCTCTGCTCAGATCCTACTCTTGATTTATCATCATCCTTAAGAGAAATTGAGAGACTATGCCAGCTGAGGGATCTGCGCCTCCTGTGTCCCTTCATAGGAACAGAGGCCACTTGGGCTCACCTGGAGATTATGGGTTGCCTCATTTGGCTATTCATCTCCTTCAGTCATGGCTGCTGGGACAATGATTCTATTACCAAACAAACCTATTTACTTCTGAAATGCAGTCACTGTGGTAGGAAAATCTTTCTAGCCTCATCCTACTGAGGATAACTTTTATCAGTAATTTAAAAAAATTAATATTTAGTTTACATTAGGTCTTTATAAATATTATCCACAGTTCAACCATGTATGTACGATTGCTATGTTAATTCTTCCTGTGCACGTCTGATTTCTTTTTCCTGGAGTTAATAATTGCCTCTGATTTTGGTTGGTTGGTTGTTCAGCTTTCTACTTACCTGACACTCAATTCTTAATCTTCTGTTGGTATAGAAAATTGACTTTGGAAGGTTTAAACATCAAGTAATCACTTATTCTTTCTCTTGGATAATATTTATCCTAGAATTGTCTGTTCCTCTGCTCCACTGTGGATCTTTGCTCTCCAGATCTACTGTGACACTGTCAACTAGAGCGCATGCTGTCTCTCTGACTCCTCTTTCAATCTTCTGTTTCCTGAATCTTGTGTCTTTCATTTTAATTCCACATTTTGATGATGATATCTGTTAGCAGCTTTCTGAAAGAAGACGATGATTTTCTTTGAGACCTGGCATGTCTAGGAGTACCTCAATTTTACTCTTAATTTGATCTTTTGACTAGATATTGAATTCTATATTGGAACTAAGTTTCCCTCAGAATTTTGATGGCATTGCTCTGTTTTAACTTCTACATTGACTATTAAGAAATCTAATACCATGTTTATACTGAATATATTATCTGTGACTCTTTTTTAACCCTTCTATGGGAGCTCCTAAGTTCTTTATATTATTTCTGATACTCAAAAATGTTATAGTAAAGTGACTCTTAAAATTGTTTCTCTCTCTTGAAAGTAGAAATTCATATATTCTAATTTTTTTGCAATATTTGTATTATATTATTTTTGTATAAAATCTGGAATATCTTTTCTTAAAGCATTTATTGGATAAAATCTTCCCTTTTTCCCACATTCTCTCTTTTCTTTCTCTGAACAATTATTTTTATGTCAAGTCTCTTGGACTGATTATTTTTGCCCCTTTGGCTACTTTCTGGAAGATTTTCTTTTTACTCTCTTTTTCTCTTAATTTTTTTTTTTCATTTGTGCTATCATTTTACATTTCTAGAACCTTTTAAAATCATTGCTTGCTTTTTTTTATAGTTTATTTTATATTTTTTCCTGTTTCTTGGCTACAAGCATTTTCTTGTTTCTTCATGAGCACATTAGTTATAGTTTGAAGGTTTCTCTTGTTTCGTTCCTTGTCTTCTTCCTCTTTTTTCTTTTTCCTTTTTGTTTATTTTAAAGGTTTCTTCAGATGCTTGGTGATTTTTCTCTATAGGCCTCTATTTTAAAAAGAGGCATGAAAATCCTGATTGGACGCTCTGTATACATAGGCAGGGGAGTTGATGGTGGGTTTTCCAGATGGGTGATCAATTGAAACCTGGCCATTTCATGTTTGGAAAATCTCAAATACAAGACCCTTTTGGTATCCTTTCTTCTGGGTGCAAACCTGGGTGATAGACTTCTGGGAGTGGAGAAAGGGAAGGAAACATCTTCACAGTGTAAGCTTTTCTTTGATAGGCTATTTTCTGTGCAGTGTTTCAACTTCATCCTCATCCATACCTGCAGATAATAAACATACACTCTTGTTTGAAAGGAGAACAATAGGAGAGGGGTACCTCCTAATCCTTTGGTTTTCAGCCCCAGCTCACACCATTACATTCAGAAGTGCTGGTGACTGCAGTCTCTGAGCCTCTGGTGCGGTCTCTGATATGAATCAGCTTGTTTCTTTTTGGTTTCATTTCCTGTTCATCTCAGCGACACAAAGCTACCACTCTTGTATCTGCATTTCCTCTTCCAAAACTTCATTCCTCTTTCTCACCTGCTGTGATCTTGTCTTCCATTCTGTTTGACCTGGTAGACTTATGTCTTTTCAAAATTCCTCAACTGTCATTATAGTGGAGTTTGGGAGAGAGCAGAAAGAAATGCAGGTGTTCAAACTTCCATGTTTAACTGTAGGTTCAGGATTCATATTTAGTTCTATTAAATATACTCTTGGTGGTTCTAGCCATCCATTTAGCTTGTCAAGATCTTCCAGACCCCAGTACTTTCATTCATCAAACTATTTGTATCACCAAGCTTTGTGCAAATCTATCCATTTAGAGAGTCTAGGATGAACCCAGCTATTTAGTAAGATTTTGAAGTTTTCTGTTTAGCACGTGCTCAGCTCTGCTCCCTCATATAAATTTGGTCACCCTTTGTGGAAATCCCACCCAGTCGGTATATAGTACCTTTTGTTCTTGACTTGTGACCCAAGCTTCTGTAGAAGTTTATAAAGATATTTGAAACAAATGCTCCCTCCCATCTCTCTCTGTCTTCTCTCTTTTTCTCCCTCTCCCCCCATCTCTCTCTCTCTCTTCCTTACCTCCCTTTCTCTTTCACACACACAAGTTTGTTATCCTGGTAAACTCACATCACGGGAGTTTGTTGTACAGATTATTTTGTCACCCAGGTACTAAGCCTAGTACCCAATAGTTATTTTTTCTGCTCTTCTCCCTCCTCCCACCCTCTACCCTAAGGAGGCTGCTGTGTCTATTGTTCCCTTCTTTGTGTTTGTGAGTTCTCAACATTTAGCTCCCACCTGTATGTGAGAGCATACAGTATTAGATTTTCTGTTCCTGCGTTAGTTTGCTAAAGATAATGACATCCACTTCCATCCATGTTCCTGCAAAAGACCTGATCTTATCTTTTTTATGACTGCATAGTATTCCGTGGAGTATATGTACCACATTCTCTTTATTCAATCTGTCATTGACGGGCATTTAGGTTGATTCTATGTCTTTGCTACTGTGAATAGTGCTGCAATGCATATTTGTGTGAATGTATCTTTATGGTAGAATGATTTATATTTCTCTAGCTATATACCCTGTAATGGGATTACTGAGTCGAATGGTAGTTCCATTTTTGGCTCTTTGAGGAATTGCCATACTGCTTTCCACAATGGTTGAACTAATTTACACTCCTGCCAACAGTACATAAATGTTCCCTTTTCTCTGCAACCTTGTCAGCACCTGTTATTTTTTTATTTCTTAGCAACAGCCACTCTGATTTGTATGAGACAGTATCTCATTGTGGTTTTGAATTGCATTTCTCTAATGATTAGTGATATGAGAATTTCTCAATACTTGTTGGCTGCATGTATGTTTTCTTTAGAAAAGTGTCTGTGTTATTTGCCTACTTTTTAGTGGGGTTGTTTGGTTTTCTTCTTGTAAATTTGTTTAAGTTTATTACTGAAAATTGATATGGTTAATCAGAATACTAGCAACTAACTTTTTTTGAGACAGGGTCTTGCTCTGTTGTTCAGGCTGCTGATGACTTTCAATACCATATCATTGCCTTAGATTTTTTAGACTCTTCTAGTATGTGCCTGCTGATTGCATCTACTTAGGTGTCTCTATAAAGCAAACACAGAATTTCTATATGTACCTTATTTTTTACAGGGAAGAGAACTTAAAGCAATTTGCTGAAAGATGCCAGAATATTCTAGAGAATTGAGACTTCCTCACAAATGCAAGAAAGGCCAAACTAGAACAAAAATAGTAAAGCTCTGAATGTGATATCAAATTTCATTGCATTCAATGTCTAAAGTAAAATTCTCTGAAATCTAAAAGCTGTGACTTAACATCTCTAGGAATTACTTTTATGTTTGCAACTTTGGAGGCAAAAATATTCCTGAGTTCATTTACTTGCAAACAACTAGTTTTCTTACCATGATTTAATTTTGACTTATCCCAACCCTTATCTGTTTCAATGTTGATATTTATGAGTTCTTTAGACTGTTCTTAAGATCATCATCATATATATTATATGTATTCTTCTACCCTCCTTAGGTGAAACTAGTCGTTTATTTACAGGAAGGCACAACATCTGATAACTGAATATCACAAATGGTTACATGTTTTGATTTTCACTTTCAAGTGGCAATGACAGATATCCAGTTAAATTATGTACTGAAAGACTTAACAATTCTCCTTTTTAAATTATCTACCCCTAATGGAGCGGTGGGGAACCAAGTTAGTTTTGTTTTTAAATAGAAATTATTGTCTTTGCCTTTACTCAAGAATTTAGATTTTAAAAATTATAATAGGCTGTTATGGGTAAAATAAACATTGGGGAAATATTCAGAAAGATCCACAACAGTCATGTAGTAGTAATAGCAGTATTTGGAGGGGAAATGAAATGAAACTAACGTCAACTCAAACCTTAAATAGCTGTGAATGCAATTATAACAATTCATCATGTCCCTTCAGACTTGATTTCTGGTAAGTCTTTCCTAAAGCAAAGTCCCAGAAGACGCAGGTGATAGGCATGCCTACCAGCCAACTGCCATGCTATCAGTCCCCAAGAGAGCAGTTTCTCCTGCTGACAATTAGTAGTTTTTCCACTTAGGCACTCTGCCTTGCAACATTAGCTCATCTATTCTCTTGGACTTAAACAGGAGGACCTGACTCTGTGTGACATCAGTTCAGAAGGAGATGCTGGTGCTTCTGACGTATTTGCAAGGAAAATGAGTGAGATTCATCAGAATGCCAGATGATGCACTAAAGATTGTTATATAGCTGTCACTGCTATTATTGTAAAGGTTCTTACAATAATAAGAATATTCTTAATAATGGTAGTTTATGAAAGGAATAAAGAAATACTGCATTTTTTATCTACCCCCTGAAAGACATTACGTACTTAGACACATGGAGGAATTATTAAAATAAAATGGTTCTAATTGTATAGCACCCTGTAATTACATATTGCAATTATGCTGGGGCAGTTCAGGTGTGATTCATTATTTCACTAATGCTTCTTTGTTATTTTTTTCTATTATGGTGGGAACTCTTCCAACAGTGGCAAGAAAAGTGGGGGAGAGAAGAAATCTCTGACAACCTTTTTTTTTTTAATGAAACAATTTAAATATACAAAATATTTTTACTGCAAAAGCTTAAAATGAGTTTTAGCAATAGTAGATGAGGCTAATCAGAACAGAAGTATTTATGCAGTATATTCAATTAAAACATTATTAGCAGCATCATAACTAATAACAGTAGACATTTCTATCAGCACTCAGAGAATATGGTAAATAAGTATTTTATGTTGAAAGATATTATAAATACAAACATAATAAAGAATTCTTCCCTCCAAAATCGTGTGGTATAATAACTGGGTTATGTTGCAAGAGCACAACGTTATGTTTCTAGATAGAAATAGTCTAAAAAATTGACTTTATATTTTTAAATGCCTGGAAGCAGTGAAGAGAGGGACAGATTCAGTTTGTGAAAACTTGAGATACAATTCTGTCTTGGGAGAGCAAAGAGGGGGCGGAATCATAGTCTTGGAAGGGAAATTGATGGATGGAGAACCCTATGGATACTCACATCTGCTGAATTCCTGCTCTTTTCCCTTTGGGTGCAATGTATTCAATAATGCATTCGAGTCACATCCACACCAACTGCGAAAATCTTATTGTGGTGTTATCTCTGTGACTGCTCTTTCACTTGTTGAAATTTCCTAGGCAAAATTTGCCTGCAGGAACATGAGCTTATGCAGTGGGTTAAATGGCATTTCATGTAGCTGTAAAATCACTTTGAGGGTCTGATTTTTTTCTTTTATGTCATATCATCATTGCCTATGTTTCTCAGATGTTCTCAGCATAAACGGCAGTAGATAAAGGAAAATTTCTGTCCCATGAAGGTTTAATTTGCAGTTTTTAAAGATAGTCCATTTTCCTTGTTTAGGAGTGTCTCTTTCTCCTTGACCTTTTCCATGCAGATGTGAAAACTGAAAACTGAATGTTTTATAAAGGCAGGAGAAATCTTACTTTAACTTTTTTTCAGCATCGACTATAAAATCAGCATCAGAGTCATTGAATTACATATGTATTTCTTCAGGAATACGTGATCATTTGAAAAGCTATATTCAATCAGAAGCTTGTGAGCTTTGATGTTGGGGCATGAGGTCAAAGGTAAAAGTGATCATGCATAAAGTAAAGCATGCAGAGTGTGGGTTTGTGCCACAGGCAGGAGAGAGCCTCTGCTATAAGTAATGGTGCTGGAGAAGCCATGTGAAGGAGCCAAGATGTAACCAGCTTGGACAGGGTGCCAGAACCCAGGGTCCGTCACCCCTTCGTGACCAGATGATCAGAATTTGAGTTGAGCCTCAGGGGAAGGGTGCTGCCTCATATTTTGCCAGATGTCTCCAGCAGACTCTCGGAGTGCTTGCCCACTATCCAGTCAATGATGCTTTTACTAAAGGTAGAAACTTCATTAAAAATACATATAACTGAGTAATTCAGTATTCGGGTTTTAGTATTATTGCTTACTACGTTCTTATCAAGCTACAATAGAAACATTTTTCTGGAAATAGGAATATCTGTGTGCATTCCTCATCAAAAGTCAGCTATTGCTATTTGCTTTTGTGATCTATGGGCTCTTGTGATGCTTATTTAGTGGAATACACTCATTTCTAGAGCCATTTATACTGGGAAAGAAGGGAAGGAGAAGAGGAAGGAGGCAGGAAGTATAAAAGCAGGGATTGAAAAATTTTGATAGGAAATGTTTAAATTTTTAATTTAATAAAATATTGGCTTCCCTTTATTATGGGAAATGCCACATGGGCCTTTCCACTCACTCCTTGCCTAGTTCCAGAGCCCCTTCTTAGATCTGGAATGCTGCCTTTTATTCTTCTTTGTCCGACGAAGTATTATATTTTGGAGACCCTCCTACGAGTGGCATGCAGTATATTTTCTTCATCCTAATCAGTCGTGATTTTGGATATTTGCTTCCAGGGTCATTAGTACTCTAGACTTTACTTGCAACTTCAGTGATTTGGGTTTCTGGGGACTTCAATGGGTTTTGGAACACAGCACAACCTGAAGCATCTTCTGATAGTCATTTCAGGCTGTAACAACTTTTGTCTGGCTTCCCCTCCTTATCTGTTCACAAAGAAACTGAAGCCTTTATAGCATTTTCTCTCCAGAAATATTAGTTTCAGCTTTTGTTTTTCTCTTTTACAATCATAACAGAAAATCTTCGGGGGGAAAAATAATGCCACTATTGCAAATCTACAAAATATATACAACTTTGTAGATTTCTGCTTTCCTGGAAAATTTATCGATATAAAACTTATTGATGTAAAACCTCTTATTTTTTCATTGTGTCACTCGGATCAGCCAAGTTTATAGACCCAGATGTCATTTCAAAAAGGTCCAGACTATTCTCTCTTTGTTTCCCCGATTAGACTGGAGATTCTTATGAGGAGGGCTTCCTGTTCCTCTTTGTATCTTAGGCCCTGGCATAGAGCCTAGCACCCAATAGCTGCTCCACAGATGCTTTTAAAATTGAATTGTGAATGCCTTTAAAAACAAATTTTATACAAAACGAAGTATATGCTTCCCTTTTTCTCCCTATTAAAGCAGTTTCGGACTATTTTCCTCACATGGTCTTAGGGGAGGACTGGTCTCTCCACCTGTGACTACAGTCTCACCATAACATGAATGAATTTGCTAGTATCAGACTGGAATTACTGTCACTGTTCAAATACCCTACACTTCCACTGCATAGTAGTTCTTTCAGTCCTCCATCCTGAAGAAAGCATACACCTAGAGCCTGGATGACTTGCTTCTTAGGAGGCCTCACTCTTAGCTTAAGCGAGGCAAGTATTTTGTGTTGGTTTTTCTTTAACGGAAATGCAATTTGTATTAGCCTTGAGGTAATTGACTATGATGCATTGGAACAGATGGCACCCAACTGGTGATAATTATGTTAGTGAACCCTTTGGTGGTGCTACTTGGAGATCACAGATAAGCTTTCCCTTTACGTAAAACCTAATGAGATAGAATGTTATCACCTTAAGTGCTTCAGTTAGTAGAGCTCAGTTTAAATAGAACTTATCAGACAATGTTGGCAGTAAAGATAGTATAGTCAGGAGGAAAAATGAATATTGCCTTTACATTTTATTCCTTGCAGCAGACTCAACACATTTAGACAAAATATTTGTATTTGAGACACAATCTGCTGAAAGTAGACAAGAAAGGTCTTTATAGTTAGACCTGGACTTGAATTTCAATCATGTAACTTTCAACTAATGGAGACTCGGGAATTTGATTTATTTCTCTCAGCCAGTTTTCTCATCTGTAAATTGGAGAAAAAACATAATTCTATATTCTGTTTATTTATGCATGAATAAAAGGTGAAGTTTTTAGCACAATGCCTGTCAAGGTAGGCTCATTTAAAATATTTGTTAGATTCCCTTTCCTTCAATACATCTGGTATTGATCTGAAAATTTATAGTTAAAAATTAATGCAGGTGAAGAAAATATAAACCACCTCACCTAATGATTTATTTTTTATAAATTTGTCCAAATGTTATGCATATTAAGTAATCTGTCTTCTAGAAATTTAAAATAAAATGAGAAGTTTGTTTATGGAAAATCATGATAAAATAATGCAGGAAAGTGTTTGGGAGTCAGAAGACCTATTCTCTTGTTCTACCTCTGCCTCAAACACAATATATCAAATAAAATATATTAATTTTATTGTTTTTTATTCATAATGGCTTTATATTCCCACTGCTATATTCAAACCTAACCCTTTTCATCTTGTTTACAGACAACTGCAGTAGTCTTGTAATTCAACTTTCTATTTTACATTTGTACTCAAATTAAGAAAAAAACATTGCTTCAAGTAATATTTTGCCTAGATTACTGAAAATTTGAATATCTTTATAACTAAGTTCACATTTTTCTCAAATAACTGACTAGGGAAACCACAGTATACCTCAAGCACATGCTACAGACAGCAATATTACTGTGACAGCTTATGAAGTTATGCAGTGTATAGTCTGTTTGGCCTTGCATTAAGGTTTTGTCTATAATATGTCCAAATCAATCATTTAAGCAATTATTGGGTCTTATAACCCTTCTCTGATTTTTCGTTTCATTGTCCATGCCATAAAGTCCAGAGAATCAGAGAAAAACTGTGATTCACCATCCTTACATTTAGGTCTGACATGCCTTCCCAAATCTATTTCCCCATTGTGTCCTAATAAGAATCTGCTATGCCATCCAGACTGGTCTTGCGTAACTCTTACCCAGACCAATCTAGAGGCTGACTATGGAGCAAAGTATAGAAAGGAGAAACGAGAAGTGTCAAAAATGGGTAGGGCTAGATGAAATAGTTTGAAGATAAAGCAAACCAAGTAGAAAAGTTATAGGTGTTACTAGAAGGGGATCAGGAGACAAAACCCAGAAATTTGTCTGGGTTACCAAACCATAATTCCATTAGTTGAGAGAGACCAAATGAGTAGAGAGATTGAATCCTGTAGCTATTTGATGAGACCTCTATTAGACATGAGAGAGAGATGGCATTTGACTGTCTTTTAAATAGAAAGAAAATCAAAATCCTAACCTCTTGATTAAAGCCCTGTAAATGACCACTAAGAAAAGAATGTATAAGGAACATTGAGTAAAATTAGAAGCACATTTTCATAAGAATGAGAAAAAGTAATTCATTGACTTGGTTTCTATACTTCATAAAGCCTATTTGTAGTTGCAGAAAAAGAAAATTCTTATTGCAATTAAAACAATCTGGGGTTACCAAAATAGCATCAGAGACTCTTTGTTAACCTGACTTCTGTCATTTCTCTCATTGCCTTATGCCCAACCTCAGATTCTTGTGAAAATGAAGGCAAAAAAATTACGGATCTCAGACGGTGTGCTGGGAGATTAATGAAACACATTCTGGAACAGAGGGAGGATTGAAAAAATAACACCAAGTTTCCTGTGTCTGTTATATGAGCTGCTTCATATCATCATCCTGTAGCCAAACTCTCTCTCCTCCCTCCTAGAGCCCCTCTCCTCCAACTTTAGCACGTCTATCACATCCTGCTGCACATTAGCAAATGAGCTTCTCAACCTCCATGTTATGGGAATAGTAAGTAATATTGCTATTGACAGTGCTACCACATGCCCCAGAGGCCTAAGGTGTATTCACATTAAAGAAAAGTGAGCTCATTACTATGTGTACAATATTCATTGATAATTTTATAGGTATTATATGTATCCTATTAAAATTCAGTTAGGGATTTATTATATACTTAATGTGGTGCTACCTATTACTTTAACTCAGATATTGTGAAGACTAAATAGATAAACAACAAAATGACAACCTAAAAGAAAAAAATCAAAAGCTTTAAGAAACAGCGTTTTAGTGACGGCTGCCGTACCCAGGGTGGATCCTTGCTAGAGAGACACAGGAAGTGTTCAGAGCAAAGGGTAGGGCAGCCATTCAGTTAACACTTATTCTGGAAGTTGCTCTCTTCCTAAGAAAAAGGAGAGGTGTTCATAAAATTCACATCATTACTGAAGCACAAAGATCAAAGAATTGTCTTCAAATAGTCAGCTGAAGCTCATGCTTTATGAAATTAGATGATAATTGTGCAGTTCAGCATTTGAATAGATGGGTGCTGTGGTAAACAGACACAGAAATATCCAGAACTAAGTAATAAATGAAGAAACATCTGTAATTGAGAGTTTAAATGTGGTCCATACAAGACACAAAGTCTCACTCTTCTTTTCATTGTATATCAGCTCTTAGCAAGGGGGTGATTAGTTCAGCCTGAGCTGATAATGAATTTCTGACAAACTTGAGGAGGAAATCAAGTAGTCTCTTGAAGCCATTGAGGGTTTTTTTTATTATTATTATTTTTCTCTATTTAGCTAATGGAGTTACAAATACCATAATGAAGTGGGTTGGGAAGTACCAGTAATCTCATATTGAAGTGCTTGGTGGAATTTTGTTTATATTATTTATGATTAACTTAAAGTTTTCATGAACTGAGTATTGTTTATTCCCCAGTTTGAATAAGTTATTGACTTATGCCAGTGTCATCTTCATAAAGGTCCTGTGACAAAAATTTCTTTAATTATTATAGATGTATATTCAGACTCTGACCCCATCAAATTATTGCTTTGAGGATTTCACATAAAAATAGGCAGACCATATATGGAACACTACTTACAAAACATATCTAGTATTTATTCCTTTCTAGATATTCTTACTAACACATTGGCAGTCCGTGGCTTTTCTTTAATGGTAGCTTTTAATAAATATTTGGGGCGATCAGGGAAAAAATATCTGACCCATATCTATATAGATATATAGCCCTATATAGACATTTATATCTAAGTATATAAAATATAAATATGCATTCACAACAAATTTTTACACCATGTTAAAACACTCTTACATATTTTATCTTGTCTTTTTGGAGTGCTTCTTTATTTTTAAAAACTAATCCTTGAATAGGATGAGTGTGGTGGCTCACGCCTGTAATCCCAGCACTTTGGGAGGCCGAGGCGGGAGGATCACGAGGTCAAGAGATTGAAACCATTCTGGCCAAAATGGTGAAACCCTGTCTCAACTAAAAATACAAAAATTAGTTGGGCATGGTGGCACACACCTGTAGTCCCAGCTACCTGGGAGGATGAGGCAGAAGAATCGCTTGAACATGGGAGGCAGAGGTTGTGGTGAGCCAAGATCGTACCATTGCACTCCAGCCTGGGCGACAGAGGCAGACTCTGTCTCAAAAATAATAATAATAATAATAATCCTTGAATAGATTATGTTGCCCTGTATATCTCCCATATCTATGCAGGAGTCAAAAAGTATAACAAGTATCACTGTAGATCACTACACGAGAAGTTAAAAGACAAAAAAGTCTGATTAAAAGCAAAATTGATTATATGGATATCATTAAGTATTTACAGCATTTCAGTCATTCATTCATTCCACAAATAATTATTAAGTGCCTTCTACTTACAGGTAGTCTTCTAGGGCTAGAGATTTGGTAGGAGAGTCAAATGATGAATAAATAACACATATCTTGGCAGAGGATAAGTTCAGTGCAGAAAAGGCAGGGAAGATGGCTAGGAAGTACTTGCTATTTTATGGATGATCAGGGATGACCTCTCGAGTTTCCCATAGATGAGGGCCGGGGCCAGGAAGGAAGAGCATCTAGGCAAAGGAAGCAGCATGTAGGAAGGCCTTGAGGCAGGCAACACTCAAGGAACAGCAAGGTAGGGAGCACACGTCATGTATGAATTTGAAGGTCACTGAGTACCACTGGGTTTTTTCTGACAAAGAGAAGGAACCCACCGAAGTGTTTTGAACAGAACAGTGACATTATTTGACACTTTGAACAGTGACAATTCAAAGGAGATATGATGCTGATGTTAATAATGTAGCAATTGGAGTGGTGCAAAGTGGTCAGATTGTTGGATGTAATATAGTATTTCAGAGAATAGACAACAGATTCAATAAATGCTAACATCAACTATATTGGTTAGATTTTTAACATTTATGAAAAATTACAGATTGTTTCAAACCATCCCTGGAACATCTCCCTTATTCCATTGCCTATACCTGCAAGCCTAGAGAAAATCACTATT
Organism: Macaca fascicularis; assembly: GCF_037993035.2. Lineage (NCBI taxonomy): Eukaryota > Metazoa > Chordata > Mammalia > Primates > Cercopithecidae > Macaca > Macaca fascicularis. The sequence continues at coordinate 56,572,944 of NC_088376.1, read as the reverse complement.
GTAATTTTCCATATATCTTTGTTAATCCTTATACTTTACTCCATAATATATGTTCATAAGCAATATAAAGTATTTATATGTATATTTAAATTTTACATAAATACTATTTACCATAATTTTCTCACTCAACCTTATTCCTTAGAGTTCTGCCAAACTGATGTATAGATTTATATTATTTCCTTTCCTTGCTAGTCTGTATTCAACTGCATGATTATACCATAAATCCATTCTTATATTAGTGGATATTTAGATTGTTTGACTGTTTCTTTTTTTTTTTCTTCTTTCTTCTTTCTTCTTCTTTTTTTTTTACTTGAGACAGAGTCTTGCTCTGTCACCCAGGCTGGAGTGCAGTGGCGCAATCTCGGCCCACTGCAACCTCCGTCTCCTGGGTTCAAGAGATTCTCCTGCCTCAGCCTCCCAAGTAGCTGGGACTACAGGCACCCGCCACCATGCCTGGCTAATTTTTTGTATTTTTAGTAGAGATGGGGTTTCACCCTGTTAGCCAGGATGGTCTCCATCTCCTAACCTCATGATCCGCCCGCTTCGGCCTCCCAAAGTGCTGGGATTACAGGCGTCAGCCACCATGCCTGGCCAGGGAATTAGATTGTTTCTAGTATTTTCCCTGTAATTAAAAAAAAAAAAAAAGATTAAAAAACAAAAACCTGTGATCAATATCCTTGTGCATGACTACTTGTAGACCTGTATAAAACTTTCTCTGGGGGGCAAATAACTATAAGCTGAAATCTATTTAATAGACCTCTTCTAATTTATTAATAATAACAAATTTCCTTTTGGAGTGATAGTAAGAATTTACATTTCTTCAGTAAAATTTGAAAGTTCTCATACATTTATTCATACTTAGTATTGTCAGGCTCTTCATTTACTACCAATTTGATAAGTTGTGAAATGGTTCTCTAATAATTTTCTTAGAATTTCCCCCAACATGACAAATCTTTCAAATGTTAATTAGTCATTTGGATTTTTTCTGTCAATGAATTATCTGCTAATTTCTTTTTTATAATTGAAGTTCTTCTCTTTTATTCATTCCGTAGTAACTCTACTTATGTTCTTGATATCAATACTTTGTTATATATATTGCAGCTATCTTTTCCTAATTGGTGGCTTGTCTTTTAACTTTGCATATTTTTTTAAATTAGATTTTAAAAATATTTTACTATTCATTCACGTATTAATTTTTCCCTTTATATTTTATGCGTTTTGTGTCTTGTTAAATAAATCTTTTATTTCTTTTGTGTTTTTGATCTATTCATTTGAGAGAAGTATGTAAAGTTATTTCTCTATAATCACAAAACACCACCTTCTTTAAGAAAGTCTCTCAGTTTTGCTTTATGTATTGTGAAGATATACTGTTCAGTAGTAGATTATTTTTTAAATAATCACAGGATTTTTAATTAATCACAGTGATTTTTGTTTTATACAAAACAGGCCCGCTTTAGACTATTAATGAGTTTGCCAAAACATATTTTTATGGTATTAATGATGAGATATAAGCCTTCTTTCAGTTAGAATTTGTATAATATACTTTTTGCCATATGTTTAAACTTTATTTTGGTATGGATTGATATTTTACAAATTTTTCAATAAATATTCAAATGAGTACAATTATATCTATACTGAACATAAAAAATAAAAAATTGATGAAAGTTTAAGTGCCTCTGTGTCTGTTTCACTGACTGCAACTCTCCTCCTGTCTTTGTGTTAATTTATCTTCAATTTGGTATTCAAAATTTTCCTTGCATTTGCATTACATAGTTATATTTATATAGACATATGAAAATCTATTTCTCTGGATATGTTTTACATAGTACTGTTTTGCCTTTTAAAAACTATTTACTTCTGTAATTTTGCGTGCTAAACTATGTTTGTTTTTCTTCTAATATTTATAACGTTGGGTGTGTCTGGTGAGTTTAATTCATTCTAATCTGGATGGTGTTTTTTTGGTATGAATTTATAATTTATTTTCTGATGTGCACTTTTACATTTTTAAAAAAATTCTAAACAATGCTGTTACCAACATCTTTTATCTATGTTTCCTTGTGTCCATGCGAAACCATTTCTCAAGGATATATATATCTAGGAAGGGAATTGCTGGATCATATGATTGTACCAATTTACATTCCTTCCAGATTATAAATTCCAGTTATCCCACATTTGTCAACACTTGATATTGTCAGACTTTAAACATTTTTGCCTCAGTGATGAGCGTGAAATAATATTTTATTGTGATTTTAATTTGCATTTACTTTTTACAGTGAAGTGCAATGTTTTTACCTCTGTTTGTAGGCCATTTGGGATTCCTTCTTTCTGAATTGCCTATTTGTATTTGCTTTCTATTTATCTACTCGCTTGTTTTTCCTTTTGCTGCTATTTTGTAGACTTCATGCATTCTATGTGCAAACTCTTCATTAATGATATAGTCTAATTTTTATTACCTTTGTATTTTGGGGGTCTCACTTAATATTTTCCTTTCTCAAGGTCATAAAGCTTATCTCAATTGCCTTCTGAGCCTTAAGTTTTGTTTTCAGATTTACATTTGTAATACACTTAGAGTTGACTGTGTAGGGTATCAGATAGGCATCCAGCTCTTCTGCATTTGGACAGCCCTTAGGAATAGCCAATATCTCAACTGACCTGCAAGACCACTTCTGTCACCTCTCAGGCTTTCATTCTGAGTGGGTTTGCTTCTAGCTTCTCTGTTCTATGCCATTTGTTTGTATATCTCTCCATTCTACAAATATCACACTGAATCAGTTACATATCTGGTAGTGCAAGTCTTTGTACCTCAATATTCTTTGTAGATGATGATGCTAGACTTTTTGTTAGGAACTGTGTACAGATATGGTACATGTATGTATAAATGTGTGTGTGCTCACATACACATTCTCTATGTAAAGGACATTTTAAGCTGCCATTTGTAGACTATAAGTACATAGAAATGCAATTGATTTTTCTATATTTATCTTATAATCAGTGTTAAATTTTCTAATAATGTATCTATAGATTTTATTGAGTATTCTCTGTGAACAAACCTATCATCTGAATTTCTAATTTTTGTGGGTACATAGTAGATACATATTTATGGAGTATATGGGATATTTCAATACAGGCATACAATATTTAATAATCACATCAAGGTAAATGGGATATCCATCACCTCCAATATTTATCCTTTGTGTTACAAACAATCCAGTTATACTTTTTTAGTTATTTCAAAATGTACAATTAAATTATTGACCATAGTCTCCCTGTTGTGCTATCAAATACTAGATATTATTCCTTCTAACTATTTTTTGTATCCATTAACAATCCCTACTTCCCTGCTACACCCCAACAATACTCTTTCCACCTTCTGGTAATCATCATTCTATTCTCTATCTATCTCCATGTGTTCCCTGATAAATTTTAATAGAAGCTAACAGGAATTCTTGGCACCTTGCTGACTTTTTGAAGAGACAATTTTATTTCAACATTAATAATACTGTTTGCTCTAGCATTTTGGCAGGCATCTTTTATTGAGTTAAGAAAATTCTTTTCTCTTGTAAGGTTTGTTAAAGTTTTTTATAAAAGAGGCACAAACATTCATTAAAATTCAACATTCATTAAAATAACCATGCATTCTAGTCTCCTTTGAGTTTTTAATGAGGTGGATTAAGTTAGTAGATTTTCTAATATGAAAGCATACTTCTAATTCTTAAGTAACGTTATCTTCTTGTTTTTAAATATTACATTAGTTTGCTCATAATTTGGTTGGGATTTTCCATCTAGGTTTATAAGTAAGAATGGCTCAGATCTTTCTTTTTTATATTGTCATGTTGATTGGTGTTGGTACCAGGGTTATTAGTCTTGAGGAGTAATCTTATTTTTTTTTCTATTCTCTGGAATAGTTTGCATAAAAGTTTTAAATATCTATTTATTTTTTGTTTATTCGTAAAACCTAGTCAAGTAAAACAGTGCGAGTGGACAAGGAACAAAAAAATCCGTAACTGTTTGTGATCACTTAGCTGCAAACACCATTGCACTTAGACCAACCTAAACATCTATTTCTTATATATTTCTTGGTGCTCACCTATAAAATCATCTGGATTTTTTTTGTGTGTTAGTAGTTGTCTTTTGCTTTAAAAAAATACTGATAGTAATAGAACAATTTGTTTTCTTGTGTTTATCAGTTTCTTTGGGAAAGTTATATTTTTCAAAGATTTGTTCTATTTAATAAATTATTTTTCAAATGTTTTGACAAATTATTTTTATCTTTCAATTTTATGAATTTTTAAATTCATACAGGAATTTTGAAAAGAACCATCCTTGTCATGATCCTTTTTTCCCTCATAAATTATATTCAGTGGTCCTAGTTTTCACTTAATTTTCCAAGTTCATGTTTCAGGCTTATGTTTTGACTTCTCATGCCTTTACCGTCTCCCAGGGCCCTAAAGAAAGGCCTACTGGAAAAGTTTTTTGCTCTTTCTTACCACCCAGGGGCTTCCTGTTCCAGCTCCTCCACTGTCCAAAGTCTAAGACAAACCCTGATGTTCCTGGGTGTGCACTGGGAACCCAGTCACGGGCCCCTTACCATGAATTGTGAACAGACATCCCTGTGGCCATCATGTTCTCAGCTACCAATTGACATTTCAGCTTTAATTTCTTTATTTCTGGTGCCCAAGGGTTTTCCTTTATTTTGAGCTTGGCTATCTGGAAAACAGTGAGATTTTCTCCATAATTTTTGCTTTGAGACCTAGAGGAAGGGTTTGTCCCACCATCCTAGTCTGTCATATTGCCAGAAGTCTTTCAGTTTATTTCTCAAAGTAGCCCACCTATATCCTCTAAAAAGTAAATAAATTTTAACATAGTAGTGCAGTTCAAGGAAAAACGTGGTTCAGTGTTTCCCTCAAACTATAAAATGTTTCTTTATTATGTAAGTAATAATGTATACAAGTATTTCTATGTTTCTGCAATAATGTAAACTTCCTTGTAAATTGTTCTCTATAATATGTAAAGGATTATTTTAGTAGAGAATGTCTTCAATTGAAAGTGATATGAATCCAAAGGTTCTATGGTCCTCATATTCCTTCCTCTAATTTGGGGGCATAAAAGAACATCGGACCTTCTGTTTGAGAATATAATCTAATTCCCCCCTCTATTAGAACACATTTAAGTTTTCTTTTACCTAACAGGGCAGAATGGTGCTTTTTCTATTGTCATTCACATCAGGAAATACATTATTTTATTCCATTTTTATTTATAGCCACTTGTTACAGTAGGTTACATTTATTTTCATAAATAGATTTTCTCAGGGCTTTCCTCCCGTGAAAATTATCTTTGGGGTGTGTGTGTGTGTGTGTGTGTGTGTGTGTGATGGTTTGACTACCTCAGACTGGTGTAATACTCCTGGGAGGATAATTCAGTTCACCTAATTATTGTGAGAAAAACAAGTTCATAGTCTCTAGTAGCAGATACTGGTGAGGCTCTGTCAGCTGAATATTAACAGAGCTGTAGACAATCTTACTAACAAGTTCCTGCCTCGCCAGTTCACAGTGTGAACCTGGGCCTTGCCAGCACCAGGTAGAGATTTTGTTATAGATGTTTGTTTGGGGGCTGATGATACCAGTTTGTGTGGCATACATACTAGTGCATGTGCTGGGCAGGAGGAAAATGAACAACACATTTTTAAAATTTTAACATGAATATTCAACACACTTGTCTCGGGAAACTTTTCTTATGGATGAAAAAACACATGTCTGTCAGACGCTTGTCATTGTGCCTGCCAAACCCCGCTAAGAAACAACAGTAGCCAACAATCTTTGAAAGATTTCGACTATCAGAGAATTCCAGCAATAGGGCGTGAGATTATGTCCTGTCTCATGAAATGCTGAAAACTGCCATAAAGGGACGTGGATCTGGGAACAAGCAGGTACTTTTAGAGTTGAAAGGATGCTATGACTCTTAAAAGTAATTTGCTCACATCTGCCTAACAAAATATCACTCCAAAAGGTACCCAAATTAACAGGCTATTTTTATTTCTTCGTTTGAAGAAAATTGAAAATACAGGGAGAGAAATAAATTCAAACTCTTAACTATCTAGAAATCATTCTGAAAAGGATCCTTCCTCTGAATTGAAAAACAAATTATAGATTAGCTCCTGTTCTTTCATTTCCAGCATTAATTAAGGATGCTGGAAATGATGCTTTGAGATGATGTGGGGGCATGGGGTAAAAAGAGATTGTAAATGGGAGAGAAATAATGTGTACTGTTTTATACAGGAAATTTTAATTATCACAATTATGCAGTGAAGAAGCTATTATCATTATCTCTATTTTACAGACAAGGAAACTGAGGCACGGAGCCATCCATGTGAACGAGTCTCGTAGTAAGCGATGGAACTAGGATGCAACTCTCTGGTGTGAGTGCCCCGCTGTGAGCGGTAAGGAAAGGAGTATAAGGTTAATGCGACAGGAGCCATGCAGGGTCTTAAGTGGCTGCAGTAAATTCTAGTTAATATTTTCATAAATATAAAGATGCCAATGCACAGGATGCATTTCCATCTTTCCAGTGTTGTGCTCCCCTTCCTTTTCTGTATTAAATTGATTTGAGGAATTGTTGGGATGGCATGTAAACAGTGCTTACTATATCATTATCAGCACACTGGGTCAGCCGCATCATAGACGAAAAGATATTCTGGTTTCAGAAGTAGGGCCATTTAAAATTGTAAACTATTCCTTTGTTCCTTGTGGACCACGCTGCAAAATAGAACATAGTTATTTAGTCACCTATCTCTCTTAACCTCTGTATCATCAAATTTATTAGACAGTCAAAGCTTTTATTGCTTTTTGGGAAAAAAAATGCAATCCAAGATTTCACTGCTTTTAAAAATTATGTGCAAATATTATGTCTTACCCTAAGGAAAATTAACAGTGATCCTCTGAATTCGCTACTAAATATCTTTCAATCTAAGAAACTTCAGCTTTGCATTGCATTACCTCTGTGACAAAAGCAAAAGCAATTACAGGGTTGTCTGCTTTTTTCTTCAGCTTCTACACTGAATAATAGCTTAATCTAGCCCTTGATTCTAGTTGAGAGGCATTTCCTGGATCACAATAAACCTCATTTACTTTTTATTAACTATACTGTGTAATTGTGGTATTTTTTTCCTTATATTGCACTGAAATTTGCCAATCATTTCCATTCCAAGAAGTTAGTTTTGCCTCCAGTATCATCATCAGATCCAGTAGAGCCCTTCTCTGCAGCCCAGGTACATAATCCAAATAAGCTGTCAGGTAGCCTCCCACTAATTGTTGTCTTGTTTTCAAGAGAAACTTCCACAGTTTTGTCAATCATTCTTCAGGATGTGATTTTCTTATGATTTTTGCTACTCATTACCCCTTCTCAATCCATCCTACTTTGCCAAAAGACCACTCAGGATACTACCCAGATGCAACACAATTCTGCAGATTTGGTCTTACCAGACAGAGTGCACAAAGGCAAAACTTGTTCTGGATGCTTTTTTTCTATCAATGCATTTGATTAAGAAGATCCCTAGGCTGGGCGTGGTGACTTACACCTGTAATCCCAGCACTTTGGGAGGTCGAGGAGGGTGGATCATGGGGTCAAGAGATCGAGACCATCCTGGTCAACATGGTGAAATCCCCGTCTCTACTAAAAATGCAAAATTTAGCTGGGTGTGGTGGCGTGCACCTGGAGTCCCAGCTACTTGGGAGGCTGAGGCAGGAGAATCACTTGAACCCAGGAGGCGGAGGTTGCAGTGAGCTGAGATCACGCCAATCACGCCACTGCACTCCAGCCTGGGAGACAGAGCGAGACTCCGTCTCAAAAAAAAAAAATCCCTAATCAGACCATTTCTGTCATTTCTGTAAGAAAAATATGCCAAAGAGGGACCAAATAGGCAGAATAGTAGAACTGACTTGTATATACAAACATATATTTTTTAAGTAGAGGGGGACCAACAGAGAAATGTATCTTCTAGGGACTAGATATCAAGTACTCACATTTCTGTGGTTTTCTCGGCATGAATGCTCTCTGTGTCTCCCTTCTACTTGGCAAACATTCTCTTCGTCTTTCCAGCTCCTCCTGAATAAAGAATTCTTGCCTGCCCTCAACATCTGCTAAGTCAATCTGTCCTGAACACAGCACTAATGAGGGGGATAGTTATGTTCTATCTATAGTCACAGTTGATTGGGCAAAGAGTTGGGATCCCCTAACTTGATGATGCCCATGGTGCAGCTCATAGGGTGGAGTGGGGCCTACTAGCTTCTCTTTGGGGATGTAGAAACAGAGATACTAGGTGCAGGAGCAGCCAGGTCATGGGTTTTGTGGGGCTGCAGTGGCTCTCTTATGCCATGCAAGCTGATGTCCTGGGGACAACAGCCCATACAGAGAAGAGAATGGAGTGGACACACAGACAGAAACAGATTCTGTGTGTGAGGGACCATGTGGCCCTCAGTGGCTGCCCAGCTTCCTTGTGGCTTGCTGGCTACTTCCATTTCTAGTCCATGACTGTATTTTTAATAAACTCTACTTTGCTTGAGGTGAAGGGAAGACTTCACTCTTCTTTGAAACAAGAAGAGCCCTTGCCAAAGCCTCTTTCATGTGGAATGACCACCTTGAACCTGTGTTCTTCCACTGTAGCTGATCCATGCTTCCCCAGTGAGACACGCTACCCTTCTTGCTCCCCACTAGACTGCAAAGCTTCTGGAGAACCTGTATTCTGTTGGTACTTATTTCTCAATATAATAAGCCTTTGTTCCATGAATTTGTTATTACATAAAAGAATATTTATAGGATTGTGGATGTGCTGCTTGTAACATTTGTTGGGTGTTAGGTATTTTTGTATTTCTATAAAAATTACTGAGCTTTGTTCTGGGATGTGGTTAAGGTACTTGGACATAGTTTTATCCTCTATGGTCTTATATGTAAAATTCATTAAGTAGAACCAGAGCAGTGCATAGTTTGGGCTAATTATTCCCCATTACTGAACCAAAACCATCCTGAATTTACCTAACTGTTGCCTATAAGTGATAAGGTTTTTTTCCAGCCCGACTGTGGTAACAAGCATTATTTCCAGCCCTGTGTGGATATCAGTCACTATCTCATTCCTCTAATCTTTTCAGACGCTTTCTTTTTCTGGCTTCGAGTTATTTTCTTATATACATGTGCTGCTAGTTCTCTGCTGGATGTTCTAGAAGGACCCGCTGCTGATCTCAGGAGTTCTATCTGTGCCACCCTCTCCTCTCCTTCTCTCAGTGTCCTGTCCCATAAGATGTAGCTGCCTGATCCCCTCAGACTGTCAGCTCTGTCTTCTCAGCGGGGAGCACACCAGGCTTTGCTTGAGTTTCCTCCCTGATCAGTGGCCTGGACACTGGCTCATGGCAGTGCTGGGAGCAGTCATTGAAGTGGCTTCATTTGCCTCACGCTGGACTTACTGTCCTTCATTTCCTCTTGTCTTGTGTCTTGAAAACTGTTTTTAATATGCATTTGATCTCTTGGATATTTTTGTTGTTTGAGATAAAAGGGTAAACCCTGTGCTCATTGTTTTATCTTGGCAGGAAGTGGAAATTGTGTAACACTTGTTGACTTCTTATTTCCTTAGGAAAGTTTGATAAATATTATAGTCAGTATACTTGCCTACATTTTGTCCAGTTGGAAGATTTTTTTATATATATATTTCTGCTTAGGACTTTAAGCAAAGAGATGTATAACACACATAATTTAAAGCAGGCCATTTGTGCTACAAGCATCTGACATGAGTATAAGCATGTTTAATCTTTGATTTTATTGCTGTTCAAAATCAGGGCTGAAGTTAAAGGCAATGAGTTAATAATGGATTAAGATGCTATCACATTTTCTTTAGAAGAAATTCATTCCAGTGAACCATTTGAGTAAAAATAGTTTCCCAAGAGGAGCTTAATTCTGGAAAGATAATTATCTGTTTTAGATGCCTGTAATTTTCAATTATGTTTGTTAGCTTCCGAATTATGAGTGTAGGAAGTGTTGCAAGACTTAAAAAGTTAGCTGATACGTACTTCATGCAATTCCTTTCCAAAGTACAGGAGTGTCAAACATATTTAGGAAGAGACCATGGGCCTGTGTTCAAGAAAACCCTTCAAACATAAACATGCATGGCTCTGTGAGCATGAAGCTACACCAAAAAAATACTGCTAATTTTGTTATCAGTTATTTTTACATTTTCTTTGAAAACAAAGGAAATGCCAAAATGACTTTTACCTCTACCTAGAAAAGCATCCACTTATCTGTGAGGTCCTGAAGGAAATAAATTCTTTCTCTTTCCATTTGCTTGTGCCTAGAGAATGGACCCCAAAGTCTCAAAGTTCCTAACCAAGTATAACAGAGAGAGACCCATCACAGTAAGCCCTTCCACTTAGAAGCAGGGTCCCAAGTCTCTTCTATGGAGAAGCTCCCAGTATTTACCAGGCTGAGTAGAAGTTTCCCCTACTCTTTGCACCCTGGGCTGAAGGAATGCTGGCACTTTGGGCAGCCAGGCATGAAGCCCTTGGTTTCTCCAAGATTCTTTCCAGAGTTCTGATCTGAGGCCATTAAGTGAGAGAAGAGCCCAGTGATTAGCAAATGATAAAAATTATTTCTGGAAACTAGCAGAGCTTTCCATCACAACCAAATGCCTCCTTGAGGGTATGTTTTCATGGTGATTCTTCGAATTGTCAACCTCTGCCAAATCTCACCCTCTTATATCCTATGACAAATCTTGGCTCTGAGCATCAGATGTACCTTAGTTTTCCTTATAGTGATTGGGTTTTACAAAGCAAAAAACCCAAACAATTGGATATACTATTTACCTCTTTTATTAACTCTAAAGATAAAAACCAACTATTGCCTCTAAAATATAGCCAAGTTAAATGTCCTTGATAATTAAGTCTCAGAAATAAAAATCTAGGTGTTTTAATAAAAAAAAGGCACAGGGTGAAGGGAGGTTAGAGGCTCCAACATAGCCTACAGGGACTAATGTATGTGCTTAGGTTCTGGGAGGCAGTCCAGCCACACATGAGCCTAAGGAAGCAGTCTTCCCCATAGACTTGGAGGGCTGAGGAGCGACAGAAGCCAAGGAATAATTCACTCACGGAGAACAGAAACCACAGGGGTGACCAAGGATCTTTGTTGATGGCCAACGGGCTTTGCTGACCACAGTTTACTCTTTGGACCCAAATAAGTCTGGCCACAGTCAGGGAAGTAAGGTATAAGGGTCACAAATTGGGGTAAGATGATAGATCCACTGTGTTTTCTGTGTCATATTAGTGACTTTGCAAGGCTGGCAGTGGCAGTGTGTGCTGTGAATCATATTTATGTTTTCCTGAAGGCAGTGTTGATCACTCAGTCTGGCTGGGAGCTCTGTGTGATAAAGGATTCATGCCCACAGTGAACTAGGGGGAAGGTCCTTATTGTCTGTCTTTCCCCTGAAGTTCTGGATATGGGTTTTGAACACAGTAGGCTCTGGTTGTTGGTGGTGATGGTCATCAATTAGTAGACTCTGGTGATTTTAGCCAACACCTTGCTTCTAAGGCTGTGTTTCGCTCTCAGTCCAGGCAGATTCCTGAATCTGCCTATCTAGATCACCTTTCTGAACTTGAAGTCTATTATCTATAATAACCTGTGAAATTTGCTTTATCCTGCTAGTGTTTCTCAATGAGAGCACTATGGTTACTTTGGATCAGACAGTTCTTGGGTGGGTGGGACTGCCTCAGTGCTTGCCTCATAACATCCCTAGTCTCATGCCACTAAATGCCAGTATCAGCTGTCATTGTGAGAAGCAAGCCTATCCTCAGACATTTTCAGACGTCCTACCTCAATCAAGTGCAGTATCTTGTTGTATATAAACCTGAACCCCTCATCCAATTCCACAGTGTCTGCTCTGACTTCTGCACTTCTGGGTGCCCCATAAGACAATTTGTCTTTCGTTGCTAATCTCAGGACTTTTCTTCAGGTGGCACATTTTTTCTTTCCCTAAACTAGTTCTGCCACAGCTATCCTTTCTAAGTCTACCATCATCTATCATATGTGAATTCAGAATAATGTTTTATTTTCATGAAAATTCAGAAGTAGCTAATGAGGTTTATTTATTTTTCTTATTTGAAATCAAAACCAATAGCCTTAATGGTTTTGAAGACATTCTCTGAACTTGGTCATCTCTATTATTTTGAAAATACTTATTTGTGAAAAAAAAGTTGTACATGGGAGTGTGTGTGTGTATACATATTTATGTATACATACATAGAGATACACTCATATAATAAATATTTTCATAACATAAAGAGCCTAATGTATAGAGGGTTCATTCTGAAGAGGAAGAAAAGAAGCTGGGACTTCAATTTTATAACGTGTAATGTCCAAAGAAAGAGAGACCTCTTTCCTTGTTCCAATTAAGCAGCATGACAGAGAGAAAAAAAAAAAAAGCTTAAATTATAGCAATTGTGCATTAGCTTGAATAAAAGGTGTTTTCCTCATCAGAGATAATAACAAACTTTGAAATAGATTATGATGGAACTGAGTCTTTATCTCTTGACATGCATAATATACTTCATTTGTCCTGGTCTGTGTTTTAGATGAGTAAGTTCAAGTAGGAGCACAGAGATTATATCAGTGGGGAGGATCACTGTTGGTTTCAAGATTTGTCTAAATAGTCCAGGCATGTTCTTTCTTCAATTCATTAACCTGATTCGACCAATGCCATTGAGAGCCTACCATTTGCAAGGCACTATGCTACAGCAGTCTCATTGCCTTACTTTTCACATACATTAATATTTTACTCATAATGAAGCTGTTTTGAATCTCATTCAAAAAATTTAAAACTCCTGGTAGCGAGTAATAAATAAAGCTGGGGTCAGAATTCAGGCCTCAGACTATAATAATCTACCTAAATACCCACACTGTATATGAAATTAAAAGCCCAGAGAGACTGAATGGTTTACTCACTGCCACACAGTGGTGAAATAATTTGTCTTTACAAAAGGAAAAAAAAAATTATAGTAGCTAATGAAGGGAGGAACAGACAAGCACTGTGAGCCTACCAGAACATTTTGAACTACCACACTAGGTAACTTTTAAGGTATCTTCCATGATAAGAGATTTGCTGTGCAAAGACACCTGCTGAAGTGCCTTGTTTTCCAAACTGAGATGCCCAGACACTGCTATGTTATGAAGTTGAATCGTGAATTTGAATTTTTTTTTTTTTTTTTTTTTTTTTTTTGAGACGGAGTCTTGCTCTGTCACCCAGGCTGGAGTGCAGTGGCCGGATCTCAGCTCACTGCAAGCTCCGCCTCCCGGGTTTACGCCGTTCTCCTGCCTCAGCCTCCCGAGTAGCTGGGACTACAGGCGCCCGCCACCTCGCCCGGCTAGTTTTTTTGTATTTTTTAGTAGAGACGGGGTTTCACCGTGTTAGCCGGGATCGTCTCTCGATCTCCTGGCCTCGTGATCCGCCCGTCTGAATGTATTTTTAACATAACGTTAAATTTCAAGGAAATGGCAGGCATGCAGTGTCTGAATCAGGCTAAAGCTTATATCCCATAGGATATGCTTATATTGTCCCCATCCCATCCATTGGGTTACTCTAGTGAGAAAGTTTGCAAAGCATTGGACTAGAAGAATGTGAAGTATTTTTTCCTGGTAAGCAAAAAATGCAGCTACATAAATCCACCTCGATAAGATGAGAGCTCTTATTTCATCTTATCACATCTCTTGCATCTTACAAAGAGAAAAAGAGCAATAAAACAAAAAAACAATAAAAATAATCATGACATTTTATCTGTAAACAAATGTGCTCAGCCATGTTTTTAGTTATATCTATTATAAAATCTCCTGATCATCTCACTGTGATGAAATTCTTCTGCATCTAATACATGTCTTGTTATCTTGACTCTTTTCCCATCTTATGAATAGATAACCTTGAACAAATACATATTCCTGTCTCAATTTTTTAAATTTATAAACTTTAAAATAATGACGTTTTATGCCTACCTTTCTTATAAACAGAGTAATAGTTATCCCATGTTGAGCTTTTACCTATAACAGCAGCAGAATAATTTGCTTAGAGCACGTAGCAGTTAATATGATTTGAGTTGTAAAGTATACACATTTCATTCATTTTATTACTTATAATCTTCCATAGGGAAGAAGAGCTATTAAAAATTTTATTTGGGCTACTAAATTTTCTATTCCTATTTATAAGGATAATCTTGTTTTAAATAAAAAACAGAAAGATTACAAAAGAAATATTTTATCATTTGAGAATATGTGACTGAAATTAAATAAATGTTAAACTACAATGTTCTTTTTTAATGTAATTAGACTATACCAGTAGGAATTTTTATTTTTATTTGAGCAATTTTTAGATATATTCTAAAATGTTATAAGTGTCAAAGATTTTCATCATGTTTGAGTGCATCAAAGTGCTTTTACATTTTATCTGTAAAATGTCTTGTGGGACACCAAAATTTCTCTACTAATGAGTTTATATGGTTGTTATTTTTATTGTACAAAATGATAGCCTTTGTTTCTTCAGCATTCAGAACTTTTCATAGGATCCTTTTGACAAAGAAATAATTTTCCACCTTATAGTGACTTAAGGAAGATTAAATACATGAGATTGCTTTTGAAAACACCAAAGTTTCTATCAGAAGTTTGATTCTTGCTATGGGTGTCCTTGCATCCTGTGTCTGTGAAACTGAACACCAGATTTTATTCTAATGACTCTGCTGATTGACATTCATTTCAATATAGAGTCATTTCTGAACTGGTCTATAGAAAAATGTCTCAGCAAACTCTGCCACAAAAAAAATATCCATTGACTAATTTATACAATTAGTTTGACCCAGCAATCCCATTACTGGGTATATACCCAAAGGATTATAAATCATTCTGCTATAAAGACATATGCACATGGATGTTTATTGCAGCACTGTTCACAATAGCAAAGACTTGGAACCAGACCAAATGCCCATCAATGATAGACTGGGTAAAGAAAATATGGCACATATACACCATGGAATATTATGTAGCCATAAAAAAGGATGAGTTCATGCCCTTTGCAGGGACATGGATGAAGCTGGAAGCCATCATTCTCAGCAAATTAACACAAGAACAGAAAACCAAATACCACATGTTCTCACTCATAAGTGGGAGTTGAACAATGAGGACACGTGGACACAGGGAGGGGAACATCACACACTGGGGTCTGTCAGGGGGTGGAGGGCTAGGGGAGGGATGGCGTTAGGAGAAATACCTAATGTAGATGACAGGTTGATGGGTGCAGCAAACCACCATGGCACGTGTATACCTATGTAACAAACCTGCACATCCTGCAAATGTATCCCAGGACTGTAAGCATAATAAAAATTTTTTTTGAAAAGAGTATTCCTCTTTGACTTCAGATGCACAAATATTTGATTTCACTTTGAAGGCCTGATATGAAGTCGCACATGCAGTATACCTATGTAAATGACATGGGCAATAACCCAGTTGAGACTAGCTTCTTTAAATCATAAGGTTGCCTAGATACCCCATACCAAAAACCTCTGGAAGCCCATACAAAGGCTGCGAATACCAGTTAGGTTGTTGATCCATTATGTGAGAGTTACAAGACAATAAGGAAAGACTGAAACAACAAAACATCTTTCATAGGTAACTGACTAATATATGAATATGTGGATAATCATAATGTAAGAGCAACTGTACTTAGTTTTCTATGATCCAATGTGAGCAGCATTTCTACTGTTTCTTCTTATTAGTTTTGTTAATCCTATCCAACTAAATATCTCCACACTAAGGAGTACTCTGCAGTACAGGACTTTTCAATGTCAGTACTACCGACATCTTGGGCCAGATAATTCTTTGCTGTCAGGGGCTGTCCAGTGCATTGTAGGATGTTTAACAACATGCCTGGTTTCTATCCACTAGGTGACAGTAGCACCTTTCTACTCATCTCTCTACCCCAGTAGTAATAATATCTCCCAACACTGCCACATTTCCCCTGGGAAGCAAAATCATCCTGATTGAGAACTACTACTGCAGAGCCAAGAAGGGGAAAATTCTTTCTCCCAATCTCATTCTCTTTCTGTCATCTTGAAAGAGACTCCCTCATGATTACACGGCATCCTACATAGTTACTGAGAGGGGTCACACTTCATGCTTCTATTAAAAATACAGCAATATTTTATTGAGGACTCAAGAACCAACATTTCCATCTTTGGATAATGTCTATTTTTTTTTTTTGTATTGAAAACTCGTCCCAATTGATTTTATGCAGGAACTAAATTTCCCAAAGAAATGTAGCACCTCACTTCTTTATCTGCACAGAGAAAAAAGGAATTTCTGCTCCTGAGCAGCTATTATGCAGCTTTTAAGCTTTTCAAGCATAAATCACGTGGGAATGTGTTGGTTGCAGGTGGCAGAGATTTTAACTTCTTGTCTAAAGTCAAGAGCAGAGCCTGCTCTTGTCCCGCTCAGTGCAGGGGTTAGTACAGCTGCCAGAACCTTGTCTCTTGGCTTACCTGTGCTCTCTTGCTTGAGCAGCAGTAGATGGGAGGGAATTAATAGTTCTTAGTTTGCTGGAAGAAAGTTAAGTGATTTCCAAGTACGAAAATAACATATGATCATTTGTAGGTGTTTCTATTATGTGTCACCAAAAAATTTATAAGGTCATTGAGAGAAGAAATGGCATCTTACACTTCATTTTATTCCTGTGGAAACTTCATCATGTTTTGTGCCCAGCAGACACACAATATAGAATCTGTAGGTTAAAAGGGGCTTGTAAATCATACATCTTTTCTCACAAAAAGATCAAAACAATTTTTATGTTTAAAAAAAATGTACAATTCTCATGGATTTTTTTCAGGGAATAAGATTACCAGAGGAGAAGGCTGCTATCCTATTTTAAAAAACATTAAATTAAGTAGTAATTTACACAATATCTTTCTGAGAGAAGGCAGATCAAAGAGTAGTTTCTAAGTAAGGGAAGAGGAGAATGCAAATCTGTTATTATTGCTAAGAATTTATTTCAGTAATAAATCTGAGTTCTCCTATATAAATGTCTTTATACATAGGAGAACTCAATGTATGTATACGTATATACATACCCATTTATGTGAATGTATAAGTGTGTGTGTGTGTGTGTGTATGTGTGTGTGTAGCACAGGTAAGCCAAGAGATAAGGTTCTGGCAGCTGTAATAACCCCTGCATTGAGTTGGACTAAAGCAGGCACTGCTCTTGACTTTAGACAATAGTTTAAGATCTCTGCCACCTGCAACCAACACATTCCTACCTAATTCATACATGAAAAGCTTAAGAAGCTGCATAATAGCTGTTCATGAGCAGCACACTCTTTATATGTGTGTGTGTATATATACATATATATACACACATATACATATATATACACACACACATATGTAAGTGTGTGTGTGTGTGTGTGTATCGTTTTGATGTAAAACCAAAAGAGAGGACTTAATGAATCTCTGGATTCTAAGAAACAAAACAAAAAGATCTAAGTGTCTGCAATCAGATTAAATAAAAAAAAAAATAAAGCTAATGTATATCATGTTTGCTTTGGGGTTTATTTGGAAGCAAAAATTAAGCTTAGGAAATGTGCAGTCTAACTTCATATCCAATTAGATATATTGGGAAGTTACACTGTGTTTGATACTACCTGGAAAATAAAACCAGACACTTAATGCGTTATCAACAAGAGTTCTGGTTTTGATCAATACCACGCTTCATTCACCACAGAGAATAATAGCATGGTGCCCCCATTGTGCTTTCTAATGGCACATCTCTGTATGTGAGAAATGTAATTGTCATCTCACAAAACGCAGAACACATTATGTTAGATGAGGTCTTATATTTCCACATATTTTAGCAAAAGCAAGAGCATTCTCATTTGCACAACAAATGTGTTCAGTTCTAAAAACACAATTATTTCTTCTAGTGCAATGAAGATGTGATTTAAAATAATTAATATTGAAGGCTGTATGTTTTTTATTTGTGGAGAACAGCATAATTCTAAATTATGTAAATATGTTCAGATGCACTCTACACAAATACTCAATGTGTTTCATTGAAAACAATACACTTAATATTTTGCCAACCAAAATAACAATAAATTAGATCTTGTGATGTTTCAAAATAATTTCTTTCCAGTTGGAGATGATTGCTTGTTTAAAACTTAGAAAAACAGATACTAACTTACATAAACAAATAATTTAAATAAGAAAAAATCCTATCAAAAATGTCAGTAGAAAGAATTGTAGAAGCACCTCTTGTATATTTAAAGGAGATTTGATTTTTGTTGAATAAAGTGTCTCCCAACCTACCATTTTGCAACAGGCATTGTTAATGATCTGAGAAACCCTTATTTGCAGAGATGATCCCACTGCTAAGTTTGGATTCGTGCAGTTTGGGTGATGGTAACCAATAAAAGAAGTCACAGATTCATTGAGGAAGTAGCATTCACCTGCAAAATAGAGTTGGTAAAGTTGGGGTGTTCGGTGCATGGGAAAATGTTCTGGCAATTAGGCATGTTTATAAATTTTTAAAATTCATTTTTCTCTAACAAAACCAGATAAAGGGGAGATTGGTTACTGTTTCAGGTTTCTGCTACTTACAAGTCACAAGCTATCTGGCTTCTCTGATCCTTGATTTCCTTGTCTGTAAACTAAAGATAATGTTAGCTATTTATAGAACTGCTTGGGAGATTATACAAGAAAAGGAATGTCAAAGAACTGAGCACAGGGACGGAGACACTGAAGCCCTAGTAAATGTTTGTTCTTCTTCTTATTCCCTCACTCCTGTCACTCCACCCTCTTAGGTGACTTCCAGCTTCTGGTTATCTTGTTCTATCCAGCAAGCACCTGCTTCTTGGAGGTATCTCTGGTTCTACCTTGGACCAAAGATTTCAACGAAAAGGGTTAAATTCTCAGAGTAGAATCACAGGGATCAGATTGTAGGTAGAAAGAGATGTTGGGTTCTCCCTGACCTTCCTACCAAGTTAAAAAAAAAAAAAAATACAGAATTGATGCTAGCAAGATTTTCTTCAGATTTAATCTACCCACTGAGTATTAGTATCGCAGTAACTGCACTTAGATCTTGAGGAGTACTGTAGCTGGTGAGAACAATGGCAGGGCTATAGTTTAGGATTACCTTAAAGGAGTGGCCAGTTGCCTAATGAGAATTGCCACACTAGATTCTAGGGAAATTTTCTGGTGGTCATAAATCAAATTTAATCTCTGGCTTTCAAAACCCTAAGCTGTGGTGAAGCCACAGGGAAGCCTTGGTTGTGTCATCTTTCCATCTTCCTCTTCCTTTGGACACTAGAACATGCAGGGTGATCTGTGCAATAAATGAGGCCAAAAAAACTTCTTATCCTCCGTCCACAGGTTTCCATTCAAATTCTTCACTAAAAAGGAAGACCCACATTGTTCCTGCAGTTACTTTTTCCCGGCATGGACTTGAGGTTAGTCAGGAACTTGACCTCCATTAATGTTGAAGATTCCCACTTCCATATTTACCTCTGCTATCAGACAACTCACCTAAAATCTACATTCTTTTATTCTTTGTCAAATCTTCCCTCAAAATTCCTTTGGGAAGGAGTAATTTAGGAAAGCAACCACATCCATGTTCTATGGTGAAAAGAGTATGGACTTTGGAATTAAGTAGACCCAGGTTGGTTTCTTATATAGCTAACTGGTTCTGTGAGCTTGCAGACCATTTCTTTAGGCAAACCATTTAATCACTCTGAGTGTTTTTCTGCTCATTTGTGAAGTTGGGAAAGTTATACTACCATGCAAAGTTGCTGCAGTGGTTGAATACATACTAGAACGTACACATACATTGGGAATACCTGGAATTTAGTAGAATTTCAACAGATGATAATTGGCCTATACAGTAATTTCTGATACAGTAAAAGCTTCATCATTAGATTCTCTCCTTATAAAAATTCCAGGTCTCATTTTTACCTTCTTCATAGTGTTTACTAACCTCTATATCTAACAGATATCTTCTTCCTTTTCTTTCTTTTTTTTAACATGTGGTACTAAGGGGAAGAAAATAAGTAGGAAGTGATTTGTAGAGAAATTTTATGTTTCTGTCTTTCTTCTTTCTGTCATCTCCTCTGGTATGCTTTATTTTCAATTCCAGTCTTAGTGACATCAGACACACAGGACTACTATGAAACTCTTGTCCCTAAAGGAGAAAAAGATAAATCTTCAATGCCATTGCACTTTGATTTATGTTTATTCATTTTCCCTTAGTTGGTACTGCTCTGATTACTGAATGCAATTTTAAAAAATCACCAGAAGCAAGGGTTTCAGAAACATAAATTAGGCAATGTCTTCTCAGTTTTCAGTTTTATCTTTTATTTTTTTGAGTGAAATTTTGTGTAGTACTCATTAACTTTGCTTCATGAATTATATTATATTCTATATTAGAAAAATTTATTATTAGTTGATCCTAGTTCATGAAGACTTTCAGTCTTCTCTTTCTTCCCCGCCAATAAATGAGATTCATTCTTCCAACCCTTCTCACCCATGCTGCAGTACTTCTCTCTCTCATTTTTTTTTTCCATTTCATCTTGAATATGGTGCTTAGACACTTATTTTTTCTTCTTTCTGAAGAGGTTGTAAACCCTTTGGCACCACATTTTATTTAGTGTTCTTAATTTCTCATGAGTTCTAGCTAACATTTAATAGAGGCTGACTGCATGTGGAATGAGGAAATCAAAATTACATAGAACATTAAATTACTATGAATTTAAAAGGCTTATAATGATCTTCCTGAAACATAGCATACCAGCTATACTCAATTTTAAAAAGAATTTCAGAAAACTGCTTATAATTTGTTTATGGCAATTATAATGAATTTTCTTATAGCAAGAATGTTAAAAGTGGTGGTTATATTCCCAAACCAGTTTTTAAAAATGCCTGTTATTACACAATAAACCTAGAGCAGGAGAGCAAACACTGGATGTGCCTTTCTAGAAACTTCCTCAACATTCCTCACTTTCCTGTCTTCTCTGCTGGTTTAGTAGCAAAGGAAGTCTTTAATGTGAGTTTAATGGAAGTCATAAAAATGGATTTTTTAGCAAGAATGATTTGTCAATTTAGGATATTTCTTCCAGAAACTAACTCTAGTTGAATCAATTGCCCCAAATAAGGATGGTATGGAGTAGAGATCAAAAGTTATGTGTAGGGTACATAGCTTTGGCAATGATTGTGAAATTCTTACACATTTTAACATTCTATAAATTTTTTTTTCACTAGTTTATAAGAATATCCACAACTTTTCCTCATAAAATCACAGCAATGATTGGAAAGCTGGCTAGTTAAAAGTTGTTCATTAATGGAAAAAGAAGAAAACCTACTACTATTTATTATTTGAAAATAATCTTCAGCATGAAAATACAAATAGAATGGTTATAGCTAACCAGATACTTTTAATAGATAAGTAATCATGGACTTTAGCAAGAAGTACTCAAAAACTAAATCAATCATTGAATTTTAAGTTGTCACAGAAATTTAGAAAAAGTAGTATATATTAATTGCTTAATGACAAATGATTTAATATAATACAATACTATGATTATTTCAAGATTTTATACGTGTAAAATATAAATAAAATAGACATATGAGAAACTATTATTTGAACTCAACCAGAAAGTATTTCTTAGATATAAAAGGTTTATTGTTTTTAGTGAATTGAGTAAAAAATTTGAGTTTTCTAATTACTAAATGTAATTTTTTCCCAATGCCATTAACAATTTTGTATATACTTTCTCGATTGACCATTATAAAAGCAAAATCAGAAATCTTACAACTTGACAGAAGAAAACTCTGTATAGCATTTCCATAAAAGGTAGAGCTAACAAGAATCTTCAAAAGATCTTGCTCCACACTTCCCTCATGTCTAAGGCTACATGAGGCATCAACAGAAAAAGATTCATATTACACAAGATCATTGTGAGCCCAGAGGCGCAAGCAAAAGTTTATTTGTGGGTATTTTTGTGTTTCTAACCTTCCATGGAGAAAGAGAACTTGACTTTCAATAAGTTAAAAGCAAGCACAAGAAACACTCTCAAAACCCAGACTATGTCTAGTACATATAACCCTTTGACAAAATGGACTACCAAATTTAAAAATTACACATATCTACATGTGTATATATGGCAACCAAAGGAAACAAAAGATATAAAGTAGAACACAGGAAAATCTATCAATGAAATAAGCCACCAGAGAGACTAATATTAAAACAATATGTTTTCAAACAGTAAAAAGGCTGCAACACTGCCTTTAGGGACTTTATAAAATGGAATTCAGACCTACTGTTTGTTTACAATGAAGGTAAAAACAGAAGAGAAGTTGCAAATAAATGTTCCAGTATTGTCTGATAGAGAAGTATTATATTCTCTCAAGAGAATAGAAAAACAAAGTAGGCCAGGTGCAGTGGCTCAAGCCTGTAATCCCAGCACTTTGGGAGGCTGAAGCTGTTTGAGAGCAGAATGAGGCCAGGAGTTCAAGACCAGCCTGGCCAACATGATGAAACCCTGTCTCTACTAAAAATACAAAAATTAACCAGGTGTGGTTTCCTGTGCCTGTAATCCCAGCTACTCGAGAAGTTGAAGCAGGAGAATCACTTGAACCCAGGAGACAGAGGTTGCAGTGAGCCAAGATCGTGCCAGTGCTACTGCATACCAGCCTGGGAGACAGAGCAAGACTTTGTCTCAGGAAAAACAAAAAAAGAAAAAGAAAAAGAAAAAAGAGAAAAGCAAGTTAGAGAGGAAAATATACAAGAAAAATGCAAATTTTCCAAGAGATCATTTCTACCCTTATAGGAAAATAGATGCACATGACAAACGTAAAGTTGAGTATATTCACGTTCTAGGAAAATAATTAGGTGAAGAGTAATAACTACATCCTTCCCTCCCTAGTCTTTCCATTGCTAACAGAATGCACAGGCTTGCTGCAGTGTGGTGAATGAATTGGAGGTGGGGCAAGGTTGAAGGCAAGGATAAAGAATAAGAAACTACTGTGATAGTCCAGGTAAGAGATAATAATCACCTTGGTTATAGCTGTATTGATTAATTAAAGGAAGATCAGAGGATGGATTACATGGCTGTTTGGAAATTCATATTACCTGGATTTGGTAAATAAATGGGGAAATGTAAAAAAAACAGAAGGAGTCTAGCATGATAGCCAGGTTTCTGGTTGGAGCAGAAACAGATTCTGGCCCATGTGAACTGACTTACAAATAGCAGCATGCAGTGTGCATTTTATGCGTAAGGTTGATCTCCTACCTTCGTGCAATGAGTATAAGGGATACCAGGTAACATCTCCTTGCTTAATGTATTTGACGTGTGTAATGCATCTGCAGTGTTTAGGACCTTTCCTGGGGCTCTCTCATTAATGTCCGTATTGTTTCAACCAAAAGACATTTGTGGGGAAAGGGAAGGATGAATAGGTGAAACACAGAGGACTTCTAGGGTAGTGAGACAACTCTGCTTGATGCTATCATGATGGATGCAGGTTATTATACATTTGTCTAAACCACTGGAATGTATATCAAGAGTGAATCCTAATGTGAACTATGGACTTTGGATGATGATGTGGTGCCAATATAGGTTTGTCAATTTTAACAAATCTACCACCCTGTGGGCGCTGTTGATAATCTGGGAGGTTTATGCATGTGTGGAGCAGGGGTTATATGAGAAATCTCTGTGCCTTTAACTCAATTTTGCCATGAGTTTAAAACTATTCTAAAAGATAAAGTCTAATTTAAAAAGTGACAGTTATTCAAGCTGATGCAAAGTAGATACCCACGAAACTAATGTCTTAAACCTAAGTAAAGAGGTGAGACAGAAGGGGAATGGTGTAAAGTGGCAAATAGGTTATGACATATGTTAGGAAAGTATCATGGTTGAGGCACATTCAGAGACACAAAATTCTGTTTAGGGATTAGAAAAAAATAGAATAGATAAAGAATCCCAGAGAGAAACTGAATGACATCTAATTCTTTTTTATCTCAGTATAAATAGAGTATCTACAACTGTTCCATAGAGGCAACTCTCATTTCTATCTTCCAGGAAAACTCTAGAGCACATATGCACCAAGTGTTCCATTCCAGGATTTTTAGGTTTTTTTCTGTTTAAGGTTCTGTCTTAGTCCCTAGAATGTATTACATATAAGCTGGAGCACACGTGTGAGGAACAGATTTTCTACTTTGAATGTCCATGGAATAATCTCGAGGAACTGAAAAATAATTCATTCAACATATTTTTAATTGAGCACCTATTATGTTCCAGGCACTGTTCTTGGTAGTGGGGATATACTAGTAAGCAAAATAAATAAAATCTCTGTCTTTGTGGAGTTTACGCTCAGGTTAAGAAAGAGAGAAAATAAATATATTGTTAACCCAGAAAATAACATATAGCTAAGTAAATAAGTGCTAGGAAGAATAATGCAGTAGGAGATAGAAGTAGAGGGTGGCCAGGAGATAGAGGAGAGAGGTGGGTGCTATTTTTGACAGAATGATAAAGGAGACCTTAGTGAATGCAGTAGCCATATGTCTATTGGGAGAAAGGGGGCTGCAGGCAGAGTGAAGGGTAGGGCTTGCCTGGCAGATTGAGGAATAGCAAGGAGGCCAGAGTGGTTGAAATAGGTTGGGGAGGTAAGATAAGGAGGTACCCCTGCTCAGATCATCCAGTGCCTTGCAGGCCGTATTAGTTAACTACTGCTGCGTAATGAATCACACCAAACATGGTGGCTTAAGCAGTAATGATTTCTTATTTCTTACTGGGCAATTTTGCTGGTCTCACCTGCCCTCTCGCATGCACTGCAGTAGATCTGCTGGGGCTTACGGTCTAGGCCTGCAGGCTGCATGCGACCCAGGACAGCTTTGAATGCAGCGCAACATAACTTCATAAACTTTCTTAAAACATTATGAGGTTTTTAAATATATATTTTTAAATCATCAGTTATCATTAGTGCTAGTATATTCTATGTGTGGCCCAAGACAGTTCTTCTTCCAATGCGGCCCAGAGAAGCCAAAAGATTGGACACCCCTGGTCTAGCATGTCCTCACTCGATTCTCCAGGGCCTCAGTGGAGAAGGTTTTCTATCTTGGGCTTCTTCACACAGTGGCAGATGTATTCCAAAGGGTGAGAGTCCAGCTTCAGGTTTCCTTTTTTTTTTTTTGAGACAGAGTGTTGCTCTGTCACCCAGGCTGGAGTGCAGTGGTGTGATCTCCACTCACTGCAACCTCCACCTCCTGGGTTCAAGTGATTCTCCTACCTCAGACTCCCAAGCAGCTGGGATTACAGGTGCATGCCACCGGGCCCAGCTAATTTTTGTATTTTTAGTAGAGATGAGTCTTACCATGTTGGCCAGGCTGGTATCAAACCTCTGACCTCAAATGATCCACCTGTCTCAGCCTTCTAAAGTGCTGGGATTACAGGCGTGAGCCATCATGCCCAGCCAGCTTCAGGTTACTTGATACCCAGTTCAGAACTTGCTCAAGAACCTTTCTGACACATCTCTAACAATCAAAGGAAGTCATAATGTCAGCCCAGATTCAGAGAGTGGGAAAAGAGGTTGTAATTTTGCCGGGCACTGTGGCTCATGCCTGTAATCCCAGCACTTTGGGAGGCCCAGGCAGACGGATCACGAGGTCAGGAGATCGAGATCATCCTGGCTAACAGTGAAACCCCGTCTCTACCTAAAAATACAAAAACTTAGCCGGGCGTGGTGGCGGGCGCCGGTAGTCCCAGCTACTCAGGAGGCTGAGGCAGGAGAATGGCATGAACCAGGGAGGCAGAGCTTGCAGTGAATCGAGATCGCGCCACTGCACTCCAGCGTGGGCGGCAGAGTGAGACTCCATCTCAAAAAAAAAAAAAAAAACAGTCTGTACCTCTTGATGAGATGAGCACCAAAGCATTTGAAGCCACTTAAAAACTACCTCACAGACTATGGGAAAGGCTTAGAATTATGTTACAAGATCCATGAGAAGTGATGGGAAGATTTTGATTAGGTATGTCATCAGAGTAGATTTGTGTTTCAGAGATGACACTGGCTGCTGCATGAAAAATAAACAAGAGATAAGTTAGGAGGCTAATACAATAGCATTTTCTCTATCATTCATTTAACCTACAGAAGGAGGCTGACAGCTTTTAATAGACAGAATTGTTATGGTCATAATGCATGTTTTCCCTCAGGTTCAACTTTATGCAAAATGGTGTAAGTCAGTTATAACAAAAAAATAAAGCTTTCTTTTCCAGAAAAAGACAATGACCTTCATGTATCACATTCTCATTATATAGAAATTGTATTAAATTATCCATCCCACACTTAAGAATATCCTGATCTTCTCAAGCAAGGCATTTCCATCTTTCTCCAAAGGATTCTAAGCAGTATAAACATACTCTGAGGTGGAAACACACATTTAAATTATTAACTGGAAATCTTTGCAGTCATGTGCACATTCCATGAATGCATATATTTTACCTGACATAACTATTTACAGATTTCTAAGTTAAAAGATTGCTGTCAACTTCTGATTTCTTCTTCATTGTTGTTGTTGTTGCTGTTCTTATTACAGCAATTTTCCACATTTAAGTGCAAGTAAGGAGGCAGTATTTGAGTGAGTTTTTGAAGACTGAACAGAAGATGACCAGAAGGAGTGTTGCTTAGGAGAAAGGAGAAGACAGAGTTTGAGAACATCTAGAGGCTGCACTCCACTGCCCAGGAGGAAATCTTAGAACTAAAAGACCTTAGTTGCCGTTGCTTTTGGTGTTTTAGACATGAAGTCCTTCCCGATGCCTATGTCCTGAATGGTATTACCTAGGTTTTCTTCTAGGGCTTTTATGGTATTAGGTCTAACATTTAAGTCTCTAATCCATCTTGAATTAATTTTCGTATAAGGAGTAAGGAAAGGATCCAGTTTCAGCTTTCTACTTATGGCTAGCCAATTTTCCCAGCACCATTTATTAAATAGGGAATCCTTTCCCCATTTCTTGTTTCTCTCAGGTTTGTCAAAGATCAGATGGCTGTAGATGTGTGGTATTATTTCTGAGGACTCTGTTCTGTTCCATTGGTCTATATCTCTGTTTTGGTACCAGTACCATGCTGTTTTGGTTACTGTAGCCTTGTAGGATAGTTTGAAGTCAGGTAGCATGATGCCTCCAGCTTTGTTCTTTTGACTTAGGATTGTCTTGGCAATGTGGGCTCTTTTGTGGTTCCATATGAACTTTAAAGCAGTTTTTTCCAATTCTGTGAAGAAAGTCATTGGTAGCTTGATGGGGATGGCATTGAATCCATAAATGACCTTGGGCAGTATGGCCATTTTCACGATATTGATTCTTCCTATCCATGAGCATGGTATGTTCTTCCATTTGTTTGTGTCCTCTTTTATTTCACTGAGCAGTGGTTTGTAGTTCTACTTGAAGAGGTCCTTTACATCCCTTGTAAGTTGGATTCCGAGGTATTTTATTCCTCTTTGAAGCAATTGTGAATGGAAGTTCATTCATGATTTGACTCTCTGTCTGTTACTGGTGTATAAAAATGCTTGTAATTTTTGCACATTAATTTTGTATCCTGAGACTTTGCTGAAGTTGCTTATCAGCTTAAGGAGATTTTGGGCTGAGACAATGGGGTTTTCTAAATATACAATCATGTCATCTGCAAACAGGGATAATTTGACTTCTTCTTTTCCTAACTGAATACCCTTGATTTCTTTCACTTGCCTGATTGCCCTAGCCAGAACTTCCAACACTGTGTTGAATAGGAGTGGTGAGAGAGGGCATCCCTGTCTTGTGCCAGTTTTCAAAGGGAATTTTTCCAGTTTTTGCCCATTCAGTATGATATTGGCTGTGGGTTTGTCATAAATAGCTCTTATTATTTTGAGATACGTTCCATCAATACCGAATTTATTGAGCGTTTTTAGCTTGAAGGGCTGTTGAATTTTGTCAAAAGCCTTTTCTGCATCTATTGAGATAATCCTGTGGTTTTTGTCTTTGGTTCTATTTATACGCTGGATTACATTTATTGATTTGACAAATGGGATCTAATTAAACTAAAGAGCTTCTGCATACCAAAGAAACTACCATCAGAGTGAACAGGCAACCTACAGAATGGGAGAAAATTTTTGCAATCTACTCATCTGACAAAGGGCTAATATCCAGAACCTACAAAGAACTCAAACAAATTTACGAGAAAAAAACAAACAACCCCATCAAAAAGTGGGCGAAGTATATGAACAGACATTTCTCAAAAGAAGACATTCATACAGCCAACAGACACATGAAAAAATGCTCATCATCACTGGCCATCAGAGAAATGCAAATCAAAACCACAATGAGATACCATCTCACACCAGTTAGAGTGGCAATCATTAAAAAGTCAGGAAACAACAGGTGCTGGAGAGGATGTGGAGAAATAGGAACACTTTTACACTGTTGGTGGGATTGTAAACTAGTTCAACCATTATGGAAAACAGTATGGCGATTCCTCAAGGATCTAGAACTAGATGTACCATATGACCCAGCCATCCCATTACTGGGTAGATACCCAAAGGATTATAAATCATGCTGCTATAAAGACACATGCACATATATGTTTATTGCGGCACTATTCACAATAGCAAAGACTGGAAATCAACCCAAATGTCCATCAGTGACAGACTGGATTAAGAAAATGTGGCACATATACACCATGGAATACTATGCAGCCATAAAAAAAGGATGAGTTTGTGTCCTTTGTAGGGACATGGAATGCAGCTGGAAACCATCATTCTCAGCAAACTATCACGAGAACAGAAAACCAAATACCGCATGTTCTTACTCATAGGTGGGAACTAACAATGAGATCACTTGGACTCAGGAAGGGGAACATCACACACCGGGGCCTATCATGGGGAGGTGGCAGGGGGGAGGGATTGTATTGGGAGTTATACCTGATATAAATGACGAGTTGATGGGTGCAGCACACCAACATGGCACAAGTGTACATATGTAACAAACCTGCACATTATGCACATGTGCCCTAGAACTTAAAGTATAATAATAATTTAAAAAAATAAAAAATAAAAAAAAAAAAGACCTTAGTGATCTTCTACTTCTGTCTCTCCTTTAATTGCTAAGAAAATGAAGCCTGAAAATACTATCAGTCTTATCCTAGGGGCCTATGGGCAGAATGCAGCTGCAGATATGTTTTGTTTTGCCTTTAATGCATTTGAGTTTTAGTTAAATTTAGTCTTCAACATTCAAAAATTGGGCACTTTTGCATAAATCTATATTTTTGGCTTCCCTTGAAAAAATAAAGTTATCTTAGAATACTGAATTTGTCACAGTCTTCTCTACCAGGCCTGCCTCACTCATTTTAATCCCAACTTGATCTTTGGTGACATTTTATGACAACCTCTGGGCCACACAAAACTAAATGTCAGAGATGAAGCCACAAGCTCCAGTCCCATGTTCCTTCCAGTTCTTTCTTCTTTGCTTTCTTTGTGATTCTAGTTTTATTATTTTTCAGGCAATAAATATCCATTAAAATCCTGCTTTCTTCTTCAAATTGGATAAAGAAGTCTGTGGATATTGCATCTTAATGAAGCTACTTTTCACCCTTTTACTTAAAAAAAATCTATAATTCACTGAACAAATGGCAAACAGGATATTTCAGCTTCAGGACTATCAACTGACAATGAAGGGGCAGAGTGAGTCTCTTCCCACTGAGGTACACGCTGAGAATGACTCCAGCTGAAAAGAAGCCATTAAGAAACTCATAATAATCATATCTGAGTCTTCTCACTTCAGAATCTACTCATTAGAAAGCTTTGCATCCCTTAGCCTTTTATTATGCTATATAAAAAACCATCCACCTTCTCTGCAGAGGTGAGTTAGGCATACTGTGGAATAAGGTTCCCGCTGCCAAGCAACAAAATTAAAACAAACAAAAGCTGTCTGCAATAGGGTCTTAGCTGGCTTCTAGAATATGCATTAGATTTGGTCAATTCAGCTAAAGTATTGTACTCATAAAAGGGTTCATTGTAAACTTTAAAATGTATGCCGTTTTTGAAAAACAGACAAAACTTCATGATATGGTTTCACATATTATCCTTAGATGTATTTACATTAAAAATTTGCCACCTTAAAATTTTTTTTTAAATTTTGAATTAGTATCTACATATCCTCACCACTGCCACTCTGCATGTCACAGGATGGTTTTTAATGAACAATCCTTTGTCTTTATTGAGGCCTGTGTTAAACAAAGCAAGAATTCAGCACTGCTGCATGCATCATGGAGAGGGAGAGTGCACAATAGCACATCCCATACACTGTAACCGAGGCAATTAGTTGCCTATTTCTTACATTAGCGCATATGGCTGACATGTTCAGAACACCTACATACACTCAGCGGAATGACTGTCTCCGTATTTCTCCAGAAAGATCATTAACTAGCATCAGAGCTATTAAAGCTGTATTATTTACCAAAAAAAAAAAAAAAAAAGAGAAAATGGTAAGTGCTATAAGAGATGTAGTCAATATGTATTCTGGCAAAAATGTTTCACTTTATCGAAATAGTTATCCCTGTGAATGATGTTAGAATTAAAATATTGTCAATACTTGTCTTCCTATAATTGAAGGGACTGAGAATGTGTAAACATCTGTCTCAGAATGTCTAAGATGCCTTTGGACAATTACTTTTTAATGAACTTCTACTTGACATATAATCAAACTAAGTTGCCCTGGAGACCTTATCCTGGAGTTTTTCTTGCCTATACTTATTGCCCTGTTAAATATAAAGCTTATAGTCACCTTCTGTGCTCTGACTTTCCCTCTAGGTTATTGGTTATTAAATCAGTTCATATGGAATTAGCAGGATTATGTCTTTACTACAAATCCTCCAATAACTCCGACATTATCTCTGAGAGTATAGAACATGTTAATGAGTATAAAAAGATAAATGAGATCAAATTCCTTTAAGGAAGATGCTTGTATTTCTGTGTGGCACTAAAGCCCTCCTAAAGTAGGCTCCCTCTGCCTTTCAAAGATATTCTCCACTTAACTTTCTGCTTTAGACAAACTGGTCTACCCACCATGGTTAGAGCAGGACTTCAGCTTACTTGATTTCTTAGACTTCACCAGAGTTCCCGACCCTATCATCAAAGTCAAACAAAATACAGAGACCTATCTCTGAAATTAAAATGTTTTATTTGGGAAGAAAGAATTGCAGTTTGGAGCATACACACAGACTGCCTGGTCTTTAGTATGTACAAAGAACAAAGAAAAGGCTAGAGGTTTTATAAAAAGGAGAAATGTTACATATTGCTCTTTGAAAAAGCTTGTGAGTACTAGTAAGGTTTAGGGAGCTGGCAAACTCTAATTGGTGAGTGACAACATTAGGTAAAACTAGCTTTAAAGTTGCAGCAAGTTGTTTCAGTAGCAATTAGATAAAACTCATTTCCGTTTATAGCAGACAGTTTTAGCTGCCAGGCTTTCAGATAATTACATTTTTGGAGCAATGTTTTGGACCCTGAGTGCTTTTTTCCTCTGATTTTTTGATTCTGTTTTAGGTAGGTATGGCAAGAATGACCCAATTTGTGTAACCAACTTTCACACTATCATCTTTACTCAACGTTTCCTCATCTTTTAAGCTGTGGCTTATGTCCCTCACACCTTGTTTATGATCTACCCCCTGGGCAATTGAGCTAATCTCTGAAGAGTCAGTTCTATGCCCCAAACTAAACACTGGGGCTTCTAAGATGGTGATGCCTTGTTCCTATTCTCAGGGGTTTGCAGTCCGGTGGAAGAGACCTTGGTCACAGTGTGCATTCGGCTATTTGACAGAAGAATGCCAGTGCACTCAAAGGCAGGACATGAACCCCAATGACAAGAAGAGCAGACACCTCTGCTCTTCTTGAAGCTGGGGTGATCAGAGGCCACAAGAGGAAGGGGCGCATGGCAATGATCACTGCAGAGAGTGAAGAGGGAGTGAAAGGCCCACAGAGAAATGAGAATGGGATACTCCCGGGCAAGTGCATATCCTAAAGTTGGAGGAGGAAGTTGTAAGAAATTCAATCAGAGAGGTGAGCAGGAGGAAGATCTTAAGGAGCCCAGTGTGCTTTGTGGAGGGGCTTGAATTTCATCTTTGGCCGTAGAGGAGCACTGTAGTGACAAAGGAGATCCTCTCTAAAGTTTCTTCCAGCTTGAAAATTCTGTGATTCTCTGATCCCAAATCCACAGTGCTACTGCTCTCTGCTACTTAACACACTTGCCAAAAAATAACTTGATTGGCATGTTGGTCTTATTTGTGTCTATACTGTATCTTCTATAATGAACTTTGTATATAGTAGGTGCTCAAAAAATCCTTATTAGTTTTCTCTATTATCTTAAAGTATGTTTCTGGAGGATGGATACCACATCTTATTTGCTATTTCACCCCCACAGTGCCCAGTATAACAAGTATTTATGGAATAGATGAATGAAAGCTATGGATGGTGGTCCCGGTTTGAATCTATGACATCTTCTTTTCAGTAGTCTCAAGGCTTCAGTTAAAGACCTGGGTGAAAACATGTTTTTCTTCACTTTTTTGCTGCACAAATATTGGCTGAAAGCCTATGAGATGCCACTATCTGAATATTCAATATTGAGTACTGCCCTCATGGATTTTATATTATACTTTTTTCCTTGCGTCTCTGCCCTTATCACTGTGATTTAAAAGGTGCAAGAAAATTAGAAGACTCTTCTCCACATAAGCCATGGGGAATAATTTGAAAGGATCTGGAACATTGTTCAAAATTTAATTGCCCTTTATATTATTTCTGGTTTTTTGTTTGTTTGTGTTTTGAAATGGAGTCTTGCTCTGTCACCCAGGCTGGAGTACAGTGGCATGATCATGGCACACTAGAACCTCTGCTTCCTGGGCTCAAGCAATCCCCCCCGCCTCAGCCTCCTGAGTAGCTGGGACTACAGGCATGTGCCATGAGGCCCGGGTAATTTTTGTATTTTTCTGTAGAGATGAAGTTTCACTATGTCACACAGGCTGGTCTCAAACTTCTGGGCTCACGTGATCTGCCCACATTAACTTCCCAAAGTGCTGAGATTACAGACATGAGCCACTGCACCTGGTCCATTTCTGTTTTTGTTGTTGTCGTTGCTGCAAAGATGTTTGGTATAGTAAAAAGGCTACAGAATGCTGTGATGGACTGAATGTTTGTGTCCCTCCAACATTCATATGTTGAAATCCTAACCCCCAAAGTGATGACATTTGGAGGCGTGGCCTTTGGAAGGTAATTAGGACATGAGAGTGGAGCCTTCATAAATGGAATTATAAAAGAGATACAAGAGAGCTTGTTTCCTCTGCCTCTCAGCCATGTGAAGATACAATGAGATGTCCACCTGCAAACCAGGAAGAGGACCCTCAGCAGACACAGGATCCCATGGCACCTTGATCTCGGACTTCCCAGCCTCCAGAATTGTGAGAAATAAATGTTTGTTGTTCCAGCCACCTAGTCTATAGTGTTCTGTTATAGTACCCTAAACTGACTAAGATAAATACAATGTTAGACATACTGAGTT
Source organism: Macaca fascicularis (assembly GCF_037993035.2). Taxonomy (NCBI): domain Eukaryota; kingdom Metazoa; phylum Chordata; class Mammalia; order Primates; family Cercopithecidae; genus Macaca; species Macaca fascicularis. Next base: position 56,539,336 of record NC_088376.1, on the reverse strand, counting down.
TGGATCTTCATTCTGCCAATATCGCACACCCATATTCTTTCACACTCTATCTTTCTTCTCTAATTCTTTATCTGTTAGTAACATAGAGCTCACTAGGGTAGTACATGGCATTTGTTCAGTGTTCAGTAGATGCCAGTTTTTCATCCTTCTGTTTATTTCCTGCAATGACTTCAATTTCTTCATGGAAGTAGATCGATGGGAAGAACTTACAGTTAAGCCATTTGAGGCCCTCCCAGTTTCAGGTGTCAAGACAGTACATAATTTTAGGCCTCATGCCTCATGTACGATAATCGGAAAATGACAACATTAACTTTCAGAACAAATGGTTAGTAATAATAGTTTTATCGCTTGAATTAAATGTCTTAGGATAAGCCTGAAAGGCAGGTATTACCCATATGCATTTTATAGATGAAAAAAATTGAGGCTCAGAGAAAATAATTTGTCCAAAGTCATATAGCGAATTTGTGATCAGGCTGGGATGTGACACAAATTTATGTTCAACATCAAAGGCCCATACAGTCTCTAAGAAGTGCAACATGAAAAAAGTAAAATTCTACTGATCATAAAGAGGTAAAAGGCAGAAGCCTGATTTAAAGAGACTAAGAAAGAATAAGAGAAAGAAATTGTGCCACAACAGTTATGCTCAGGAGCACAAATTATCACATTGTTTGTGTAGATTAAATTCTGGCCAAGAAAATATCTTGAACATTTGGGCTGAAAAGCCTTGAGCATAGCAATGACTCAGTCAAAACATTAACTTGGACACTTGATATACTGCTCCAGAAACAACAATTTAGTTGCTTTGTCTTGCGCTACTGCATGTTCCAAATATTTTTTATTCTTATGTTTTAAATATAACACATAAAAGGTAATATATGTAGGTTGAAATTACCAATTTTGTAACTGACTCTTCTGATCTCACCTGCTGATGATATAAAGCCTAGGTGAGCCCCATTGTTTGTAAAATTAGAAATGAAATGAGAACTTAAAGTACCCTTAATTCTTTGCCAGAAATCCTGCTTGCTTCCTGATGATACCTCCACCTCCCTCGTCCAGACCACCCTCCCATACCCTGGGTTTTTATTTTGCCACATTTCTCTGTATCAATTTATGACATCAAAACCTCAGTCAAGTGTCCCTTCTACCCACAGTGACCCACACTTCAGAACTGCTGTCTGTTCTAGTCTGGTCTGGGATTAATCCGGCCTGCTCAGAAAGAAGAAACAATTTATCTTTGAATTAACATAATTCACTTTATCGTGTTAATAGCAAGCAGAAGCCAGTGTGTTTCTTCCAAGCATATTTGCAACCAAAGAAGAAAAATCACAGAAAACTGAGAAATGGTGCATCAGATATACCATGAGCGTATGGTGTGGTTAGAAAGAGAAGCATGTGTGGACGAGTGCTGGAATGGTCCTTGAAGAAATCTATATTACAAAGAGGAAGAGATAAGGTATACTCTACTGATGTCGTTTTACTAACTTTGTATGTGAGGGAGGAGGGGTAAGAAAAATAGATTTAGCAATCTGCAAAGTGTGGATCAGTGATCTCCTTATTCCCAAATCCAAAGGAAAAAAATCACGCACATCTTAAACAGCTACTTGGTAGAAACATACATTATGTAATAAATATATTTCAGGGTTTTTTGTTTTTTAACTAAAATAGATACAAGCATTTCTCTTGTGTCCAAGGAAGCCTCAGAGAGGTTGGAAAGGAATCCTGCAGCAGATACACTGGAGCTGAACCTCAGCCTGCTGCCCGGTTCTCCTCATCACAGTCCCTTCTGCCAGATGAGATCTTACATGTGATGAACCCTGCTTATCATCCAGCTACCAAAGTCAGCTTTCTGAATATCTGCCCTCGCCCTACATCACAGAGTCAGTTGAGCCCCCATCATGGGAAAAGTCTTCTCAGTTACTGCGAAGTATTTAGAATGTTCCTGAGCCTAAGAGGCCTAATTTTAAAGGCAGTAAGAATCAGACCTCCAGGGCAGTTTTACAGTGGTGGCAGTGACTTTAAATGATGCTGGAGAATGCTTCCTTACAGCCGTGCTAGAAGCCAGTAAAATAACTAAGTGAGCCATTATTCTGTTAACTTAGGAAAGGCATCAATTTTCATTTGCTTAGCCCACATCTGCCCTAATTTTGACGCCTCCAGTCAGTTCAAATACTTAATAGTGTAGAGGGCAAAAAATACAAAACAAAAAACAAATCACGTCACTAGTCTTGTAGATTCTTCCAAACTGCACAGCCTACAATGCACACTGTCTCCAGTAGGAAACTGCATTCATGGATGTCTTCTCTTCTCAGCACCATATAAACTATGTTCGGAAGCCTGGGCTCTCTGCAAGCTTTGACAGGCAGCCATTCACAGTGCCTCCCATGATGACTCTGGGTTCTGGATGGAGAAAAGAGTTTTCTGTCAGCAGGATTCATTTACATTCTAACTGACAAGGTTTCAGTCTCAGAGTCTTTGTGTTATGCTACAGTGTCTGTTCAAATTAACAGTGAGCTCAGTTGTGCTCTTCTGACCAAGGGTCACATTCTCATCTGATGACTTGCTCTGGGCGGGTACAAGCTGCATTGCCATAAAAGCCATGGCTGTTAATGTCCTGTCTTTTACAAGAGAATACTAGAATCTCCTTTACACATAAAAACATTTCGTTGATTTGAGTTTACAAACATGAACTTTATTCAATTTTCAGTATGATCTACTTTCTTCTTTTTTATTCTCATTGCTAGATTGAAAATTCTATACAAGAATGTGAGACTATTAGGAACTGAATATCTTACGTCTTTTCTTTAAAAGACAACTCTTTGCAAGTTATCTGCGTGGTGATCTGTTTTACCTTACCCAATATAATTTAGGATTTATTATGGCTTCAATTCAGATTTTGATTCTGCCTTGTGAGCTAATGACTCTATGAGATTCCCTGCTAGTATCATAATTCCTGCCAGCATGTTAGGGGTGAGTCTGGGCCTAGGAGGTAGACATGTGTCAGGACAGAGAATTAGGCAATTCCTGAGGCCATTGAGGTGAAGGGATGAGGTTTGAAGGGAGTAGTGAACAGTCAATGGACAATGGGTAAATGAATGGACTCTCTGCGGTTACTAATATTTGTGAGATTTTTTAAGTCCTTTCAATGTCAAAAACTACTCTGAGCCTCAAATATATAACTTGTCCCTTTTGAAAAGGGCAAAAACATTTGCAAATTAGCAGAGAAAAATTCTTATGTTTTAATGATTTTATTTGCAATTAAAAAACCAAAAGTTAGAAACTTTTCAGAATTTTAAAATCTTTTAAAAATTTTATTTTTATAAAATTTCTTATTTGCTAATTAGTATTCAGTTGTGTTAATCATACTTTCATTAATTTGCTTTTGAGAACTTTATCATTTTTTAATTCAGTAATCCTATACTGAGACATATCATAGTGGCCAAATTTGCAAATGTGATTTTTCATTTGAAAGGGATCAGTTACATTCCATATATGGGCTGATCTATCTGTCAAAAGATGAATATATATATAACTATACAGATTATGTCTAGAGCAAAGCTCATGATTCTGTATTGCTCATAACTATTAGTAAATGAGCCTCTCAGAGATTATTTTTCTTTTCTGCCTGGAAAGACTGATAGGCCACATACTTCAACTCCTTTTGAGTAGGGTGTGGCCATGGAACTCAATGAATGATGAACGAAAATGGTATGTTTCACTTGTGTGCTAAGAAGAAATAACTATGCTTTTTCCTCCCTTTCCTCCTTTAGCAGCTGTATTAGGTTGTGTTAGGTTAAAAAATTAATCATTAAAAGTAATGGCAAATCTGCAATTACTTTTACACCAACCTAATGCATGACAATAAGGCCCTGGGGATCATGGAGCTTCAAAATGGAAGGAATTCGGTTCCCTGAGTAATTGAGTTGGGGAGAATTATCTTTGCTAACCAGCTATACCATCTTGGATTGTTAGATAAATGAGAAATAATTTTCTGTTGTGTTTGAACAATTATATATCTTGGACCTTGTCTCATATGCCAGGCAGGCATTTTATATAAATTTTCTCATTTAATCTTCAATTAGATTAGCTATAGCATAGATTTATTATTATTATTATTATACTTTAAGTTCTAGAATACATGAGGAGAACATGCAGGTTTGTTACATAGGTATACATGTGCCATGGTGGTTTGCTGCACCTATCAACCTGTCATCTACATTAGGTATTTCTCCTAATGCTATCCCTCCTCTAGCCTCCACCTAACAGGCCCCAGTGTATGATGTTCCCCTCCCTGTGTTCACGTGTTCTCATTGTTCAACTCCCACTTATGAGTGAGAACATGAAGTGTTTGGTTTTCTGTTCCTGTGTTAGTTTGCTGAGAATGATGGTTTCCAGCTTCATCCATATCCCTGCAAAGGACATGAACTCATCCTTTTTTTATGGCTACATAGTATTCCATGGTGTATATGTGCCATATTTTCTTTACCCAGTCTATCATTGATGGGCATTTGGGTTGGTTCCAAGTCTTTGCTATTGTGAACAGTGCCGCAGTAAACATACATGTGCATGTGTCTTTATATTAGAATAATTTATAATCCTTTGGGTATATGCCCAGTAATGGGATTGCTGGGTCAAATGGTATTTCTGGTTCTAGATCCTTGAGGAATTGCCACACTGTCTTCCACAATGGTTGAACTAATTTACACTCCCACCAACAGTGTAAAAGCGTTCTTATTTCTCCACATCCTCTCCAGCATCTGTTGTCTCCTGACTTTTTAATGATTGCCATTGTAACTGGCATGAGATGGTATCTCATTGTGGTTTTTATTTGCATTTCTCTAATGACCAGTGATGATGAGCTTTTTTTCATATGTTTGTTGGCCACATAAATGTCTTCTTTTGAGAAGTATCTGTTCATATCCCTCACCCGCTTTTTGATGGAGTTATTTATTTTATTCTTGTAAATTTGTTTAACTTCCTTGTAGATTCTGGATATTAAACCTTTGTCAGATGGGTATATTGCAAAAATTTTACTCCATTCTGTTGGTTGCCTGTTCCCTCTGATAATAGTTTCTTTGGCTGTGAAGAAGCTCTTTAATTTAATTGGATCCCATTTGTCAATTTTGGCTTTTGTTGCAATTCCCTTTGGTGTTTAGGCATGAAGTCTTTCACCATGCCTATGTCCTGAATGGTACTGCCTACATTTTCTTCTAAGATATTTATGGTTTTGGATTTTACATTTAAGTCTTTAATCTTGAGTTAATTTTTGTATAAGATATAAGGAGGGGGTCCAGTTTTAATTTTCTGCATATGGATAGCCAGTTTTCCCAGCACCATTTATTAAATAGGGAACCCTTTCCCTGTTGCTTGTTTTTGTCAGGTTTGTCAAAGGTCAGATGGTTGTAGATGTGTGGTGTTATTTCTGAGGTCTCTGTTCTGTTCCATTGGTCTATATATCTGTTTTGGTACCAGTACCACGCTGTTTTGGTTACTGTAGCCTTGTAGTATAGTTTGAAGTCAGGTGGTGTGATACCTCCAACTTTGTTCTTTTTGCTTAGGATTGTCTCGGCTATACAGGCTCTTTTTTAGTTTCATATGAAATTTAAAGCAGTTTTTCCTAATTCTGCAAAGAAAGTCAATGGTAGCTTGATGGGAATAGCATTGAATCTTTAAATTACTTTGGGCATTATGGCCATTTTCACGATATTGATTCTTCCTATCAATGAGCATGGAATTTTTTTCCATTTGTTTGTGTCCTCTCTTATTTTCATGAGCAGTGGTTCTCCTTGAAGAGGAGTTCCACTTGAACTTTAGGGAGAATTAGTTCTCCTTGAAGAGGTCCTTCATGTCCCTTACAAGTTGTATACCTAGGTATTTTATTCTCTTTGTAGCAATTGTGAATAGGAGTTCACTCATGATTTGGCTCTCTGCTTGTCTATTATTGGTGTATAGAAATTCTTGTGATTTTTGCACATTGATTTTGTATCCTAAAATTTTGCTGAAGTTGCTTATCAGCTTAAGGAGTTTTGGGGCTAAGATGATAGGGTTTTCTAAATATGCAATCATGTCATCTGCAAACAGAGACAATTCAGATCAATGTCTCTGATGCGCATCAATGTGAAAATCCTCAGTAAAACACTGGCAAACTGAATCCAGCAGCACATTAAAAAGCTTATCCCCCATGGTCACATCGGCTTCATCCCTGGGATGCAAGGCTGGTTCAACATACTCAAATCAATAAACATAATCCATCACATAAACAGAAACAATGACACAAACCACATGATTATCTCAATAGATACAGAAAAGGCCTTTGATAAAATTCAACATTGCTTCATGTTAAAGACTCTCAATAAACTAGGTATTAATGGACCATATCTCAAAATAATAAGATAATTTATGACAAACCCATAGGCAATATCATCCTGAATGGGCAAAAGCTGGAAGCATTCTCTTTGAAAACTGGCACAAGACAAGGATGCCCTCTCTCACCACTTCTATTCAACATAGTATTGGAAGTTCTGGCCAGGGCAATCAGGCAAGAGAAAGAAATAAAGGGTATTCAAATAGAAAGAGAGGCTTGTTTTTAAAGGCTTTGTTTGATGCATATACTGCTTTACTTTACATTAGATGTTATGTGGACTGCTGCAATTTTTACTTACCTAGTGACCATTTTATCTTTTTCTGGTAACAACATACTTTTGCTTTGGGGAAAATTATCATTCTTATCTCTCAGTCCATGTTTTTGTGGGGGATGATCTTCCCTGGTATACGAACCCTCACAGGCCACATGAGCCTAAGGTTATGCTAGAAGATCATGACTTAAGTCTGGCCAATCAGTGTGTTCCATCCCACTGACCATGGTGACTGAACCATAAAGAGCCAGGGTCCTGGTAGATCCTGCAGCACACAATCTGAGATTTTATTGGCACTACTGGGATGGAGGTATTATCTTTCTGTGAGTCTATAAGCCTTTAGGTGCTAGGGGCTACCATGTGAAAAGTGCTTGCCTGCAATCGGTTGATATAGATGAGGTAAGGACTGAAAGATAAAGCAGTCAAAGAAAAAAGATAAAGAAGTCAAAGCTATCTTTGGACTAGCCATTGTGCTTTAGCCACTTTTGAAACGGGCTCTTGAAACTCGCAAATGAAAGAATATTATTTAATAAACATATATAAAGAGTAAAAGAAATAAGCATATGCTGTGTAAGTCATCCTATTCTTATACCATAATCATATTTCAATGTGTTATCAGAAATATGGTAACTACTGCAAAATAACTTCTCCAAAGAGATAGATGGATTTAGAAAAAGCTAGACATAGCCCAACATAGGATTTATTTAGATAAATTACTTTTATAGAAATTCTTGATTCTGTCCATTATTAATTATTGGAGAGTAACATTTCTTCTCTAGAACATTTTTTCCCAGTACGTCTCTGATTTTACCTATACTTAAAAAAAATCTACAATACATCACCACATATTTATGACCTCAGTCCTATAGCCATGGATTTGGGTAGTGGCAATACTCAAAGCCCTGTTTACAAATGCAGAGATTATAAATGATTTTTGTTAAAAATAAGTTCACAATAAGTTCATGAAGAAATATCTACTAAAATTAAAATTGCATTTTTGAATATACCTGGATAGACTCCAACAACCAGCACATAACTGAGAAAAAAAAAAAATCCCTTCTGAGTGTTCCAAAAAGCTTACTCATTTTAAGCCAGCTTCATTTAATCCAAACAAACAAACAAAAAAGGACTGCAGTCATGAGTTTGATAGATTTTATTTTATTTGCCATTTTAGAGACTTATCAAAAGAACAAAAAATACAGAACTCAGCATTGCAACATACATATTTCTCAGTTTGTTTTATGAGTAAACAAAGAGTTATATATAAAAGAGATAATATTTTTAAGTTTATTTGCAGTGAGAATGTTCAATGTTTTAAACATGACATTAAATTTAAAAACTTCTAAAATTCTATTTAGAGAAATACTAACTGAATATATCAGAAAATGTTATTTAGAGAACTTTTCTAAGATTAAAGATGAAAAGTAGGAAGAAAAGTTTGCATTTTAAAATGCAAAATATAGAATGAAATGTCAAAATAATTGTTTGGAAGAAAAACCCAATTCCCTGAAACTGTGGTGTAATGTATTTAGAAATATCTAGTTAGATATTTGCTATCCCAAGCTATTTAAAGTGGCCTTAACCTTGTTATCTATGTACATGATCTTCCAGGTTAAATCAAATGTCAATGTATAATAGTCTACAGGTAACTCCCAAGGCAGAAGATTTTGGAATCAAACAAATACATATTCTAAATATGTGAAAAATCAAGTATGTATCTGATTAATTTAATCAAGCCGTACGTGATTGCATTGAGCTGAAATTCACTTAAAGTAACTTCAGTGAAACAGTTATGGCATCTTTGACTCCAGTGAAGATAAAATTATTGAGCTGGAAAATAGATCTGAATAAAGTTTCTATAATACAACACAGAGTGAAGAGATAGAAACAATGTTATGAAACATGGAAGATTGAGTAAGAAAATCTAATGTACATCTAAACAGAGCTTAAGAAGGAGAGGAAGCAGTGAGACAGAGGAAATATTTGAAAATGTAATACCTGACGGTATTCCAGAACCGATGAAAAAAACTAATTAGAAGATTCAAAATGACCAGTAAGTCTCAGGCAATATCTTTAAAATCTGTACCAAGACAGTATAGCGAAAATACAAAACAACAAAGGGAAGAGCGTAAAGGTGGCCTGTGGAAGGGATATTCGGTTAGATTACCCCTAACACATCCACATCATCTGATTGTAAGCCAACACACTCATACTGTCTAATTTCTGAAGCCATTTTCAGTTGATTTTATTCACACTCTGTGGAACATCATAGACTAAGTCTATGCTTTACTTCATGTGATAATTTGTCAGATATTTAAAGACAATAATCACATTCTTACTGTAATTCTTCCTTTTCCAATCATCAGATCTTTCAATCATTCCATAAATGGTGCAGTTTTCAAGGTTTTCATCAATCTGTTATTGTCTTTTAGCTAAATAGCTTGTCTTTTTGGCCAGTTCCTCAGTGAGGTCTGATTATGGTTGAGCACAGAGGGGTGATTATCTTCTTTGTTACTACCATTCTACCTCTATTAAAGCCACCTAAAAAGTTCAGCTGTTTTGTGGTAACCACATTATACTTTGTCACTCACATTTAGGTCACAGACATTTAAAGATTGTACACACTTTACACAGATGCTACTACATCATATCTCCTTGCCGTTGCAGTTCTCTTTGAGGATACAAGTAAAAACTTTAGGTTAATTTCAGTTAAATGTCATTTTGTCACATTCATTCTTGTTTAATGCAAATCACTTTGATTTCAGTTTCTTGAAATAAATAATATTTTCACTTAGAATAGGCTCAATTACTGACTTATGAAAAATACTTAGTCTATAGACATTGTTATTACTGATTAAATTTATGTTTCAGGCACTATGCTAATTGACTTTTCTAATGCCTTTCACTGCCATTACCTACCTGTGATAGGCAAGATCACCTTAAATTTACAGGTGAAGAAAATGGAGCCCAGAATAGCTGAGGAAATATACCCGGTAAGTGGTAGATCTGGGATTGGAGTGGATTAGTCCATTTTTGTACTGCTATAAAGACATACCTGGGCTGGGCACAGTGTCTCACACCTGTAATCCCAGCACTTTGGGAGGCCGAGGTGGGTGGATCACGAGGTCAGGAGATCGAGACCATCCTGGCTAACATGGTGAAACCCCATCTCTACTAAAAATACAAAAAAAGAAAAAAAAAATTAGCCGGGCATGGTGGCAGGCACCTGTAGTCCCAGCTATTCAGGAGGCTGAGGCAGGAGAATGACTTGAACCCTGGAGGCGGAGCTTACAGTAAGCAGAGATCCTGCCACTGCACTCCAGCCTGGGCAACAGAATGAGACTCCATCTCAAAAAAAAAAAAAAAAAAAGAAAGAAATACCTGAAACTGGGCAATGTATATAAGAAAAGAGGTTTAGTTGGCTCATGGTTCCACAGGCAACTGCACAGGAAGCATGGCTAGGGAGGCCTCAGGAAACTTTCAACCACGGTGGAAGGGGAAGGGGAAGCAGGTATGTCTTACATGGCCAGAGAAGGGGGCAGTGCTACACACTTTTAAACAACCAGATCTCCTGATAACTCACTCACTGTCACAAGAACAGCAAGGGGGAAATCTCCCATGATCAAATCACCTCTCACCAGGCCTCTCCTCCAACATTGAAGATTACAATTTGACATGAGATTTGGGTGGGGACACAATTCCAAACTATAACATTCTGCCCCTGGCCCCTCACAAATCTCATTTTCTTTTCACTTTGCAAAATACAGTCATCCCTTCCCAACTTAAGTCCCCCAAGTCTTAACTCATTTCAGCATTAACTCAAGAGTCCACAGTCCAAAGTCTCATCTGAAACAAGGTAAGTCCATTCTGCAATAAGCACATAAAATCTAAAACAAGTTAGTTACTTCCAAGATACAATGGGGGTACAGGCATTGGGTAAATACACCCATTCCCAAAGAGAGAAATCAGTCAAAAACAAAGGGGCTATAGGCCCGATGCAAATCTGAAACCCATCAGGGAAGTAATTAAATCTCAAAGCTCCAAAATAATCTCCTTTTACCTGATGTCTCACATTGAGGCCACACCAATGCAAGGGCTGGCCTCCCAAGACCTTGAACAGCTTCACTCCTCTGGCTCTGAAGGGTACAGCTCACTAGGCTGCTTTCATGGGCTGATATTGAGTGCCTGTGGCTTTTCTTGGTGCACAGTACAAGCTGTTGGTGGATCTACTATTCTGGGATCTGGAGGATGATGGCCCTCTTCTCACAGCTCCACTAGGCAATACCCCACTGAGGACTTTGTGTGGGGGCTCCAACCACATATTTCCTCTCTACACTGCCCTAGTATAGGTTTTCCAAGAAGGCTTCATTCCTGTAGCAGATTTCTGCCTAGGCATCCAGGTGTTTCCATACAACCTCTAAAATCTAGGCAGAGGCTCCCAAACCTCAACTCTTACCTTCTGTGCACCCACAGGCTTAACACCATGTGGAAACCACTGAGGATTATGGTTTGCACCCTTTGAAGCAGTGGCCTGAGATATATCTGGGGCCCTTTTAGTCATAGCTGTTCCGGAGCAGCTGGAACACAGGGAGCAGTGTTCTGACGTTGCACAGGGCAGTGGGGCCCTGGGCCCAGCCCACGAAACTATTATTTTCTCCTAGGTTTCCAGGCCTGTGATGGGAGGGGCTGACACAAAGTATTCCTCAAGGCATTTTTTCCCATTGTCTTGGCTATTGACATTCAGCTCCTCTGTACTTATGCAACTTTCTGCAGCTGGCTTGAATTCTTCCCCAGAAAATTGTTTATTTCTTTTCTGCCACATGGTCAAGCTACAAATTTTCTAAACTTTTGTGCTCTAGTTCCCTTTTAAATATAAGTTCCAGTTTCAGATCATCTCTTTGCTCATGCATATGACCATATGCTTTTAGAAGCAGCCAGGTAACATCTTGAACTTTTTGCTGCATAGAAATTTATTTCACCTAATACCCTAAACCATCACTCTCAACTTCAAAGTTCCACAGATCCCTAGAGCAGGGGTTCAATGCCATTTAGAATGATGAACCTTATGAGCTTAAATTTCCTTTTATATTCCATTATATTGAGAGGGAACCTTCAGTTTAGAATGTTGAGCAGCAACATTCTAAATAAGTCTCATTGCCCCCTTCTCTGGCCATGTAAGACATGCCTGCTTCCCCTTCCCCTTCACCCTCCACCATGATTGAAAGTTTCCTGAGGCCTCCCTAGCCATGCTTCCTGTGCAGTTGCCTGTGGAACCATGAGCCAACTAAACCTCTTTTCTTACAAATTGCCCAGTTTCAGGTATTCTTTTTTTTTTTTTTTTTTTTTTTTGAGATGGAGTCTCATTCTATCATCCAGGCTAGAATGCAGTGGCGTGATCTCCGCTTACTGGTGGCATTGTTAAAGCATAGCAAGAGTGACTTTTACTCCAGTTCCCAATAAGTTCCTCATCTCCATCTGAGATCACCTCAACCTGCACTTCATTATCCATATCATTATCAGCCTTTTGGTCACAACAATGTAATAAGTCTCTAGAAAGTTTCAAACTTTCCCTCATCTTGTTGTCTTCTTCTGAGCCCTCTAAACTATTCCAACCTCTGCCCATTACCCGGTTCCAAAGTTGCTTCCACATTTTCAGATATCTTTTATAGAAATGCCCTACTCCTACATACCAATTTTCTGTATTAATCTGCTCTCACACTGCTATAGAGAAATGCCTGAAACTGGATAATTTATTTATATAAAGAAAAGAAGTTTAATTGTCTCGTGGTTTCACAGGCTATATAGGTAGCATGGTTGAGGAAGCCTCAAGAAATTTTCAACAATGCTGAAAGGTGAAGGAAAAGTAGGCACTTCTTACATGGCCAGAGAAAGAGGAAAAAAGAGAAGGCGGAGGTGCTACACACTTTTAAACAACCAGATCTTGTGAGAACTCACTCACTATCACAAGAACAGCAAGAGGGAAATCCACCCCCGTGATTCAATCACCTCCTACCAGGTTCCTCCCCCAACATGGGGGATTACAATTTAACATGAGATTTGGGCAGGGACATAAATCTAAACCATATCAGGAAGTCACCATATCCATTCTGCCATATCTTCTGTCATACAACCTACTGGCTATCCCTTTCAGCTTTATAGTAAGTTTATTTGACAAAAAAGTTTTCAAACTCTTTGTACAAGTTATTAGAAAAAAAATATTTGCAATTGCCAACATCAATGGCACGATCCATGTTATTTAGACCCTATACCAACCTCCTCCATTTCCTCTACTATACATTGCATTGAACCCTTCTGAACCTAAGCATATCATCACCCTGTTGTATGAGGGGATGCCTACACTTAAAGCATAGCTGAACTGTGGTGAGGTAATGCTAACAGTATTTCATGATGTTCTTATTGACGACCTGTAAACACTTGGCATTTTCCCTTGGATTAAGTTCATTGGTTGACAGTTGATGCAAGTTTATTTTTCTCCAAGTTCCTTTGAAAATTACTGCTCAACATTCTAAACTGAGGGTTCCCTCTCAATATAATGGAATATAAAAGGAAATTTAAGCTCATAAGGTTCATCATTCTAAAATTTTAGCTTATATTTCTTTTGTGATTTTTAGCACTGTATATTTGAGAGGGTTTTTTTCAGAATGAGTTAAGGAATAATTTCAAAAATGAAACAAAATTTTAGAAAGTATAATTAAGCAAACATTCTCCCATAATTATTTTAGTAGGCTTATTGCCTGCTGTGGCACACAAAGTCTAGGTGGGTCCCCGTGATTCCTATTTTCTGGTATTAAGGCCCTTGTGTGATTCCTTTTCTTTGAGCGTGGGTGGAATCCATGACTGGATCTTAACCAGTAGAATGCAGCAAGTGTGATGGACTGTAACTTCCATGGTTACATTACAGAGGATTGTGACCTCAATCTAACAAGAAGAGTCTCTCCCTTGCTGGTTTAGAATAGACAAGCTGCCATGGTATGAGCTTTATGATGGAGAATACCACATGGTATACCAGAGGGTGGCCTCTGACCAACAGCTTGCAAGAAACTGAAAGCTGCCAACAACCATGTACACTTGAGAGCTGGTCCTTCCCCAGTTGAACTTCAAGTGTGATTGCAGCCCTAGCCAACATCTTGGTTGCAGCTTTGTGAGACCATGAAGCAGAAGCCCTGGGCAAGGGATGCTTGCACTCTGACTATAGGAACTATAAGATAATAAATATGTGTTGTTTAAGCTACTAAGTTTTTGATGATATTGCTATGCGGCAATAGATGAGTATTATGCTTGCTCTCTTAAGAAGCAGCACATATAAGAAAAGCAATGACATTCACCAGTAGGGTGATGACAATGGATAAGGCAATGTTTTCTGAGTAGTATATCAGATGTTTCTTCCTGAAGGTGTCTATATTCTCCAGTTGTTTGAAACTGAACATTGGAAAAAACAAAACTGAAGAATTCTGAGTGATAGGAACTTCCTCTATGGCATATCCCTAATTATTTCCTCCTTAGAGTGGGTGAATCCAAGTTTGGAATCGGATATGTGAGAATCTTAACAAGCTATGCCAGTTTTTCAGATGTGATTTAGAAACGGAACTATTTAATGCCTATTTCAAAGCATAGGCCACATTCTACAAATTAGTTGGGATCAAAGTTTGAGGCAATATCATGGTGAAAGATGATGTGTCCCTTTACTCAGTAGGTTACCATCATTCCAAAGGCACAAATTTCTCAAAATAACTAATTATGATTGTATACGTATGTTAAATTGAGAAATTGAATTTTCAAAATTTAGTGTTTTTAGTAAGGTCAAAAACTTGATCCTATGAAAAAAGATTAGCTGAATTTTTACTTAGCTTTAAGACTAAAATGGTGTGATAGTTAATAAGCAAAAGATCACAAATCACAACCTATTAAAAGTAAGGTTCTAAACTTGACATCTATTTCTTCCTCAAAATTGTATGTTTAAAGTTTTTAAGTGACATTTACTATGTGGTAGGAAATGGTCTTTTCTAATGTTCATTTTAAAAATGCAGGTAGAAAAATATAGGCAATACCATTCATGACATAGGCATGGGCATGAAATCTTTGCCCATGACTATGGCCTGAATGGTATTGCCTATATTTTCTTCTAGGGGTTTTATAATTTTGGGTTTTACATTTAAGTCTTTAATCTATCTTGAGTTAATTTTTGTATAAGGTGTAAGGAAGGGGTACAGTTTTAATTTTCTTCATATGGCTAGACAGTTCTCCCAGCACCATTTACTAAACAGGGAATAATTTTCCCACTACTTGTTTTTGTCAGGTTTGTTGAATATCAGATGGTTTTAGGTGTGTGGTCTTATTTCTGAGATCTCTAATCGGTTCCATTGGTCTATGTGTCTGCTTTTGTACCAGTACCATGCTGCTTAGGTTACTGTAGCCTTACAGTATAATTTGAAATCAGGTAGTGTGATGCCTCCAGCTTTATTTTTGCTTAGGATTGTCTTGGCTATATGAGGTTTTTTTTGATTCCATATAAATTTTAAAATAGTTTATTCTAATTCTGTGAAGAACCTTAATAGTAGTTTAATGGAAACAGCATTGAATCTGTAAATTACTTTGGGCAGTATGACCATTTTCAAGATATTGATTATTCCTATACATAACTATGAAATGTTTTTCCATTTGTTTGTGTCTTCTCTTATTTCCTTGAGCAGTAGTTTGTAGTTATCCTTAAAGAGTCCTTCACTTCCCTTGTTAGCTGTATCCCTAGGTATTTTATTCTCTTTGTAGCAACTGTGAAAGGGAGTTCATTCATGATTTGGCTCTCTGCTTGTCTGTTGTTGGTGTATGAGAATGCTTGTGACTTTTGCACATTGATTTTGTCATCTGCAAACAAAAACAATTTGACTTTCTCTCTTCCTATTTGAAAATGCTTGTTTCTTTTTTCCTGATCCCCTGGCCAGAACTTCCAATACTATGTTGAATAGGAGTGGTGAGAGAGGGCATTCTTGTCTTGTGACCATTTTCAAGAGGAGTACCTCCAGCTTTCGCCCATTCAGTATGATGTTGACTGTGGGTTTGTCATATATGGCTCTTATTATTTTGAGGTATGTTCCTTCAATACCTAGTTTATAGAGAGTTTTTAACATGAAGGGATGTTGATTTTTATTGAAGGCCTTTTCTACATCTATTGAGATAATCATGTGGTTTTTGTCTTAATTCTGTTTATGTGATAAATTACAATGATTGATTTGCATATGTTGAACTAGCTTGCATTCCAGAGATGAAGCCATTTAATCGTGGTCGACAAGCTTTTTGATGTGCTGCTGTATTTGGTTGGCCAGCATTTCATTAAAAATTTATGCATCAATATTCATCAGGAATATTGGCCTGAAGTTTCTGTTGTTGTTGTTGTATCTCTGCCAGGTTTGATATCAGGATGATGCTGGCCTCATAAAATGAGTTAGGGAAGATTTCCTCCTTTTCAATTGTTTGGATAGTTTCAGAAGAAAGGGTATCAGTTTCCCTTTTTACCTCTGGTAGAATTGAGCGGTAAATCTGTCTGGTACTGGGCAATTTTTTTTTTTTTTTTTTTTTTTTTTTTTTTTTTTTTGGTCGGTAGGCTATTTAGTACTGCCTCAATTTCAGAACTTCTTATTGGTCTATTCAGGAATTCAACTTTCAGGTCAGTCTTGCAAGAGTGTGTATGTCCAGGAATGTATCCATTTCTTCTAGATTTTCTAGTTTATTTGCACAGAGGTGTTTATAGTATTCTTTGATGGTTGTATTTCTGGGGGATCAGTGGTGATATTTCCATTATCATTTTTTTATCATATCTATTTTATTCTTCTCTCTTTTCTTCTTTGTTAGTCTAGATGGCAGTCTATCTATTTTATAAATATTTTCGTAAATCCAGCTCCTGGATCCATTGATTTTTTAAGTTTTTTTGTGTCTCTATTTCCTTCAGTTCTGCTCTGGTTATTTCTTTTCTTCTGCTAGTGTTGGGATTTGTTTGCTCTTGATTCCTTTAGTTCCTTTAGTTGTGATGTTAGGATGTCAGCGTGAGATCTTTCTAGCTTTTTGATGTGGGTATTTAGTGCTATAAATTTTCCTCTTAACACTGCTTTTGCTATATCTCAGAGATTCTGGTATGTTGTCTTTGTTTTCATTAGTTTCAAAAAACTTCTTGATTTATGCCTTAATTTCATTATTTACCCAGGAGTCATTCAGAAGCAGGCTGCTCAATTTCCATGTAGTTGTGTGGTTTTGAGTGAGTTTCTTAATCTTAAGTTCTAATTTGATTACATCGTGATCTGAAAGACTGCTATGATTTCAGTTCTTTTGCATTTGCTGAGGAATGATTTACTTCCAACTAAGTGATCAATTTTAGAATAAGTTGTGGCACCAAGAATAATGTATATTCTGTTGTTTCAGGGTGGAGAGTTCTGTATATGTCTATCAGGTCCACGTGATGCAGAGCTGAGTTCAACTCCTAAATATCTTTGTTAATTTTCTGTCTCAATAATCTGTCTAATATTGAGAGCAGGGTATTAAAACCTCACACGATTATTGTGTAGGAGTCTAAGTCACTTTGTAGGTCTCTAAGAACTCATTTCATGAATTTGGGTGCTCCTGTATTTGGTGCATATATATTTAGGATAGTTAGGCAATTGCAACAAGAGCAAAAATTGACAAACAGGATCTAACTAAATTAAAGAGCTTCTGCACAGCAAAAGAAACTATCATCAGAGTGAACAAGCATCCTACAGAGTCGGAGAAAAATTTTATAATCTATCGATCTGACAAAGGTCTAATATCGAGAATCTACAGTGAACTTAAACAAATTTATAAGAAAAAAACAAAGAACCTTATGAAAAAGTGGGCAAAGGACTGGTTGCGGTGGCTCACGCCTGTAATCCCAGCACTTTGGGAGGCTGAGGTGGGCCAATCATGAGGTCAGGAGATTGAGACCATCCTGGCTAACACGGTGAAACCCTGTCTCTACTAAAAATACAAAAAAAATGAGCCGGGCATGGCGGCGGGCACCTGTAGTCCCAGCTACTTGAGACGCTGAGGCAGGAGAATGGCATGAACCTGGGAGGCAAAGCTTGCAGTGAGCCAAGATCGTGCCACTGCACTCCAGCTTGGGTGACAGAGCGAGACTCTGTCTCAAAAAAAAAAAAAAAAAAAAAAAAAAAAAAGTAGGCAAAGGACATGAACAGACACTCTCAAAAAAAGACATTCATGCAGCCAACAAACATATGAAAAAAAGCTCAACATCACTGATGATTAGAGAAATGCAAATAAAAACCACAATGAGATACCATCTCACATCAGTCAGAATGGCAATTATTAAAAAATCAAGAAACAACAGATGCTGGTGAGGTTGAAGAGAAATAGGAACACTTTTACACTGTTGGTGGGAACGTAAATTAGTTCAACCATTGCAGAAGACGTTGTGGCAATTCTTCAAAGATCTAGAACCAGAAATGCCATTTGACCCAACAATTCCATTACTGGGTATATACCCAAAGGAATATAAATCATTCTATTACATATATACATGCATGTGTATGTTCATTGGAGCACTATTCATAATAGCAAAGACATGGAATCAACCCAAATGCCCATCAATGATAGACTGGATAAAGAAAATGTGGTACATATATACCATGGAATATTATGCAGCCATAAAAAGGAATGAGATCATGTTCCTTGCAGGGACATGGATGGAACTGGAAGCCATTATCCTCAGCAGACTAACACAGGGACAGAAAACCAAACACCACATGTTCTCACTTATAAGTGGGAGCTAAACAATGAGAACACGTGGACACAGGGAGGGGAACAACACATACTGAGGCCTGTCAGGTGGTGGGTTGGGGGAGGGAGAGCATTAGGAAAAACAGCTAATGCATTCTGGTGTTAATACCTAGGTGATGTGTTGATAGGTGCAGCAAACCACCATAGCACACATTACCTATGTAACAAACCTGCACATCCTGTGTATGTACCCCAGAATTTAAAACAAAAATTTAAAAATGCAGTGATGGAGGTTTTCCCAGAAGACTAAAGGCCAAGTTTCGTCTCTCACAGAAGACTAAGTCGAAGATTAGGTGTTTCTGTGTAAGGTATTTTATCTACAGAGAATAGTCAATAAATATTTATAGATGTATGTGATATTGAGCAAAGCACTGATTGAAATGTGTTATTCTTTTTTTTCTTCTTTATACTTCTAAGCTGAAAATAAAAATTGCTTTGGGGAAAAAGAATAAAAATGCAACTAGCACATAAAATGAGTGTGTTCAACCTTTGTATAAATTTCTAATTCCTACTACTAATTAGTCTAAAAGAGAATAGTCTATATATTGAGAAATCTAATATGTGTAGATTACCTCCTGGCACAGATATAAATGCCACTCAGGCAACTGTTTTGCAGGGAATTTAAGAAAAAAAAAAGAGGGAGGAAGAAGCTGTATTTTGGAGAAGTACTTATTATTTTTAAATTAATTAGCAAAAGGTGATTATTTCTAAAATGACTTGGTGTTATTAAATATTTCTGGGAAAAGATAAGTGAGGGAATCCACAATGGAGTACAGGGAAAGAAAGAGATGTTTCTGAGTTAGGACACATTATATATCTCATTACCAAAAAAAGTGAAACTTAGTAAATAGTCATTATAACTACCCCCATTAGTTTCCATCGGGTCCAAATAAATGCATATAAGACATTCACAGTGAAACAGAAAACCATGAGAATATTCTATGAAAGAAGCATCAAGGTGACACAGCATCAAAAACTTCTCTTTATATTAGGGTGTCTGGTCATCCTATTTCTCTTGTTTCTGCCTCAGGAAGAATCTCTAGATATAGACCATATTTCATAAAAGGTTTAGCTTTGTGTCATTTATGATTGCCTTTTATAATAATGAGTCATTTATGAAATATAAATCATATGGAAACCTATTGCAGTAAATCACATCCATGATATTAAGTTTAGGCCTTGGCAAAGCTACTATCTTTCTAGAGATCCAAAGTCTTTATTTCTTCACGTGAGTCATGATGTAATGGTACCCTTCCATTATCATTGAAAAAGTCTAACTGTCTCAAGTTTTCTCTCGGTTGCCCTCCTCTGTTTTATATCAATATTCTAATACACATTTGCAAAACCCCTAGGTCAATTCTGACATTTTAATGTATGATCCAACCTTGAAAACCTTGGTCTCCCACCTCAACTTGGCAGCAGGAAAGTTTGGGGTGAGAAATGCATGGAAAGGGCACAGAAAAATACCACCTATATCATCAGTTCATAATGATTACCTAAAAATCCCTGAAAGTTCAAAAATTCCCATTTCTATTTCCTTTTCAGATATTTTGATTGTGATATTGACACCCTTTTCTGCCAGATTTAGAAAACACTGCTGTAAACTTACAATGATGACTCTTCTTTACAAGCAGTTTTCCTTCAATTATAATTATTTATTTATGGAAAAATAGAAAATTATTACCCTTTATTAAAGTTACGCCACTACTAGAAAGTATGAAAGGAGTATTTGCCAAATGAAAGGAATAGAGAAGCTGTCACTCGGAAAAAGCAGTTCGGCTGCCTAAATATTAAAAATTGTTGATACAAATAGCAAACCTCTTACACCCCATGGCTAGATTAACAACATTAAAATTAGTGTAGCTCATTTCCTTGCATCCTGAGGAAAGTGGCCTTTGAATCTGCAGCTGTACTTTAAAAGGTTTGCTTAATAAAACTATATTTCAAATTAAGAACATCTTCTGTTTTATAATACATACACAAAGAATCACCTTTCTTGATGAGAATATACTTCTAAATTCTTAAGGAAAATATCCTGGACAGATGCACAGTTCTTTGTCTTTCTGCATAGATCATAGATGTATTCATGTTCAGTTTCCTTCACCCTAAAGAATTATTTAGAAAAATGAAGTCTTGAAACCCCATAACTGTCTTGCTTTTTCAGTAGACAAGAAATGCATCTTACTGTTTCATCTGGTATCTGTGTAATCATATCTGCACTGTTGTAAAGTGGGGAAGAGGAAGCTTCCCATCAAACTTCATTGATATCCTGTCCAAAATCATCTACCATTGGCAGGAATAAGGTACTATAAGAATAATCTGCAACAGCATTTAGGCATATACCCCTGAAATTTTTTTTAAAAATCATTAAAATTGTTATGATAAATAACTGAGATTTATAACTTGATCTGAGATAAGTTTCAGAGTTTTTTTTTCAGTAATTGTGACAGTCTCAAAAATAAATTTGGTTACTTTGCCCTTGATATTGTAACAAGTCATTAATTAAACTGTCATACTATTTTTCCTTCTATTTCATTGGCTAAATGGTGGAACTATGTCAAGATTTGGAGTTTTCAGAATGATTTCCAATCTATTTTCACTTTCTCACATCTGCTACTCTATGAATCTGATGACTGTGACAGGTTCATGGTATAAGATATTAGTTATTAAAAGCTGATATCTGAGTTATTATTTA
Organism: Macaca fascicularis; assembly: GCF_037993035.2. NCBI lineage: Eukaryota > Metazoa > Chordata > Mammalia > Primates > Cercopithecidae > Macaca > Macaca fascicularis. The sequence goes on along the minus strand of NC_088376.1, from coordinate 56,518,189 downwards.
TGAAGCCTTATTATTCATACATTGAATTAATAACAAATGATTCTCAAAAAGTAAAATACTCAAAATTGAACTATCTGGAATGGAAATGCAGGCAAATTCAGAATTAACACTTTTAAATAATTTGTCAAATAAGTTAATCACAAGCTTAGTAATTTAGACAAATTTAATCAAATAATTATGTAACAGATGATGTTAACATTAAACGCTTTACTTATGTGCCTTCTAATAGAAAATAAATGGAAATTATTAAGTGGCTGTTCTACTGATGAATTTATGTAACACATGAAAAATGCTGAAATGAAGGTGATGACATCATGTTTGACCACTACTGGGAGTCAGAGGACCTGGATTTTAGTTATTTTTTAGGCACTTACTGCCTCTGTAACCTTTATCAAGTGTGTCAACAGTTACCACCCAAAACTGTCTGTTGATATTTGTGAATTCTTGTCATTTCCAGCGACCCTAAACTCTCATGCCAAACGCTATTGCTCCATTTAGCTGTCCAGGATTCTTGCTTCTGAGCTATACAGTCTGTTCCAGTCAATCACGTGATGTCGACATGAGTTAGAAGAGTGTAAACGCAGGCCACTTCAAGGCGTCAGTCACCTAGTGTGGTTCAAAGGTTCAAAGACTAAAATCAGACCTAGGACAGTACAATAGGTCCTCAAATAAACATTGTTTTGTTCAACATAATTTCATTATAATGTTAATGAGAAAAAAATAAAAATATTCCTGGCCGGAGCCACTGTCTGCGTGAAGCTCGCACATTCTCCCCGTGTCTGCATGGGTTTCCTCCGGGCACTCCGGTTTCCTCCCACATCCAAAGATGAGCAAGTTACATAAATTGTGTGTCTGCACCCACTCTGACTGAGTGTGGGTGTGTATGTGAATGTTCCCTGTGATGGGATGGCATCCTGTTCAAAGTTTATTCTTGCCTGAGCTGCTGGGATAGCCTCTGGGCACCTGCGAACCTGAACTGGAATAACTGGGTAAATAATTATCTTACTTGTTTTTATTAATCTTTCTTAAATGTATGTATAGTTCACATTTATTTTAATGTTTAATATTAGGGATGTTTGTGTCTTTATTTGGTGATTTTTTTTTTTTTTTTTTTTTTTTTACCAGAAATACGCTTTAGGAATTAACTCATTTATATCAATTAGCGTATGGTAAAATCGGTTTCATTATACATTGTTTTGCTTGACGTCATAGTTTCCAAGAATCTACTGACAACATTAAGTGAGGAACTTCCTGTGGAACAAAATGTCTAAGATCTTGGGCTTTGGAAATAGGCCATGATTCAAATTCCAGGGTGCCTTCTTTCAATCTAAGTGGATTTGAGGTGTTGGAGCTTCAGTTTCTTCCTCTTTAAGAGGAAGTGTAAGGGTGGTAAAAAAAATAAAAATAAAAATAAAACAACAGAGATGATTAACAGATGATTGTGGTTATTATGTGCCAAAGACTCTGCTAAATTATTTCTTCATAAAGCAGTTACCTCAGAGGTATCTTGCTGGGAAGATAAAATGAGAAAATGACACAGATCACAGACAAAGTACTTGATAAATAGTTGTTACTTTTTCTACGACTATTACTATGATAGCTGGTGCTGCTACTGCTGCTTCTACTACTGCACTGGACAACGGCTCTAACCTGAAATAGCCTCCTTAATAGGACTGCAAGATAAAATACAGGGCATCTAGTAAATATATAGCTCAGATAAACAACAATTTTTGGTACAAGTATTCTATGGGATATACTTTTATTTCATGGTTTCATGGGACGTATTTATACTAAAATATAACTGAAATTCAAATTTAACTGAGTATCTTATATTTTTATTTGCTGAATCTAATAACCTTATTCCCCAAATACACATGGAATTTATCTAACATGTAGAAGAGTACAGCTCGTTCATTAAATTAGTCATTAGTGCTGTCAACAGCATTTCAAAGCAATCCCTAAGTTTGGGAGGGGCAGTGACATCTTCTGTAACTCCAGTAAGGGTTCAAGTAGCACATCTCATCTTCTTGCTATTCATGCACATGTATTCTCTAGGCTAATAGAAATCTTTTCAAGAATTTGGACTATATTGCTCTTTTAATGAAGTAGTTTTATATAGATGATTATACATAAATAACAGTAAAAAAAACCCCAACATATTAAAATTACATATAATAAGAATTTCAACAGCTGTGTTTTGAATTAATCAAGGATTTCAAAGGAATTTCCAACTGTTTATATGGCAACTCCCAAAATATTTTGCTAAATACAATATTCTTTTGATTATAAACTTTATCTCTATTATAAGAAAACTTAAGCCCTCTCCCTGTTTCTATCCAATTTATCTTTAAAACATAAGAACAATATTTATTAAAAAGCTGTTTTATGCTCTTAAAAACCCTTTGAGTCTTTTTGCCTATACCCAATGTCTTATTTTAAAAATTGTATTATATATTACAGAAAAAGGATTTTATTCTCACAGTACGGCAGGACACTACATACCAGGAAAGGATTCTGACTTTCACACTTGAGAGACATTTCTGCCCCTCCTTTCATATCACACATTAATCTAAAGATAATACATGCCTCACACAACATTTGGAAGCTATGCTCCAAAATGTCAGAGTTGAGCATTAACATTATGCGCTTTTATGTACAAAATCACCCCCTGTGCGCATAAATATCAGTCTGGTTGTGTACTTTTCATCATTATTTATTATGAAAATGCTTTAATATTTACATTAATTTTCCAAAAAATTAGTCATAAATCAAATGAAAACACTTTTTCTTCCAAGTAACTAGTATTACTTAGAAGACATACTTAAAAGTTTTTTGTTTCTATTGTGTTTTTTGGTTGTTGTTGTTTTTCTTTTTTTACAATGTGACATTTACTTTTATCATCCCCAAGTTTCTCTTTTGGAAAATAAGTAGCAATTATAGAATTTGCAAATCAAGTCCAGCTTTATTCATTTGCATGAGTGAGGGCAAAATCACAAAATGAGTAAATCTGGTATCTAGTGCCACCCTCCCACATACTCACAATCTTGTTCCTCCTTGACATCTTCTCAAACATTTGCAGGAAAAATAAAGAAATGGATAGTTAAGCAATCAGATGGTCATGATAGAGTTTCACAGTGACTGACAATACACAATATTTATTCCTTTTACTGAGACAACTGTTTAGGACGGAACAAAGGGAAAGGCCCAAATATTCATCATTGCAACATCTTTTGTTGCCTTGTGAAAACTGGTAGGAGAAAACAAACACCATAGGCTCTATCTCTATTTAGATTATTTTTAAAACTTTATGCTGTGTGAAGAAACCTCATGGCAGTGATGATTATCCTACCATTTGTTTGGTATTTTATGGTTCATACAACCTTTTACAAATTATTTGGGGACTATTATTAGTAAAAATCAAGAAAAACTGCCCTCTCCCTGTGAGACCTTGAATTAATTCACTTTTTATTTGCTTTGATTTTATATTTATTTTAAACGAGATAGGAAATAAAGGACAGAATTCCAAGGGGCACATAGCGGCTTGAAAATTATTTTGTTTGTTTTTTAACAAAGATACTTATTATTTTCTCCCAAGATAATATTGATTAACAATAAGGCTTTACCCTCAGCCCACTGCTGGGGTGTTACTGTTTTTGTTAAAAAAAAATGTGAACTGTAAACGTTGCTCCACTCTCTCTCCTGTATTGGGAAAGGATTGAAAAGGATGAGACAAGAGGATTCCAGCCATAAATACAGGCTCTTTTGATGACACCGAGTCACCATTTTCAAGAGACAAGGTGGCAAAACTTCACCTATTGTGTCCTAGACAACTGATAAGGATTATATTCAACTAGTTTTCTTCATTTGAGAGACACTTTAAGATGGCTTTCCTTATTCTCCAACACAAACATTATAAAGGAGTGGTGTGCTTAATATCTCAAGATCACAAATAGGAAGATAAAAATGTTTACAGAATATCTCAAATGTCCATTCTTTTTCTTTTTTATAATGTACAAAATATCTCTGGGTAATGGAACAGCCCAGTCTGTGAAGAATTCTGACTTAGTACACTAATGTATATCAAGCCCTGCTTGTCAAGATACAGGAAAACTTGTCACATAGAAATAGTGAAGAAGCAGCCAGGCATGGTGGCTCATGCCAGTAATCCTAGCACTTTGGGAGGCCGAAGTCAGCAGATAGCTGGAGCCCAGGAATTCAGGATAAACCTTGGCAACACCACAAAGCCATATCTCTACAAAAAATACAAAACTTATCTGGATGTGATGGTGTATGCCTGTGGTCCCAGCTACTCAGGAGGCTGAGGTGGGAGGATCCCGTGAGCCCGGAAGGCCAAGGCTGCAGTAAGCTATGTTTGCACCACAGCACTCCACTCTAGGCAACAGAATGAGACTGTCTCAAAAAAAGAAAGAAAGCAAAGGAAATAGTTAAGAAGCATCCAAACCAAAACTGCAAAATTTTTTAGGAGTTTCCTAGTACAATCAAAGTGTGGTTCCTGGACCAAGAGCATTAGCATCACCTGGGAACTTCTTAGACCTGCAGAATTTTCTTGATAGAAATGTTTCACACCACATCTACTGAATGAATTACAAACTCCATTTTAACAGTACCTCAAATGATTCATATGCACATTAAATTTTAAAAAGTATTCCTTAAGCATAACCACAGTATTTTATTAAAGCTTTGCAACAAACCCATTAAAGAGATTATTGCTATAGTCTTTAGTATGGAATTTTCAGTTTTCTCAACAGTAAAGTAGGGGTTTTGAAAGAGTCTACACCAGGGTATGGAGGAAATTAAATGAATAAATTTAAATAAAATTCTTAGAATAGTGCCTATCATATAGTAAGAACTCTATATGTGTTAGACATCATAATAGTAACTGACTTTTATTTTTCCCAGTACCTACTACATCTGATTAAATCCTCCAAATAACCCTATTAAATAGGTCTGACTGTCACCTCTACCTTGTGGAGGGTCTGCGGAAATGCAGTTTTGTCCAAAGTCACACAGCTGGTGAATGTAATGCTGGCATTAAAACTTCCAGACTCAAGCTCTGCATTAAAATGTGCTGCTCTTTAAGTCAAGTGCCTTAAGTTCAGGTCTTTTCAATGCAACTGCTCTATTTTCCCACAAAGCTGCACTTCTCTCCAACCATCAATGAGAAGCACATTTTCAGATGACAGATGACTCATTAATGCTATTTGATTCAGAACACAATTACTGAGACTTTAGATTTGCCTTTCTGTTTTGCTCCAGGTCTTGTTCTTTTCCTCTCTGCTCTGGCCCTAGAGATCGCTCTGTCATTCTTTGCTTTCCTCCAAGCCAGAAGACGAGGTTTCAAATCAGCATCAAAATACTCTTAGAAGATAATGAAATCCTGAACTGAGAGTTCCAGCTTCCCCAGGATTCTGCCTAATAAATAGCCTCTTAGTGTGTCTGTTTCATAGTGCTCTGAGGGCAATTTGCATTTTGATGGAGAACTTCTGAAGATGAAAAGCCTTAACCTGCAGAAAAACTATCTAATGATAGTATATCAGGTATAACAGGGCAGTGCACTCTAGGGTAAAACAGAATTAAAGGGGAAAAAAAGTTTTTCCTGAGAGCCTCTGATGGTAGCCTGTAGGCAAACAATGTCCCAGAAAATAGCACCTCAGCATAAGATACTCTACTAAGCCGCAAAGGGGAACATAACCTACATGTTTTAAGCAATGGAAATTAGGATCCTCACTTTAACCTTACAAGCGGTTTTCACAACTAAAATTTAAAAAATTATCTGTGATGGCCTATTAAGATGAAAAAAAAAAAAATGCCTCTCCACACCAGTGTGGGCTTAATGGATGGGCTTGAGCATGATGTGTGTGGGTGGAGGACATAATAGATACTTTCACTCTTTTCTATCCCAAAGGCAAGATTTTTGTCCTGGTAGTCTGAATAAGGAAGGCTGTCTTAGGGAATGGATGTCCAACTTTAAGAAATCTGGACTTATTTGCATAGTAGAAAAATACACACAGATAAGATACTTATTATTATTATACTTTAAGTTCTAGGGTACATGTGCACAATGTGCAGGTTTGATACATATGTATACATGTGCCATGTTGGTGTGCTGCAGCCATCAACTCGTCAGCACCCATCAACTCATCATTTACATCAGGTATAACTCCCAATGCAATCCCTCCCCACTCCCCACTCCCCATAATAGGCCCCGGTGTGTGATGTTCCCCTTCCAGAGTCCAAGTGATCTCATTGTTCAGTTCTCACCTATGAGTGAGAACATGCGGTGTTTGGTTTTCTGATCTTGCAATAGTTTGCTGAGAATGATGGTTTCCAGCTGCATTCATGTCCCTACAAAGGACACGAACTCATCCTTTTTTATGGCTGCATAGTATTCCATGGTGTATATTGCCCACATTTTCTTAATCCAGTCTGTCACTGATGGACATTTGGGTTGATTTCCAGTCTTTGCTATGGTGAGTAGTGCTGCAATAAACATACGTGTGCATGTGTCTTTATAGCAGCATGATTTATAATCCTTTGAGTATATACCCAGTAATGGGATGGCTGGGTCATATGGTATTTCTAGTTCTAGATCCTTGAGGAATCGCCATACTGTTTTCCATAATGGTTGAACTAGTTTACAATCCCACCAACAGTGTAAAAGTGTTCCTATTTCTCCACATCCTCTCCAGCACCTGTTGTTTCCTGACTTTTTAATGATTGCCATTCTAACTGGTGTGAGATGGTATCTCATTGTGGTTTTGATTTGCATTTCTCTGATGGCCAGTGATGACGAGCAGTTTTTCATGTGTCTGTTGGCCGTATGAATGTCTTCTTTTGAGAAATGTCTGTTCATATCCTTTGCCCACTTTCTGATGGGGCTGTTTGTTTTTTTCTCGTAAATTTGTTTGAGTTCTTTGTAGGTTCTGGATATTAGGGCTTTGTCTGATGAGTAGATTGCAAAAATTTTCTTCCATTCTGTAGGTTACCTGTTCACTCTGATGGTAGTTTCTTTTGCTGTCCAGAAGCTCTTTAGTTTAATTAGATCCCATTTATCAATTTTGGCTTTTGTTGCCATTGCTTTTGGTGTTTTAGACATGAAGTCCTTGCCCATGCCTATGTCCTGAATGATATTACCTAGGTTTTCTTCTAGAGTTTTTATGGTTTTAGGTCTAACATTTAAGTCTCTAATCCATCTTGAATTAATTTTCATATAAGGAGTAAGGAAAGGATCCAGTTTCAGCTTTCTACTTATGGCTAGCCAATTTTTCCAGCACCATTTATTAAATAGAGAATCCTTTCCCTATTTCTTGTTTTTCTCAGGTTTGTCAAAGATCAGATGGCTGTAGATGTGTGGTATTATTTCTGAGGGCTCTGTTCTGTTCCATTGGTCTATATCTCTGTTTTGGTACCAGTACCATGCTGTTTTGGTTACTGTAGCCTTGTAGTATAGTTTGAAGTCAGGTAGCGTGATGCCTCCAGCTTTGTTCTTTTGACTTAGGATTGTCTTGGCAATGCGGGCTCTTTAGTGGTTCCAAATGAACTTTAAAGCAGTTTTTTCCAATTCTGTGAAGAAAGTCATTGGTAGTTTGATGGGGATGGCATTGAATCCATAAATGACCTTGGGCAGTATGGCCATTTTCACGATATTGATTCTTCCTATCCATGAGCATGGTATGTTCTTCCATTTGTTAGTGTCCTCTTTTATTTCACTGAGTAGTGGTTTGTAGTTCTCCCTGAAGAGGTCCTTTACATCCCTTGCAAGTTGGATTCCTAGGTATTTTATTCTCTTTGAAGCAATTGTGAATGGAAGTTCATTCATGATTTGGCTCTCTGTTTGTCTGTTACTGGTGTATAAGAATGCTTGTAATTTTTGCACATTAATTTTGTATCCTGAGACTTTGCTGAAGTTGCTTATCAGCTTAAGAAGATTTTGGGGTGAGATGATGGGGTTTTCTAAATATACAATCATGTCATCTGCAAACAGGGACAATTTGACTTCTTCTTTTCCTAACTGAATACGCTTTATTTCTCTTTCTTGCCTGATTGCCCTAGCCAGAACTTCCAACACTATGTTGAATAGGACTGGTGAAAGAGGGCATTCCTGTCTTGTGCCAGTTTTCAAAGGGAATGCTTTCAGTTTTTGTTCATTCAGTATGATATTGGCTGTGGGTTTGTCATAAATAGCTCTTATTATTTTGAGATACATTCCATCAATACTGAATTTATTGAGAGTTTTTAGCATGAAGGGCTGTTGAATTTTGTCAAAGGCCTTTTCTGCATCTATTGAGATAATCCTGTGGTTTTTGTCTTTGGTTCTGTTTATATGCTGGATTACATTTATTGATTTCCATATGTTGAACCAGCCTTGCATCCCAGGGATGAAGCCCACTTGATCATGGTAGATAAGCTTTTTGATGTGCTGCTTGATTTGGTTTGCCAGTATTTTATTGAGGATTTTTGCTACTTTTTCTAATATTTCATAAGTAGGACTTGGAGGTTTGGGAAATAGTATATTTGGTTGGTTTTACAAGACTAACCAAAGACTCGCTCAAGAATTTATGGAGTAGAATTGAAGCACAAGCCTTTTTTTTTATTTTTATTTTATTTTATTTTATTTTTTTTGAGATGGTGTCTCACTCTCTTGTCAGGCTGGAGTGCAGTGGCGCGATCTCGGCTCACTGCAAGCTCCGCCTCCCAGGTTCATGCCATTCTCCTGCCCCAGCCTCCCAAATAGCTGGGATTACAGGGGCTCACCACCACGCCTGGCTAATTTTTTTGTATTTTTAGTAGAGATGGTGTTTCACTGTGTTAGCCAGGATGGTCTCGATCTCCTGACCTCGTGATCTGCCCATCTCGACCTCCCAAAGTGCTGGGATTACAGGTGTGAGCCACCACGCCTGGCCAGCACAAGCCTTTTTTATGGTAAACCATTGAGGTCTTTGAAAAGACTACAATTCTAAATCTTTAAACAAGATGGAAAAATATTAGTTAAATCTTGAAAAAGACAGGCAATATCTACTGTCTGGATCTTTTGTTGTTTGAAATGATGAGAAATAGAAGTAAACTAGAGGCTTAAGTTTTTAAATTGTCCTTCTTCAAACCATGAGGTTCCTTTCCTTTTCTTAGATAAGGGCAAAAGAGATATTTCAGGTTGGTTAATAAAAGAAAGACATATTAGCCTAAGATCAAAATAATAAGAGAGTGTGTATGCTTGAGGGTCAGTGTTACAAAAAGCATACAACCAAAAAGTTCTAAAATACTTCTAAAACTGTACAGAAGCAAGAAAACAATCTTATTAAAAAGAAAATAGAACAATGAGTTCACAATAATATGCAATTGATCTTTTGGCTTCACAGGCTAGCTCAAAGTTTGGAACAATTGAATATCATTGTTTTCCTTTTGTTCTCTGTCTTTAACTAAACATATTTTGTCAATATTTGTTTTACAGATGTGAGTGGGTTGTGACAAGGATGTTGCTATAGCTACTCATTTTTAATGAGTTTGGAGACTGTTATCCAACCAAACAAATAGCTCCTTCTCACTCAAAAATATTAAGTGGTAATCGAGGGGAAATTTGTAACTGAAAAATGACTCATCACAACACAAAAACGTTTTTAATGCTTAAGGAAGCAAATTATAATTTATTGAGGAAGTGTTTATTCTTTGTCTCTTTTGTCAAGTGTGTGACTTGAGGGCATTTAAATAACCCATTTTTTTAGTAAAATCTACTTAATCCCTTAAAAATTGATTTTTTTATTGTAACTTTAAAATGCTTAGCATATCTATTAATAATCAGTAAATCCTGATTGCAAAATATTCAAATACAATTTAACAAAATCAAGTGACTGTCACGTAAAAAAATAATTCTATAATATTTAGCTCTAAAAAATTTTGAACTACTTTTCACAGTTAAAAAAAATGACCGTCGGGGTGCAGTGGCTCATGCCTGTAATCCCAGCACTTTGGGAGGCCGAAGTGGGTGGATCACACGAGGCCAGGAGTTCCTGACCAGCCTGGCTAATAGAGTGAAACCCCTTCCCTACTAAAAATACAAAAATTAGTCAGACTTGGTGGTGCACGCCTGTAATTGCAGCTACTCAGGAGGCCGAGGCAGAAGAATCACTTGAACCTCAGAGGGGGAGGTTGCAGTGAGCAGAAATCACACCACTGCACTCCAGCCTAGGTGACAGAGCAAGACTCTGTCATTCATAAATAAATAAATAAATAAATAAATAAGACCTAACTGTACTACATTTATGAAAGAAAAATATAAACCTTTATAATGCAAAAGAGAATGCAGGATGTTTAGAGAAAGTGTCAAAATCTCATTTAGGAGACCAAAAGAAAAGGGGATACAATTCAAGCTAATAAGGGTGTTTTAAAGTATCTTTCATGCTAGTGACAAAGACATTCAATATGTTGGAGACCTACAAAAAAATTACCAAGGAAGTAAAAAGTGGAGAATGTAGCCAAGACATGCTTGAAATATTCTTGGATTTAGAAATTAGCTCCTTAAGCTGCATTCCCAGTACAACTCAGCAAAATTCCATTTGATTATCCCTCCTTGAAAGTGAGCCCAACTGTAAACAGTCAGTATAATCTTAATGGCTTATGTTAAGAACATTTTCATATCTTTATTATGTACCTTAGAATTATTTACATAAATATTGTATTGCCTAAAATAGTTCTGAAGCTATGGAAATACCTAAAATGACATTTAGTCTCTCTTCAGTAAGAACATTCTAAAATAAACTTAAATATATAAACCTAGCTTAGAATTTTAAAAAATATAGGGAAAAAGCACTTCTTTTAGCTATTTAGTGCTTGGAGTCCAAATCAAAATAATAATAATATTATAATATATAATCTAAAGACCTCCTCCTACACTGTGATATGAAAGGAGAGTAGACAAAAAAGTATGGCTTTTTTTCCAGCCCATTTACAATAGCTATAAAAAGAAATAGGGAATAGTTAGCAATATGTTAAATTAAGGAGGTGAAAGATCTCTAAAAGGAAAACTACAAAACACTCATGAGAGAAATCATAGACAACAGAAACAAATAGAAAACCATTTCATGCTCACGAATTGGAAGAATTAATATGATTGAAATGACCATACTGTCTGAAGAAAACTTAATATAATTAAAATGACCATGCTATCCCAAGGAAACTACAGATTCAGTGCAATCTCTATCAAAATACCAATGCCTTTTTTTTCCCACAAAATTAGAAAAAATATCCTAAAATTTATATAAAACTGAAATGAAGCCCAAATAGCTAAAGAAATGCTAAGCTAAAAGAACAAAGCTGGAAGCATAACATTATTTAACTTCAAATTATACTACAAGGCTGCCGTAACCAAAACAGTATGGTACTGGTATAAAAATGGACATGTGAATCAATGAAATAGAGAACTCAAAAATAAAGCTACATATTTACAGCCAACTGATCTTTGACAATGTCAACAAGAACATATACTGGGGAAACAGCACTCTTTTCAATAAACGGTACTGGGAAAATTGGTTTGCCATATGCAGAAGAATGAAATAGGACCCCTATCACTCACCACACAAAAAAATCAACTCAATATAGATTAAAGACTTAAATGTAAGACCTGAAACCATAAAAATACTAGAATGAAACCTAGGGGGAAACTTTTCTGGACGTTGGCTTAGGCAAAGAATTCATGACTAAGACATCAAAAGCACAGGCAACAAAAGCAAAAATAGACAAATCTAACTTAATTGAACTAAAAAGCTTCTGCACAGCAAAAGAAATAATCAACAGAGTGAATAGACAACCTCCAGAAGGGAAGAAAATATTTGCAAACTATGCATTGACAGGGGCTAATATCTAGAATTGATAAGTAACTCAAACAACTCAACAACAATTAATCATATTAAAAATGGGTAAAGGACATGAATAGACATTTTTTGAAAGAAGATATACTATTGGTGAACAAGCATACACAAAATACTCAACATCAATCATCAGAGAACTGCCAACCAAATCACAATGAGATGTCATATTATACCAGTTAGAAAGGCTACTATTAAAAGAACAAAAAATAACATGTTGATGAGGGTGCAGAGGAAAGGGAAGCCATATACTGTTGGTGGGAATGTAAATTTAGTACAACCTCTATGGAAAACAGTATTGATATTTCTTAAAGAACTAAAAATAGAACCACCAATCCAGGTATCTATCCAAAGGAAAACAATCATTATATCAAAAAGATACCTGGACCTGTCTGTTTATGGCAGAACTATTCCCAATAGCAAATAAATGGAATCAACATAAGTGTCCATCAGTGGATGAATGGATAAACAAAATGTGGTATATATAAACAACAGAATACTATTTAGCCATGAAAAAGAATGAAATCATGTATTTTGCAGCAACATGGATGGAAATGGAGGCCATTATCCTGAGTAAAATAATTCAGACATGAAAAAATACCAGGTGTTTACACTTATAAGTGAGAGCTAAATAATGTGTACACATAAACGTAGGGTGTGGAATGATAGACAATGGCAACTGGTAAGGGCAAAGGGGTAGGAGGGTATAGACAATAAATAATTACTTATTGGGTACAAGGTACATTATTAAAGTAATATTGAGCAGTGAATTATTTGTTGGCAAGGTTAGCTATTTAGACTTTTTTTCTTCAAGAAAAAAATGTTGTATTAGTTTGTAGAGCCCATAATACAGTTGGCAAAGTCAGCTTAACCCGTATTGCATCTGAAGTATAGTACTTCATGTGACTACCATAGAATAATTGACAAAATTATTTCTAAAGGAGCAAAAATTTTACTAATTCCAGCTAGGAATACCAGTACTTATGGTCCTGCGCTGGAACTGTTTTGGCAAAGGAGTTGTATGTACATGTATGTGTTAGACTTGATTGGATAAGCAGTATGTGAATAGATGGTTGTGCCTGGATTAATAAGAGAAAGTGGGTTTTACTTCTCTGTAGTATCTGTAAGAAACCAAATCTTTACACTACCCTTTTGCAAATGCTTGGTCAAATCTAAGATGTCAACAATGAGTAGAGCAATAGGATAGGATCTGTTGGCAGAATTGCATTATTTTTCTCCTCCTGATATTCAAAAACATGAGTCATTCATAAATTTATCGAATATGAGTTACCTACACTGGCCTGATAAGAAATTACTTTAAAATCTTTTTTTTTTTTTTTTTTTTTTTTTTTTTTTTTGAGACAGAGTCTCGCTCTGTCGCCCAAGCTGGAGTGCAGTGGCGCAATCTCGGCTCACTGCAAACTCCGCCTCCCGGGTTCACACCATTCTCCTGCCTCAGCCTTCTGAGAAGCTGGGACTGCAGGCGCCAGCCACCGCGCCCGCCACCACGCCTGGCTAATTTTGTTTTTGTATTTTTAGTAGAGACAGGGTTTCACCGTGTTAACCAGGATGGTCTCAATCTGCTGACCTCGTGATCCGACCATCTCAGCCTCCCAAAGTGCAGGGATTACAGGCTTGAGCCACCACGCCCGACCTAAAACCATTTTTAATTTAGCAGCTGTCTACTTAATTTCCTTGGCACATACATAAATACCAGTAATCAAAATGTCAAGGATTATAAAAAGCTGATCGAGCTAAATGGAAAAATAATGTTTGAAACAGGAAATTTATTTTCTCTTATTAACCACATGTGGCAGTAATTAAAGTTCATTAAAAAATCTCTAATCCCAGGGCAGTAGTCTAAATCAGTGGTTGTCAAGTTTAGTGTACATCAGTATTATCTGGAGAGAGCATTAAAACACGGGCTGCCGGGACCCATATCCAGAGTTACTAATTCATAGGTCTGGGGTGGAGCCTGAAAATTTGCATTTCTAAATTTCCCAAGTGCTGCTGCTGTTGGTTATAAGAACCACATTTTGGGAACCACTGGGGTAATTTTTTCTCAGTTATCCAAAAACATATCAGTAAAAACAATTTTCCTTTAGATTTACCAATTTTTTGTAATTTCATATAAAAGAATTATAGACAGAAAAATTATGTAAACATTCATTCTAAACCAAGTGTTATTTCCCCAAATCATTTTTGTGTGATTAATCTTTCAAAATAACATATGTAGTTTTATTCTTAAATATCATTGTTTTATTCTTTAAATGCTTCCTTTTATTTCTAAGGTAATATGGATGCCAGATTAATTATTTCTGCTTTACATAGAGCAAAATTAATTTTTAAATATCTCAACTTGAGGCAATATATGATTATATCATCATATGAAGGAATTAAATTTCCTAAAGAAAAAGAAATTGTCTGTGCATTTCAGTGCCACTTTCTCAGTTGATAACCGAGAGTAATGTCATTTTTTCCTTCAAGACTGCATCAGCACTTCATTGTATGAAACTGAAACTTTTGTGTTAGCTTAGTAGTTCTGTAGTAAAATCATTTAAGTCTCTAAAATTCATGAACAAAATAAATCTATAATCTTTAAAAAATAAATTCATGAGAGTTACATTGTTACGTGTTTTTAAATGCATTCCGGGCCGGGCGCGTGGCTCATGCCTGTAATCCCTGCACTTTGGAAGGCCAAGGCGGGCAGATCACGAGGTCAGGAGATTGAGCCCATCCTGGCTAACACGGTGAAACCCCGCCTCTACCAAATATACAAAAACAAAATTAGCTGGGTGTGGTGGCAGGCGCCTGTGGTCCCAACTCCTCAAGAGGCTGAGGCAGGAGAATGGCGTGAACCCGGGAGGCGGAGCTCGCAGTGAGCCGAGATCTGGCCACTGCACTCCAGCCTGGGCAACAGAGCGAAACTTGGTCTCACAAAAAAAAAAAAAAAAAAAAAAAAAAAAAAAAAAAAAGAAAAGAAAAAATAAAATAAAATAAAATAAAATAAATGCATTTCCATGGAATGAAGCTTTATTTTATTTTCAGAAAATTCCATCAGAAAGCAATTTTGCATTCCTATATTTTAGCCTATTAACAAAAATCATTTTAACAATCATTCCATCTATGCTTAGTTCCAATATTCACTGTTTAGTATGAATCTTTTATACCTAACAGCTGTTGCTATATCTAAGCTATTATTGGCTAGCATCTAGTTTAAACTCAAATTCCTTAGTGATTTCAGGTTTTCTACAATCTAAACATAACCCATTTGCTCATTATCTTTCAACTAAACTTTTGGTAAAAAATTTACTTTATAGACCTTCAAATATTCCTTGTGTTTTCTTGCCTCTGAGCTTCAAGCCTAAATTCCTTGCTTCCTCCTCTCTTACTGTGTAAATCCTATCCACCTACCTTCATAAAGTCTTCTTTTATTAAATCAGTTGTCATTGGACACATTATGTTCTACCACATATTACTAGCTAACTTTTCCTGTGTTAACAATAAAGAACTACCATTTGCATTATTATTACTTACCAGGACCTAAAAAACAAGTCACTTACCGTAATTATCAAAAGGATTTAGGTACTATTACCACGCCCATGTTAATATTAAAGCTGAAGATCAGAGTTTTTACCAGTCACACAGCTATTAAGTAGCAGAGCTGAGATTTAATTCTTGATCTCCATATCTTGTAAAATCATGTACATATAACCCACCACTATATTACATTGTAAGGCAGCCTTCAAGTTATAAATAGGTTATGATTTTTTAACTTCTGGGAGTACTTTAGCATACAGAAGTGAATACTTACAATAACTTATGCTTTGATTGAAATTCACCTTATTTAGTTGTATATTGGGAAGAGGTACCTATTTTCTCTTACACCTTAAAGCTCAAATCACGAAACCTCTTGTTTTGCTTATGAGTCTAGTAATTTTTGTTTAAATTTTAAAAATTACTTTTACTTTGATAAATGCCTAATTAATTACTAAATTTGACAGATTCATTTCCCCTAGATGTTTAACAGCATTCACAAACAAGATTAATTTAATTTCTTTAGCTATTTCAAACTACAATTCAGATTTATCTGATTTTCTCAAGCCTTTTAAACAGATCTATAAATTTATATACCTACATCTTTTTCAGTATGGAATCAATCCTTGTAAAGCTAATAAAGCAAACTGAAATTCAATAAGTTATATTCCCCTGAGTCAATCTAACATTTTTAAGAGATTTATTGAGCAAAATCAATTCTTTTTTTTTTTTTTTAACAAAATAAGAATCTTCAAATTCTCCCTCTCTAGTTTTGCTATCTGGTGTATCATTCACTACTACCCTTATCTATTATTTTAACCATAAAATCTTTCACAGATTTTGTTGTAATTTGAGTTGGGAGACTCTCTATCACCAAACCACATTGCAATACATCAATCTTTTGTGAGATTTTGCCTTAAAGGAATTTGCAGCCTAAGCATTTCTTTCATATATTTAATAACTCATTTCTGTCTTTTCCTTAGCATATCTCCTAGCATTTGCCATGATTACACAAAATTAATGCTCAAATGATCACAACTTGGCCCCTGAGAGTCCCTTAAAGCTGACCCATTTATTGCTTTCTGGTGGCAAAATTTCGTGGAACTGTCTTGATTTTATTGTATAGAGCCATTGAATCCACTTTTCCCCAGCAGCTCTGACTGTTTTTAGTGAAGAATAGCAGAGGCAAACATTTGGGCACTACAGGCAACTACCAAGTGGGGGCTAATATTAGACTAGCTGGCACCAAGGATAATACTTCATGTTAACAACAGAGCTGGAGAAAGTAAATGTTTTACAATTCATGAATTCACATCAACTTTTCCAACCTATTTTCAAATCATGTTCTATGTTAAAAACATACTTTTTTTCTCTCTTTGGAGGCTACAATCTTCTCTATGCATTATTTTTACCAATTTAATATACCGTGCTACTAAATGTCACATAAAACTACATGTTTGACTTTAAAAATTGGCTAGCCTGTCTTATACTTTGACGTGTACTGACTGACATCAAGGACATCTCAACATGGTTGCAGTTACCTTTTTCTCTTTTTTATAACTCTTATATTTCTCAAGCACCATTCTACAGGCACTTTATTGATAAGATAATTCAAACAAAGAGTTTGTAAATCGGTTGTTTTTAGCTTATAACCTAATTTTTCAAAAGAACTGTTTTATAAATGATAGTTAGATTCCCAGACACTCCACGAAAGTCTATTTAGACACAGTGCTGCTCAACTGTAGCACTAAAACCATAAGCTTGAGTCCCAAGACACTGGGTTAGAGGAGAGATGAGATGGAAGAGACCCTTTCTCTCCTTCTTCCAGGTCTAACACTGGTCTTGAACACAATTTTGGTAAATCAGTAATGCTTAAGGCATTATGAAGTTTCCAATCATTTATTCATTTAGCCCATATTTGTTGAGCAATTCTTTTGATTAAACACTACAAATTCCTGGGGTCATAAAATTGAGAAGTCATGTTCTTCATGCTCCAAAATTCTGAACTGTTAACACAGAGGTGAATTTCTGGCTGGCCAATATCCTTAAGTGGGTGAGGTGGATGAACCCAGTGCACTTGCATAGCATTGGCTTTGCATAGAAGTGCTGATGCATCACCTCAGATAACAGGCAGGAAAAAAATTATATAAAATAGTTACTGGTGCAGATCCCTTAATGTGGATAGATATAACAGACACTAGAAGTACTTTTGTAATTGCTTCAATTACCAGTACAGTTGAAGATATACTGTGCTTTTTTTTTTCCCTCAAAATAACATCATATAATATATACCAGACAGATTTTTAAACTTATCAGGGATATTTTGTCATCATGATAACTACATAGCTCCAACATAATTATAAATAGTTGTATAATGTTCTGTAATTGGAAAATGTTGCCTTTTGCCTAGCCAATAAGGTTCTGTATAGGTCATTTCCACTTTTTTCTTTCATTAACAGTGAGATAATAAATATCCTTTTATAACTTTTTGTATATCTATATACTTCCTTATGATAAACTAATTGACATTGAGAGGTTATCTATTTTACATATAGAGGTCATTTACTTTAATGGATAAGCTCCTGCGCTTACTAGCTGGGCGAATTTGGACAAGATTTTAATTTCTGTACCTTATTTCCAAAATAATTCTTACCTCATGTAAATGTTTCCATGATTACTTTAGACCAAGAATAAGGTGTTGAAAATGAGAGTGATATATATCTTAGAGAGCTATTTTGATGATTAAATTAGCTTATATAAGTTTCTGAGGACAGTGCTTTTTGGATTATATTTTAGTATTTAGTATTTTATATATGCAAAATTGCATATGCCAATGTGTATTAGTGTACATGTATGTATACACACACATATAAAATATATCACTCAGCTTAAAAAACAGAACATTGTCAATATTGCATTCTCCTTTATATGCTCTCTTGACTGTATCTTCCTCTTTATCCCCCAGAATAAACCATTATCCTGAATTTTGAATTAAATATTTTAATTTTATTGGTTTTGTTTGTTTGTTTGTTTTCAGACAGAGTTTCGCTCTTGTTACCCAGGCTGGAGTGCAATTGTGCGATCTCAGTCACTGCAACATCTGCCACCCAGCTTAAAGCGATTCTCCTGCCTCAGCCTCCTGAGTATTACAGGTATTACTCAGGAGTCCACCACCACGCCTGGCTAATTTTTTGTATTTTTAGTAGAGATGGGTTCCACCATGTTGGCCAGGCTGGTCTCTTCCTGACCTCAGGTGATCCACTTGCCTCAGCCTCCCAAAGTGCTGGGCCTGAATTCAACATTTTATTGTTTTTAACCATACCTATATTATACAAATATATGAATCCCTAAACCATTATTTGTCGTATGTTTAATTTTATATAAATGGAATGATGCTCTTTGTATTCTACTATTTGCTTTTATTACTATTATATTTGTAAAATTCATGCATGTTGATACATGTAACTCTGCTTTATTTATTTTTCCTGCTCCATAGTATTCCCTTACAGGAATATAACACAATTTACCCACTTTCTGTAGATAAGTATTTTTATCCAATTTTGTTTTGTTTTTGCTATTAAAACAATGCTTGAATATGCAATTATTGTAAAGCCTCCTAAGGAATGTGCACAAGAGTATCTTTAGGACTCATACCTAGGAGTGTAATTGCTGGAAAGAGTGAATGCCTATCTCCAGCATTTTTACATAATAGCCAATAGTTTTTCAGAATGATAGTACCAACTTACACTTCTACGGGCACTGCATTAATTTGTATTACTCCCCCAAATTTCTAACAGTTAATATCGTTGAAATTTTAATTTCTGCGGACTTGAGGATATAAATGATTCTTCATTTTGGACTTAATGTTTATTTCCATGAATAATAATAAAATTGAGATTCTTGTTGTTCTTTCTCTTTTCTGTGAAAGGTCATTCACGTCTTTTAAAAAAATTTTGAGTATATAGTAAGTGTATATATTTATGCGGTACATGGGATATTTTATATAGGCCTGACTGTAACAAGCATATCAGGGTAAATGGGTTATCGATAACCTCAAGGATTTATCCTTTGTATTACAAACAACATTATACTCTTTTAGTTATTTTTACATGTACAGTTAAATTATTATTTGCTATAGTTATCCTATTGTGCTATCAAATACTAGATCTTATTTATTCATTGTAACTGTTTTTTTAACCCATTACCATTTCTTACTTCCCCCGTAACCTGCCCATTACCCTCCCCAGCAACTGGTAATGATCATTCTACTCTCTCTGAGTTCAATTGTTTTAAATTTTAGCTCTCACAAATGAGTGAGAACATGTGAAGTTTGTCTTTCTGTGCCTGGCTTATTTCACTTAACAAAATTACTTCAAGTTCTATCCCTGTTGTTGCAGATGACAGGATCTCATTTTTTTAAATGGCAATACACTATTCCATTGTGTATCTGTACCACATTTTTATTATCTGCTCATCTGTTGATGGACACTTACATTGCATCCAAATCCTAGCTATTGTAACTGGTTCTGCAATAAACATGGCAGTGCAGATGTCTCTTTGATATACTGATTTCCTTTCTTTGGGGTATATACATGGCAGTGGGATTGTTAGATACTATGGAAAGTCTATTTATAGTGTTATGAGGAATCCCCAAACTGTTCTCCATAGTGGTTGTACTAATTTACATTTCCACCAAGAGGGTATGAGGATTCCCTTTCTCCATATCTTCACCAGCATTTGTTATTGCCCATCTTCTAGATGAAAGCCATTTTAACTGAGTGAGATGGTATTTAGTTGTAGTTTGATTTGCATTTCTCTGATGATCAGTGATAATGAGCATTTTTATATACCTGTTTGCCATTTGTATGTCTTCTGAGAAATGTCTATTCAGATCTTTGGCCCATTTTAAAATCAGATTATTAGGCATTTTTGTAGAGTTGTTTGAGGTCCTTATATAGTCTTGTTATTAATTCCTTGTGAGATGAGTAGTTTGTAAATATTTTTTCCCATTCTGTGGGTTGTCTCTTCACTTTGTTTCCTTTGTTGTGCAGATGATTTTTAACTTGATGCGATGTTGTTTGTCAGTTTTTGCTTTGCTTGCCTGTGCCTGTTGGGTATTGATCAAGAAATTTTTGCCCCGTTCAGTGTCCTGGGGGAGTTTTCCCAATGTTTTCTACTAGTAGTTTAATAATAGGAACTCTTAAATTTAAGTATTTAATACATTTTGATTTGGTTTTTGTACATAGTGAAGGATACAGGTCTAGTTTCATTCTCCTGCATATGGATATCCAGTGTGCCCATCACAGTGTGTTGAAGAGACTCTCCTTTCCCCAGTGTATGTTTTTGGCAACTTTGTTGAAAATGATTTCACTGTAGGTGTGTGGATTTTTCTTTGGGTTCACTATTCTGTTTCTTGCTCTATGTGTCTGTTTTTATGCTAATACCATGCTGTGTTGGTTACTATAGCTCTATAGTGTAGTTTGAAGTCAGGTAATATGATTCCTCTAGTTTTGTTGTGTTTTTTTTTTCTCAGGATTGCTTTGGCTAATCTGGTTCTTTTACAGTTCTGTATAAATTTTAGGATTTTTTTTCTATTTCTGTGAAGAATATCTTTGGTATTTTGATAGGGATTGCATTAAAACTGTAGATCACTCTATGTAGTATGGTCATTTTAACAATATTGATTCTTCCAATCCACAAGCATGGAATATCTTTCTTTTTTTTTTTTAGATGGAATCTTGCTCTGTCACCAGGCTGGAGTGCAGTGGCGTGATCTCGGCTCACTGCAACCTCCACCTCCAGGGTTCAAGCGATTCTGCTGCCTCAGCCTCCCAAGCAGCTGGGACTACAGGCACGCACAATCACGCCCAGGTAATTTTTGTATTTTTAGTACAGACAGGGTTTCACCATGTTGGCCAGGATGGTCTCCATCTCCTGACCTCATGATCTGCCTGCCTTGGACTCCCAAAATGCTGGGATTTCAGGCATGGCCATATCTTTTCATTTTATTGTGCCCTCTTCAATTTCTTTCAACAATATTTTATAGTTTTCATTGTGAAGCTCTTTCACTTTTTTAGTTGTTTCCTAGACATTTAATTTTATTCATAGCTACTGTATATAGAATTATTTTCTTGATTTCTTTTTCAGATTGTTTCCTATTGGCATATAAACATCCTGATAATTTTTGTATGCCAATTTTGTATCCTACAACTTTACTAAATTTGTTTATTGGATCTAATGGCTCTTTGGTGGAATCTAGGTTTTTCCAAATATAAGATCACCTCATCTACAAACAAGGATAATTTGACTTCTTCCTTTCCAATTTAGATGTCCTTTATTTCTTTCTCTTGTCTGATTGTTCTAGGTAGGACTTTCAGTACTTTGTTGAGTAACAGTGTGGTAAAAGTAGGCATCCGTGTTATGTTTCAGAGTTTAAAAGAAAGGCTTTCAGTTTTTCCCCATTCAGTATGTTATTAGTTATGAGTCTGTCGTGTATGGTTTTTATTATGTTGAGGCATGATTTTCCATACCCAGTTTTTTATCATGAAGAAATGTTGAATTTTTATCAAATGCCTCTACAGCATCAATTGAAATGATCATATGGTTTTTGTTCTTCATTCTGCTGATATATCACATTGATTGACTTGCATACATTGAACCATATTTGCATCCCTGAGGTAAATCCCACTTAGTCATGATGAATGATCTTTATGATGTGTTGTTGAATTCAATTTGCTAGTATTTTGTACAGAATTACTGTGTAAATGTTTATCAGGGATATTGTGCTGTGGTTTTCTTTTCATTTTTCTTTCTTTTTATTTTTTGATTTATCTTTGGTTCTGGTAATTCTTCACCTTGTAGAATTAGTTTGGAAGTAAGTATTCCTTCCTCTTCTATTGTTTGGAAGTTTGTGTAAAATTGGTATTAGTTATTTAAATGTTTGGTAAAATTTAGCAATGAAGCCAACAAGTCTTGGACTTTTCCTTACTGACAGATTTTATTATCATGGCTTTGATTTTATTGCTTGTTACTGGTCTGCTCAGGTTTTAGATTTCTTCTTGGTTCTGTCTTGGTAGATTGTACGTGTCAAGAAATTTATCCATTTCTTCTAGGTTTTCTAATTTATTAGCTTATAGTTGCTCATAGTAGCCTCTAATGATCTTTTGAATTTTTGTGGTATCAGTTGTAATGTCTCCTTTTTCATGTCTGATTTTATTTATTTGGCTCTTCACCCTATTTCTTAGTCTAGTGAAATATTATTCAATTTTGTTTATCTTTTCGAAAAGCCAACTTTTACTTCATTAATGTTTTATATTGTTTTCTTCATTTCAATTTTATGTATTTCTGCTCTGGTCTTTATTATTTCTTTTCTTCTATTAAGTTTGGTTTTGGTTTGCTCTTGCACTTCTAGTTCTGTAGGATGTATCATTAGGTTGTGTATTTGAAGTTTTTCTCCTTTTTTGATGTAGACACTTATAGCTATAGACTTCCCTCTTAGTACTGCTTTCACTGTATCCCATAGGTTTTGATATGTTGTGTTTTCATTATCATTAGTTTCAAGAAAATTTTCAATTTCTTTCTTAGTCTGTTTATCAACCCGCTGCCAGCATACAACCAATGTTCACTTAAGGCCCAAGAGCTCTTCGGTCATATTATGGTGAATGCTGAAAGGGATGGGACTCACCCTTCAGGACAGTGGGCTCCCCTCTGGCCTAGGGTAGGTCCAGAAATGCCATCTAAAAGCCAAAGTCTGGAATCACAGACTCCAAGAGCCCACTTGGTGACTAAGATGATACCTAAGGTGCAAGACAAGGTCCCTTTTCTTTTTCCCTTCCCTCTTCTCAAGCAGAATGATTCTCTCCTGATAGACACCACAGCTCTGATTATTCTGGGTCACACCTGAAGTCAGCACAGTGCTGAGTCTCACCCAACGTGAATACTACCTGGCTACCACTGCTGATAATTCAGGGCAAAGAGCTCTTCAGTCAGGAGGTAATGAATCTTGCCAGTACTGAGTCCTTCCTTCCTTCTCTTCAGGGCATGAGTTTCCCTTTGGCTCAGGATGTGACTAGAAATTCTGTGTGGGAGATAAGGCCTGGAACTGGCCCTGACAACTCTGTCTAGTGCCCTGTCCTGTTGTGGCTGAGCTGATATCCAAGTTACAAGACAAAGTGCCCTTTACTGTTTCTTCTCCTCTCCTCCAACAGAAAGAAAGGGTCTCTTTTGGAGCTACAAACTGTACTGCCTACAGCTGCAGAGGGGTGAGGCAAGTACTCTCTTAGCTGAGGAGGGGTGAGGCAAGTACTCCCTTAGCTGTCCCGGCTGGTGTCTTACTATGTCACCTGCCCACCAAGTCCACTGGCTCTGAGCCCAGCAAAATACTAGTCTTTCCTAGAAGTTGCAGTCATTGTGGCCTAGACTGCCTTTCAAGTTTATTTAGAACCCCAGAGCATTTTAATCCTCAGTTGTGAGGCTTGCTGAAACTCGAGTTTGACTGCTGAGATGGGCAATTCCCCTCTGGCTAGGGCTAGTCTAAATGGTCCCTCCATGGGCATCAGCTGAATTGCGTCCAATGTTGTCAGCATTGAGTTCCAGTACAAAGTCCCACAAACACTGTGGTCTGCCTCCCCTAAGTGCACATATTCTCTCTCTGCCACTTGGCCACCGCCAGCGGGTTGGGGAGGATTGGCATCAGCAATTCAAGACTGTCTTTTCTACCCTCTTCAGTACGTCTTTAAGTAATATGAAGTTAAAACCAGGTATCATGATTACTCACCTGATATTTGGCTCTTATGAAAGTGCTTTTTTGGCCAGGCGCAGTGGCTCACGCCTGTAATCTCAGAACTTTGGGAGGCCCAGGCAGGTGGATCATGAGGTCAGGAGATGGAGACCAGCCTGGCCAAGATGGTGAAACTCCAACTGTACTAAAAATATAAATATTAGCCGAGTGCAGTGGTGTGTGCCTGCAGTCCCAGCTACTCGGGAGGCTGAGGCAGGAGAATAGCTTGAACCTGCAAGGCGTAAGTTGCAGTGAGCTGAGATCGCGTCACTGCACTCCAGCCTGGGTGACAGAGCCAGAGTCCATCTCAAAAAAATCAAAAAACAAAACAACAAAAAAAGTGCTTTTTGTGTGGATAGTTGTCAAATTTGGTGTTCCTGCAGGAGACTTCTTTTTTTTGAGACAGAGTCTCGCACTGTCGCCAGGGCTGAAGTGCAGTGGCGCAATCTCGGCTCACTGCAAGCTCCACCTCCCGGGTTGGCGCTATTCTCCTGCCTGGGCCTCGCGAGTAGCTGGGAATACAGGCGCCCGCCACCATGCCTGGATAACTGTATTTTTAGTAGAGACGGGGTTTCACCGTGTTAGCCAGGATGGTCTCAATCTCCTGACCTCGTGATCCACCCCCCTCGGTCTCCCAAAGTGCTGGGATTACAGGCGTGAGCCACCATGCCTGGCCCTGCAGGAGACTTCTAAAAGTTCCTCAGTGGAGGCAGGCCTCTATTTGGCCATGTTGCTTTGCTTCCTCCAGTCATTCATGACTTAAGCTCATTTTTCTATGTTGTGTTTTTTTTCTTTTTGATTTGTATGATTTCTTTATATAATAGGTATACTAATCTTTTAAACACAATTAGGTGTGTTTAAAATATATTATCTCAGTTTTTAATTCGTATTTTCACTTTTTCCATCAGGTTTTTTGATTGACAAGCTTACTGTAATGACATCAAATTTATCAATATTTTATTTTATGGTTATTGGTTAGTGTTTTTTGTAAGTACTCCTCTCCTATGTAGAGGTCATTAAAGTATACTCTTTAAGTTATAAAGGTTTGCCTTTTATATTAGTTCTTTAATCCACCTGGAATTAATTTTTTTGCATACGTTTATGAGATAGAAATTTATTTTTAAAATTTTTCCACTTTAATAGGTATGTGGTATAATGTAATTTATTGAATGGGCTTGTATTTTCCTACTGATCTTCTCTCATATCTTAAGTTTTTTATATGCATGAAACTATGAAACTATTTCTATTTTCTGAAAAAGAGACCAATGGAATAGAATAGTCCTTTGCCAATATCACATTGTCTGAAGTTGTACATTTAATAGGTTTAACTATCTGGTAACACAAATTCTTCACCTCCTTCTTTTATAGGAATATTTTGAATATTTATGACCTTTATTCTTTCATATAAGTGTTTAAATTCACTTGTCAGATTATCATGAAACAATGTCAGAATTTTTACTGAAGTAGTCTCTATAGATTTATTAATGAAAAATTGGTTTCTCAATAATATGAACTCTTCCTATTTCATTGATGCTCAAAACAGTTAATAAGCATTGGGGCATACATATCAACTTGTCCACTGATATCAGAACAATAAGGTTAATTTTGCCTATAAGGAACCAGCATGGCCATCAAAATACATACTGGATGAGTATCATCCCTGTTCCTATCTATAGTTAAGGTAAACTTTTGGAGCCCTTGAAAATAACTTTTGTGCTTGAATAAGATTACTCATACCTTTGTATTGATTTTCAATTTATTTTAAAACTTGGTTAATCCCTAATTTTGTAGCTATATCTTATACATATGATTCTATTTATGTATCTAGTAATGTTAATCTAAAGCTTTTGATTAATGTGTGACTCCTCCTATAAACTTAACCAAATTCATAGAAGCATTCTAAGTACATATATAAATTTTATATAGTATACCTATTTTAAAGTAATCTTAATGTAAAACTTAACAATAAAAAATGCTGAGTACTTAAACAATTCTTGTAAATGTAACAAATATAATCATTTAATTCTTTTATATTCTTCATTGTTATATATAAATAATCATTTCAGATTAAAATATCTAAATTGATTACTCAATAATATACTTGCGTTAGACTTATAATGTTGACCTGCTACTCTGATTGAACAGGTTTTTTAAATATCACAAATATATAAAACACCACATATATAAGAAGTTCTTAATCTAAAATATTAATATGATAGTTTTGATTCACTGAAATATTTATTTGTTGTGTATAATTCATAGGTTATACAATAACCCACAATATAGATTACTGTACTCTTTTCTCATATTGCCCATGTGTCAATTTTGTATCAAGAATATGCTCACCTTGTAAAAGAATGTAGGAGGTTAGTGTCTTTCTACTCCTTAGAAGCCTTTATATAATGTTAGTATTATTTACTCTTTGAATATTTGATAGAAATTACTGGTAAAACTGTCTAATTCAGAGATTTTTCTTTTTAGGTTTTAAATTACTAATTTAGATTTTAACTTACTGATAAATGACTCAGTAATTAAATGATTTTTGTAAAAAGCACTCAGTTTGGATCTTCTACATCTATAAATATGTTTCTCTTTGTATTCCTTTGTATTCTATAGTGGTATCAGCAACTGTGTCTCCTCTTCCTTAATCAGTATTTCCAGCTGATAACAATGATAAATTGTTTTATTTTCCAACTTCTAACTTTTCAGTTCATTGCTCTTTTTTAAGTTTTGGTTTTCTGCTCTGATGTTTCTCTCTTCTATATTTTCTTTGGTACTATATTGTTCTCTTTCTCGACTTTGAAAGTTGGAACCTTAGCTCATTAATTTTAGTCTTTCTTCATTGCTAATATCAGCCTTTAAGGTTATATATTTCAGTCTAAATGTAACTTTTTAACTGTATTTCATATATTCTGACACTATTTATCATGTTATTCCACATTTAGAAAATATAGTTTCTTCTTTGATGCATGGGTTATGTGGAAGTATTTCTTTAAAAATATTGAAATATCTGTATTTGCTTTTCTTGTCATAGATTCTTACTGAATTCCACTGAGGTTACAGAATATGGTCTGTAATTTTCTGTGAGTCTTTATGATGTATTGATAATTGTTCTATGGCCTAGTACATGCTCACTTTTCATAGTTAATTAAAAATAAGCATTTATTCTTCAATTATTGGAAACAGAATTTTCTATATCTATTAGAAGAGAGCTGTAAAAGAAGATGATGACTTCCTTTGGATAGAGGAAGATTAATATCTTTTTATATATATGTATTTTATTCATACTATAAGCAAAAGTTTTCTGGATAAGACCCAGACTGATTATTTACTTATATCTTGTAAAAGATAAACACAGCCAAGTACTTCTTAAAGCAATAAGCACTGATTTAGTAACTACTCACAGTAAAGGAAAGAGCTGAGCTCCATTTTGATTTGTGAAAAGATTATTGGGGATTTTTTAAGGGAGAGTTAGGAAGAGGAGAACTAGGCAGAGTCAAAGAAGTAAAAAACTTACAAAGGGTTGATCAGCATAAATATGATTGGGCAAACTGTGTGTGCTAACGTTCTAATGAAAGTTAGAATTCTCTCTTCCCACAGAGACAGCAAGACAGTGGCCCTATCTTTCCTGGTGATAACTGAAAAATTGATTTACTGAAAAATTTATTAATTGTGCATAATTCATAGGTTATACAATAATCCACAATATAGATTACTGTACTCTTTTCTCATATTGCCCATGCCCATTTTAAAGGAATGGCTCTGAGAATCTTCTGAGTTCTAAGTGATACATATTCACAATTGTAAACATTTTTTAAAAAGGAAAGTTTGGGGCCTGTTGTCAGCAGTTGACTAGAACAAACTAAATTCTCCTGGCAGTATTTAGCTTTCTCAGCTAGGCATTATAATGAGCTGTGGCTATCCTGGGAACACACCTCTGTGCTGCTAGAAGCCATGCTAGAATTTGATCATCTCTTAGTGTGGAGGTTTGGTTGGAGTCATTATGTAGTGAGAGTTCTGCAGTTCTCAATAGCAATCTTAGTGCTGGTTTCCAGTGCCCTATTTCCTCTTTGGGGCAATAGAGTGAGGGCATATATCACCCTATATTTAAAGAAGGAGGGGCTCTTTAGGAGAAGACCTGAAAATTTTGAATCTTGGAGTTTGTGTAGAAACTGCTGCAGAGATGCCTCTCTTCTCACACTGAGAAGAGAGAGAAACTTTTGCTATCAAATGTAATCAAACCCTCTGTGGAAAGGGGAGGGGAAGGTCCCCAAGTTGTTAAAACACTTTTCAATGTGAACAAATGGGTCTAGGAGAGACATCATAAATCTCTCCTGGGTATTTCACTATCTTTAATGTCCAAAGCTTATTTTCTGTTCACTCATCCTTTAACTCAGGTTGCCAGTCAGTAATGTTTCATCAGAAAGCCCTGACTATATAGAAATATGAAAATATGTCTTGTTTTCCTACAGAGAAACCCTATCCTCCCTTAGTGCCTACCTTGGCAGACTGAAGTCACATGGAGAAGTAGTCCTAATTCTAAATTGCTGGTTATGTCCCATCCTCCTGTAGTTGATTATTACTGGATGGTGATATCGCCTTGGGATTTCAGCCACAATCAATTTGGAGGTATAGAATTCATCTCTTACCTCTAACTACTCCACAACATAACTACTCTTTCATACTTCATACCTACTCTTTCAGCCTCTACTCTGTCATGATGGTAATGGAGGTAGAAGTAGGGATGTCTCCTCTACATTTTAGAAATGTCAGTCCTTTCACCACTCTACTTCCATTTACACCATTTTCTGCCACAATATCTCAAAAGTTTAGGTAGTAACTGAAAACTTGAAAAATAAAAACAGAGTTCAATGATTCAACTGACTTTAGCTATATAAAACTAAAATTAAATGAGTTGCATACACACTTAAGCCTGATTTCATATTAGCATTTCTTTTTATGACTTCTTTTTAATTTTTTCTCTGTGCACAATAACATAATGAATGCAAACTCAATAGAAACTGAATTCAATGGCATAAACTTAAACAATAAGCACAGGAATATTCACAGCAATTAATAAGCAAAGCAATAAAGGTACAGCTTAGAATATAAATGAGTACTCTATGAATATAATAAGCAACCAAGCATAGTTTTATTACATTAAATAAAAGTAGCATTTCCTAATCTGTATGTATAATAGTCACAATAAAGACACAAAAAAACCCGAATTCAAAGCATTCCAAGAAGCAAAGGCATAACTCTAAGGGATCTGTACAATTGGAAATCTTTTAAAATTACATTTGTATACTAGAAAAGGTTTAAAAAATACTTTGGATGATTTTTAACATTTCGATTTTCCTATTATATATTCATGGAATAAATATTTGAAATAAATAATCTAATAGGCTTATGATTTTTCATGGTTTTTCTTAAGTAAAGAAAAATATTCAATTATACTTTAAAAAAATACAAAAGCTGGATATCCGGGTCCCGAATGGCAGCATAGAAGCAAGCTGGCATCACTCCCCAACAGAAAACCAAAAACAAATATCCTGTGCTGAGATTAGAGAGAAATAAAATTTCTGTATGTGTGATACTCCTGCCCTGAATCTGCCTGGCACCAAGCATATGGAAAATTTCCCCCTGACTTAGTTTCTGTACTAGAAAATGTGAGATCAGGGTTGACAAACAGCTTCCCTATCATCTTTGGTTCTCTGGCTAGAGACCTGTCCCTGCCTCGAATTTGGGAGCACCTAAAGCAAGAAGGATTTCTAAGAACGACCAAACAACCAGAGACAAATGGTGGTGTTGGGGGAGGGGGGCACTACCATCTCCAGCCCTGGAAACTTTACTCTGTAACTAGGCAAAAGGAGATAACAAGTCAGAGTGACTGTTCAACCAAAAGCTACTATCCAAGACTACTGTAGGATATTTGTTACAAAGGCCCCCTAATTGTAAACTCCTAGCCAGCTTTCCCACAGTATTGGGATATCCCCTTTGTGATCTCCTCCATTCTGGCTAAGCAGCTCTGATAGTTTACGAGAACTGAGGCAAACCTGGATTGAGGCAAACCTGGATTAAGGCACCATCTAGTGCCAGAAAGGAGGCACCAATCTAGCAGGTAAAAATAAAAAATGAAACCACTGATGGACATTGGGGTTGATTCCCAGTCTTTGCTATTGTGAATAGTGCCGCAATAAACATATGTGTGCATTTGTCTTTATAGCAGCATGATTTATAATCCTTTGGGTATATACCCAGTAATGGGATGGCTGGGTCATATGGTACTTCTAGTTCTAGATCCTTGAGGAATCGCCATACTGTTTTCCATAATGGTTGAACTAGTTTACAATCCCACCAACAGTGTAAAAGTGTTCCTATTTCTCCACATCCTCTCCAGCACCTGTTGTTTCCTGACTTTTTAATGATTGCCATTCTAACTGGTGTGAAATGGTATCTCATTGTGGTTTTGATTTGCATTTCTCTGATGGCCAGTGATGATGAGCATTTTTTCATGTGTCTGTTGGCTGTATGAATGTCTTCTTTTGAGAAATGTCTGTTCATATCCTTTGCCCACTTTTTAATGGGGTTGTTTATTTTTTTCTTGTAAATTTGTTTGAGTTCTTTGTAGGTTCTGGATATTAGCCCTTTGTCACATGAGTAGATTTTAAAAATTTTCTCCCATTCTGTAGGTTGCCTGTTCACTCTGATGGTAGTTTCTTTTGCTGTGCAGAAGCTCTTTAGTTTAATTAGATCCCATTTATCAATTTTAGCTTTTGCTGCCATTGCTTTTGGTGTTTTAGACATGAAGTCCTTGCCCATGCCTATGTCCTCAATGGTATTGCCTAGGTTTTCCTCTAGGGTTTTTATGGTATTAGGTCTAATATTTAATTCTCTAATCCATCTTGAATTAATTTTCGTATAAGGAGTAAGGAAAGGATCCAGTTTCAGCTTTCTACTTATGGCTAGCCAATTTTCCCAGCACCATTTATTAAATAGAGAATCCTTTCCCCATTTCTTGTTTTTCTCAGGTTTGTCAAAGATAAGATGGTTGTAGATGTGTGGTATTATTTCTGAGGACTCTGTTCTGTTCCATTGGTCTATATCTCTGTTTTGGTACCAGTACCATGCTGTTTTGGTTACTGTAGCCTTATAGTATAGTTTAATGTCAGGTAGCGTGATGCCTCCAGCTTTGTTCTTTTGACTTAGGATTGTCTTGGCAATGTGGGCTCTTTTGTGGTTCCATATGAACTTTAAAGCAGTTTTTTCCAATTCTGTGAAGAAAGTCATTGGTAGCTTGATGGGTATGGCATTGAATCCATAAATTACCTTGGGCAGTATGGCCATTTTCACAATATTGATTCTTCCTATCCATGAGCATGGTATGTTCTTCCATTTGTTAGTGTCCTCTTTTATTTCACTGAGCAGTGGTTTGTAGTTCTCCTTGGAATCAACCCAAATGTCCATCCTGACAGACTGGATTAAGAAAATGTGGCACATATATACCATGGAATACTATGCAGCCATAAAAAAGGATGAGTTTGTGTCCTTTGTAGGGACATGGATGCAGCTGGAAACCATCATTCTCAGCAAACTATCACAAGAACAGAAAACCAAACACCACATGTTCTCACTCATAGGCGGGAACTGAAAAATGAGATCACTTGGACTTGGGAAGGGGAACATCACACACTGGGGCCTATCATGGGGAGCGGGGAGGGGGGAGGGGAGAGGGATTGCATTGGGAGTTATACGTGATGTAAATGATGAGTTGATGGGTGCTGATGAGTTGGTGGGTGCAGCACACCAACATGGCACAAGTATACATATGTAACAAACCTGCACGTTATGCACATGTACCCTAGAACTTAAAGTATAGTAATAATAATAATAATAATAATAATAATAATAAAATGGAACCAACAGGTAAATTACAAAGAATGTCTGAGCTAACATAGTCAATAAAAAATAAAACAAGCCAGACAGAAAATACTGAAATAAATAAATAATCCTTCAATCCTTCATGGACATACGTCCATGAGAAATAACAGCAAATAGGAAACCATGACCTGCTCAAATGGACAAAGCAAGAAACCAGTGACTGACCCTAATAAGACTGAAATGTGTGAATTCTTTGACCAAAAATTCAAAATAGCAGTTTTAACAAAACTCCAAGATAACACAAAAAATCAATTCAGAAAAGTTTCAGAGAAATTTAACAAAGAGATTTAAATTTTAAAAAATCAAATAGAAAACTTGAAACTGAGAAATACATTTGCTGAACTGAAAACTTCATTAGAGGCTCTCAACAGCAGAATAGATCAAGTGAAGAAAAGAATCAGTGAGCTCAAAGACAAGCTATGTGAAAATACACAGAGGAGAAAAAAAAAGAATGAAAAGAAGCAAAGATCATCTACAAGATATAGAAAATTACCTCGTAAAACAAAATCTAAGAATTATTGGCATTCAAGAGAGAGTAGAGAAAGAGCAAAGGTTAGAAATTTTATTTGAAGAAATAACAGAAAACTTTCAAAGAGTTAAATATCCAGGTACAGGAAGATCAGAGAACACCAAACAGATTTGACCCAAATAAGACTACCCTATGACATATAATAATCCAATTCTCAAAGGACAAAGACAGTATTCTAAAAGCAGCAAGAGAAAAGAAGCAAGTAACATGTGAAAGAATTCCAATTCATTTGGCAACAGACTTTTAAATGAAAACTGTACAGTCCGGCAGGGAATAGGATGATATTTTCAAAGTACTGAAAGGAGATGAAGAAGGAAAAAAAAAAAAAACTACTATCCAAGAATACTGTATCCAGTAAGCTATTCTCCCAATATAAAAGAGAGATAAAGTCTTTCCCAAACAAAGCTGAGAGAATTCACCACCACTTGATCCATCTTACAAGAAACACTATCAGGAGTTTTTCAATATGAAAGTAAAAAAAAAAAACTAATGTGCAAAAAGAAAACATTTGTAGGTATAAAACCCAGTTATAAAATTAAGTACACAAACAATCATATATACTCTAAGTCTGTAATTCTTGTGTGCAATCTACTCATAACTCTAGTATGAAACCTAAAAGGTAAATCTATCAAAATTATAGTAACTACAGCAATCCATCAAGAGATGGGTAGTATAAAATATGCAAATTGAGACAACCTAAAGTCAAAATGTGGGGGAATGGAGTTAAAGTGTAGAGTTCTTTTCTATTTTTTAAATGTTTCTATTAATTGCTTTCTGATCTAAGATAAGTTGTCATCTCTTTAAAATAACATATCTGTAAGATTTTTGTAACTTTCATAGTAACCACAATAAAAAATTATAAATAATTCACTAAGAATAAAAGCAATAAATAAAAACATGCTAGCAGAGAAAATTACTTAACTATAAATA
Source organism: Macaca fascicularis (assembly GCF_037993035.2). Lineage (NCBI taxonomy): Eukaryota > Metazoa > Chordata > Mammalia > Primates > Cercopithecidae > Macaca > Macaca fascicularis. The sequence goes on along the minus strand of NC_088376.1, from coordinate 56,484,594 downwards.
AAACCAGGAAGAAAGAAAGAGAGGAATTATAAAACAAAACAGACAACAAAATGGGCACACTAATTTCTTACTTATTAAAAATACCACTGAATGTAAATAAATTTGATTCTCCAATTAAAAGGCATAGAGTTGCTGAATGGATAAAGAAACAAGACCCAACTATAAGCTGCCTATAGGAAACCCATGTATAAAGACACACATTGACCAAAAGTGAAGGGCTAAAAAAATATATTTCATGCAAATGGAAACAGGAAATGGGTAGGAGTAGCTATATTTTTATCAGACAATATAAACTACAAATCAAAGACTAAAAAGAGACAACAAATGTTACTATATTATAACAAGGGAGTCAATTCAGCAAGAAGCTATAACAAGTATAAATATCTATGTATTGAACACCAGGGTTCCCATATGTAATGGAAACATTACTAAATTTAAAGGAAGAGATAGACTACTATTCAATAATACTAGGGGACTTCAACACCACACTCTCAGTAATGAACACATTATCCAGACAGAAAGCTCACAGCTAACATGATACTAAATGGGGAAAAATTGAAAGCCTTTCCCTCAAGATCCAGAACAAAATAAGGATGCTCACTTTCACCACTTTTGTTCAATATAATACTGGAAGTCCTAGACGGAGAAATTTGGCAAGAAAAAGAAATAAATAGCATCCAAGAAGTCAAATTATCCTTATGGTATGGTTTGGCTCTGTGTCCCCACCCAAATCTCATCTTGAATTGTACTCCCATAATTCCCACGTGTTGTGGGAGGGACTGGTGAGAGATAATTGAATCATGGGGGCAGTTTCCCTCACTCACACTGTTCTTGTGGTAGTGAATAAGTCTCATGAGACCTGATGGTTTGATAAGAGGAAACCTGTTTCACTTGGCTCTCATTCTCTCTCTTGCTGCCACCATGTAGGAAGTGTCTTTCATCTTCCACCATGATTGTGAGGCCTCCCTAGCCATGTGGAACTGTAAGTCCATTAAATCTTTTTTTTTTTTTTTTTTTTTTTTTGTACATCTGTGAAAATAGACTAATTCAGTAAATTGGTACCAGGAGAGTGAAGTGCTGCTGAAAAGATACCTGAAAATGTGGAATCTAGTTTGGAACTGGGTAACAGGCAGAGGTTGGAACAGTTTTGAGGGCTCAGGAAAATGTGGAAATGTTTGGAACTTCCTAGAGACTTGTTGAATGGCTTTGACCAAAATGCTGATAATGATATGGACAGTGAAATCCAGGCCGAGGTGCTCTCAGATGGTGATGAGGAACTTGTTGGGAACTGGAGCAAAGGTGACTCTTGTTATGTTTTTGCAAAGAGACTAGTGGCATTTTGCCCCTGCCCTAGAGATTTTTGGAACTTTGAACTTGAGAGAGATGATTTAGGGTATCTGTCAGAAGAAATTTCTAAGCAGCAAAGCATTTAAGAAGTGACTTGGGTTAAAGGCATTCTATTTTTAAAGGGAAGCAGAGCATAAAAGTTTGGAAAATTTGCAGCCTGACAATGTGATATAAAAAAAAAATCCCATTTTCTGAAGAGAAATTTAAGCCAGCTGAAGAAATTTGTATAAGTAATGAGGAGTTGAATGTTAATCCCCAAGACAATGGGGAAAATGTCTCCAGGGTATGTCAGAAGTCTTCATGGCAGCCCCTCTCATTGCAGGCCCAGAGCTCTGGGAAGAAAAAATGGTTTCATGGGCCAGGCCCAGGGTCCCTGTGCTGTGTGCAGTCTAGGGACTTGGTGCCCTGCATCCCAGCCACTCTAGCTGTGACTAAAAATGGCCAAGGTACAGCTTGGGCCATGGCTTCCAAGGGTGGAAGCCCTAAGCCTTGGCAGCTTCCATGTGGTATCAAGCCTGAAGGTGCACAGAAGTCAAGAATTGAGGTTTGGGAACCACTACCTAGATTTCAGAGGACGTATGGAAATGCCTGGATGTCCAGGCAGGAGTTTGCTGCAGGGGTGGAACTCTCATGGAGAACCTCTGCTAGGGCAGTGCAGAAGGGAAATGTGGGGTCAGATCCCCCACTCAGAGTCCCTACTGGGGTACCACCTAGTGGAGCTGTGAGAAGAGAGTCACCATCCTCCAGACCCGAGAATAGTAGATTCACTAACAGCTTGTACCATGTGCCTGGAAAAGCTGCAGACACTCAACACCAGCCCTTGAAAGCAGTCAGGAGGGAGGCTGTACCCTGCAGAGCCACAGGGGTGGAGCTTCCCAAAACCATGGGAACCCATCTCTTGAATCAGCGTGACTAGGATGCAAGACATGAAGTCAAGGAGGTCATTCTGGAGCTTTAAGATTTGACAGACCTGCTGGATTTTGGAATTGCATGGGTTCTGCAGCCCCTTTGTTTTGGCCAATTTCTCACCTTTGGAATGGTTGTATTTGCCCAATGCCTGTACCTCCATTATATCTAGGAAGTAACTAACTTGCTTTTGATTTTACAGACCTAGAAGGGACTTGCCTTGTCTCAGGTGAGATGTTGGACTATGGACTTTCGAGTTAATGCTGAAATGAGTTAAGACTTTGGGGGACTGTTGAGAAGGCATGATTAATTTTGAAACGTGAGGGCATGAGCTTGGGGAGGGGTCAGGGACAGAATGATATAGTATGGCTGTGTCCCCACCCATATCTCATCTTGAATTGTACTCCCATAATTCCCATTGTTGTGGGAGGGACCCAGTGGGAGATAGTTGAATCATGGCAGGTGGTTTCCCCCATACTGTTCTTGTGGTAGTGAATAAGTCTCATGAGATCTGATGGCTTGATAAGGGGAAACCCATACTGCTTAGCTCCCATTCTGTCTGTTGCCACTGTCATGAAAGAAGTGCCTTTTGCTTTCCACCGTGATTGTGAGGCCTCTCTAGCCGCATGGAACTGTAAGTCCATTAAACCTTTTTTTTTTTTCTTTTTTTTTTTTTTTTCTTTTTTGTAAATTGCCCAGTCTTGAGTATGTCTTTATCAGCAGCATGAAAACAGGCTAATTCACCTCGTTTGCAAAAGACATGATCTTATACTTAGAAAAACCTAAAAACTCTACCAAAAAACTATTAGAACCAATAAACAAATTCATTAAAGCTGTAGGATACAATATCAACCTATAAAAATAAGTAGAATTTATATGTACCAACAGTGAACAATCTGAAAAAGGAATAAAGAAAGCAATCCCATTTACAATAGCTAAAAATATGTATAATAACTAGGAATCAATGTAACCTAATATATTAAAGATATATGCAATCAAATACTAATAAAAGAAATTGAGGAGGACACAAAAAAATGGAAAGATATTTTATTCTCATGGGTTGAAATAATTAATATTGTTAAAATGACAGTACTACCCAAAGAAATTTGCAAATTCAATGCATTCTCTATTAAAACACCCATGACATTCTTTACAGAAATAGAAAAAACAATTCTAAAAATTATAGGGAATCACAAAAGACCTTGAATAGTCAAGGCAAACCTGAGCAAAAAAACACAAAGCTGAAGCCATCACACTACCTGACTTCAAAATACACTATGAAGCTATAGTAACCAAATCAACATGGTACTGGCTTAAAACCAGACATAAAGACCAATAGAACAAAATAGAGAAACTAGATATGAATCTACACATTTACAGCCAATTCATTTTTACTAAAGATGTAAAGGTGCTCATTTTCAACAAAGGTGCCAACAATGGGGAAAGGACAGTTTCTTCAATAAATGATTCTGGGGAAACTGAATATCCATATGCAGAAAATGAAACTAAACCCCTATCTCTCACTATATATCAAACATAAAATAAAAGTGGATTAAAAATTAAATCTAAGACCTGAAACTGTGGAACTACTGGAAGAAAACGTAGGGAAATGCTCCAGGGCATTTGTCTAGGCAAAGAATTTTGTGTAAGGCCTCAAAACAACAGGAAACAAAACCAAAAACAGACAAATGGGATTACATTAAGCTTAAAAGATTCTGCATTGTAAAGGAAACAGTCAACAAGGTGGAAAGTCAACCTACAGTATAGGAAAAATTATTTGCAAAGTATTCATCTGTCAAGGGGTTAATAACCAGAATATATAAGTAACTCAGGCAACCCAATAGCAAAAATGTAAATAATCCACTTAAAATGGGCAAAAGATCTGAATAGACATTTCTCAAAAGAAGACTAAAAAACGAATCAAGCAATAAGTATATGAAAAAATGCTCAACATGATGAATCATAGGAGAAATGCCAAAACCATGGTGAGATATCATCCCACCCCAAGTAAAGTGGCTTTTATCAAAATAACAAATGCTGGCAAGGATGAGGAGAAAGGGGAACCCTTGTACACTGTTGTTGGGAATGTAAATTAGTATAGCCATTATGAAAAATTGTGTGGCGCTTCCTCAAAAACTATAAATAGAACTACCATATGATCCAGCAATTCCAGTACTTACATATAGCCAAAAGAAAAGAAATCAATATGTGAAAGAGATATCTGCAGCACTTCTTGTAGGTGCCTGCAACAATTCTTGTAGGTACCAAGTTAGGTCCCATATTAATTGCAACACTATTCACAATATCCAAAGTATGTAATAAACCTAAATGCCCATCATTGAATGAATGAATCAAGAAAATGTGGTATATATATACACAGTGGAATGCTATTCAAACTTAGAAAAGAATGAAATCCTGTCATTTGCAGCAATATGGACAGAACTGGAGATCATAAAATGAGGCAGGTACAGAGAGACAAATATTGTATCTTCTGACTCATATGTGGAAGCCTAAAAGGTGGGTCTCATGAAGATAGGGAGCAGATTGGTGGTTACTAGAGGCCGGGAAGAGTGGGAGGGAGAGGCGACTGAAGAGAGCTGATTAATGGGTACAAATACACAGTTGATAAAAGAAATAAGACCTAGTGTTCGATAGATCATTAAGGTGACTATAACATACAATAGTCTCTTGTACGTTTCAAAATAGCTAGAAGAGAAAAATTTGCTTATTTCTGGCATAAAGAAAAGACAAATATTTAAAGTGATAGACGTCCTAAAAATACTGATTTTTTCTTTTCAAATTAAATGAATGTATTATCATATGTACCCTAAAATATGTGCACTTATTATCTAACAATAAAAATACAGCAGTGTAATTGTATTTCAGCTTTCCTATATATCTTGGGAATTATGAAATTGAACTTTTTGTTGTTTCTGAAAGGTTTGATCGATTGTTAGCAATATGTAAATAATCTACTCACTTTAGTTATAAAATCAAGTATATTTGATGTTTTCTGGCTTGACTTACATCTTCATATCCAATACTAGAATTTGACATGTCATGACTATTTTTTCAATTGTTGTTTCTGAAACATAACACTTTTCTTTTTTCTTTTCTTTTCTTTTCTTTTTCTTTCTTTCTTTCTTTTTTTTTTTTTTTTTTTTTTTTTTTTGAGACAGAGTCTTATTCTGTCATCTGGGCTGGAGTTCAGTGGCGCAATTTTGGCTCACTGCAAGCTCTGCCTCCTGGGTTCAAGCCATTCTCCTGCCTTGGCCTCCCAAGTAGCTGGGACTACAGGTGCCCGCCACCAAGCCCAGCTAGTTTTTTTTGTATTTTTAGTAGAGACGGGATTTCACCGTGTTAGCCAGGATGATCTCGATCTCCTGACCTCGTGATTCACCCGCCTCGGCCTCCCAAAGTGCTGGGATTACAGGCGTAAGCCACTGCGCCCAGCCAACACTTTTCTTTAAACTTGTTAATAATATTTGTTATTGCTATTTTATATATACTAAATTAAATTTTAATTTAGGCTCAACAGATCTCTAATTAAGTAGATAAATGTAGTGAGATTGAGGCATTAGACAATATTTCTTCCAGTCTACATGTATTAGGTTATGATATCATAGGGAACTTTGTGATACCTTAGGTTAATACTTTATAAAAATTAATTCTGTAAAAATTGGCATAGATTTTCTTTGTTAACCAATGCAGAATCCTCTTAGACTTCTCTTTTTATTTCTGCTATGAAGTTTACCTATGTAATAATGTTCATATTATATAGTATGCAATCATATCCTTCATATACATTCATAATATATATAAATATTTAAGCTATTAAGTCTTTCAGAGATTTAGTCCAGAGTAATGCAATGGTTCTCAAACTTTAGCCTGAAAGGGAATCATCTGGAGGACTTATATAGATCCCCTACAGAATGTCGTTTTGGCTAAATTGTGTATACACAAAAGGGATGGTACTAATTGGCAAATATACCTGTGTAAAAGAATAGAATCGTCTATATAAAATTATGTAAATTAGATATTAATCAAAATCTAAAATTATATATACCAAGGATTCAGTATTTACAAGAAGTAGTACCATTTACACAAACCTAGTAGCTGGCTTATTTTTCTATTGGCATGTGTGTTTTTATTTGAGAAGCATGCACCCGTCATTGTTGCTAAACTCTGATGAAAATGTTTTCCCTCCATTCCATTTTGATTGACTTGTTATCTACAAGAACATGTGAGAATGCTAAATGTTGATTTTGAACTGATAAACTCTGACTGCCATATCAGAGAACTACTTCCTAACTGACTTCAATATTTCAAATTCTTTTAAATATATTTGTCTGTAGGTGTGATGTATTTTTTAGATGTCTATGGAAGTAATGTGATAATATTCCTTTCTCCCTCTTGTTCTTCTGAGGGTAAAATATGACAGAATAAATATATTGTTGAGTTTCCAAAATATTTACTAAGACAACTTTTTAAATAATATCAATGTCAACTGTCATTTTTTAAATTTTATAATTAGCTTTATGAAAATGTGTTGTTTATTGCTTGTTCCAGATCAGATACAACGTCGTAGAAAGAACAGAACAAGAATAACAAGGAAACATTGCAAAATATTGAAGTTATAAAATAAATAATTATTGTGTTGATGTGTAAATTCAATCTGTGTTCTTTTTATACTTTAGCTTAAAGTTGCTGTAATTACTTGATAATTAGAAATATTTCTGGGAGAAACAATTGAAAAAGCCTGTCAATTAGCAGGGACTTTAGCCGGAGAGAAGTGATCTAAGTGGAAAAATTGTGCCTGCCTTTACTTCAGATAGTGATAGCCTCAAAAACAAGATAGATATAAGATAGACAAGAGAAAATGTTTCTTGGAAAAAGGTTTATTGAACCTCGCAGTGGTGAGGCTGTGAAAAGTGTACCTCTGAGATTATCTTAGTTTGCCAAAGATCTGTCAAGCACAGTTTAGTGCTCGTTCCCCTCTAGGGGCAAAGTTTCAGAGCTTCCTAACTTGGGTGCCTTGGCAAGCTGCAATCCCTCAGATGGTTACTGATGTACCAAGATACTAATTCCTTCAGTCTAGGAGGGCCTGGATAGGCCTGGAATATGTAGACTAAGAAGTCATCTCCTACATTCTTGAGCAGACGCTGCCATTTATCTCAAGGTACCTAGAATATTACCAGTTTCTGTCTGAGCTGAAAAAAGGTGGACGAGACAACTCCTTTGCGTCCCTTTTCTTGCAGTCAAGCCAGTCTGTTTATTGTCTTCTACCATGCCAATTTCCGCTTGTCTGGATTCTATGTCTAGAATGCCCTCTTCTTTTCCAGCTTCTATGCAGAGTATTTCTTAAATAAGAAACAAGACGAATGATCCATAATGGAAAAAAACTGTTATAACAATTATCATAGCTTATAACTTCTGTTTGATGAAAGACAGTATAAAAAGAGTGAAAAGACATATCTTAGGCTGAGAAAAATGTATGAGACTTTTAAAGAAAACTAACTGTTCTTTAAGCATAAAAATAGATTAACAAAAGCTCTGTAACCTTTAGCATGAATAAAGTATATCAAGTGTGTCATGTAAATAACTAAACAATAAACTTTTTTAAAAAAGCAACAGAAAATTCTATATTGTGCTATTGATGCAAATATTTGAAATTTCCAAAGTGTAATCTTAGTGACAGCATTTGCAAACTACCAGTTCCCAAAGAAACAAATGTGTTTCTATATGGCAAAGTTTCTTGAGTCGTCCCACTTTATCCTCTTTCTCTCCATCCCTCAACTACCTTCTCCTTTTGTTCCCGATAACATTCTTCCAAATCCACAAAAATCAAGCAAAGCAGATTTTCCTTACAAATAAAGATGAGCTCTAAAATCCTCTCTGTTCCACCCTCCAACCTGATCAGCCAAAACCCTTGGGATGAGAATAGAAAAAAAAAAACAGAAATGTTGCTGTGAGCCCAGGCGTATGTCAGCACCCAGACTAGAGTTCTTTCACAGAGGAAGTAAGTTGTTAGAAAACACCCCATCTTATTATCTGAGTATAGAAGTTAAATAAATCCGGGGACTATCTAGCATAAATAATTTTTGAGAAAAATAATTACAGAGGATCAGAGACGTCTGGACAGAAGTGGTATCTTGCTGATAGATTTTCAAATCTTCCCATTTACAATCCATCAATGTTCTGGTGGATTTTGTTTTAAATAGTTTTATTTATTTTTATTTTATGTTATTTTTATTTTAAATAGTTGATACATTGTTTTGGGAGGGATAGCATTAGGAGAAATACCTAATGTAAATGACAAGTTAATGGGTGCAGCACACCAACATGGCACATGTATACCTATGTAACAAACCTGCACATTGTACACATGTACCGTAGAACTTAAAGTATAATAAAAAGAAAAAATCAGGCTAAAACTTTTGGGAGATTAGGAATCAGTTAAGAATCTTTCAGTGTCTCTAGATGCTAGAAACTTACAAGGACACGAATATACAAATATTCATATAATTTCAGGGTGGCTGTAAGCCTAGGGAAGCTCATCTATGGATCCTTTATGATTCCATAGTCTCCAGGTTAACATACTTGCCTTAAACAGTTCCAGTGCATGGGTATCTGTGTAGAAACAATCTAGAATTATGATTTGTTACTAGATCAGAACTTATTTTATAAGATTTAAATAAATTGTTGATGATTAACTGAAAATGATGAAATTGCACTCGTTCTTTTCAAATTGGCCTGCAGTTTTAAACATACATATATAAACATGTATATATTCATATATATGTGAACGTATATATATATATAGATATATATATATATGTTCCTAGACACAAAATTCTACAAAATTTAAATGGAGAAAAAGAAAAATAGATTCTTTTGACTATTTTTCTAATCTTTAAAACTTCATTTCTGTTTGCTATTAAGGCAATTTTACCAAAATAGAAACACAGGGCATTGAATTCTTCTAAGCTTATTGCCTGATTTTACTAAGACTTTGAATGTATGATAATTAACAATATTGAATTTCAATGAATCCAGCATACAGGAAAATAACTGGTTTTTAATCATAATGCCATTGTTTCCTTTGTTGACCTCCCAAATTGATGTAACTACTTTACTTATTCCTATTCTAGAAACAAACAGCTCTTCCTGGGTAGGACTTCAACATCATCAGTACTGTCTTCTTGCTTGTCACCTTCACTTACCCTCTGGCTCCTTTCAGCCCCCCTGTCTAGGAAGGAATCCACCTGAGCTCTTCTGTTTTCTCCATGTCATTCTGGTTTTTCATTCACTTGAATGCACACCTTTGGCTCCCTGGTATCTTATTCAGCTTAATCTAAAGATACATTCTCATGATTTACTTCTTTTAATTAGTTCACAGGTCCTTTATTATTGAGTGGCTAGGGCATATGCGTGACTTTGGAACTATACATGTAGCACAAACTGCTTAAAATCCTAGATCTTTTTATGATATTACATTAAACACAGCAACTTTAAAGTAAAAGAGACGTCAAGAATTTAACATAGGGAGAAATGCAAACCATGTGGCTGGTATTTGTGAGTAACTGAGGTCTATATAAAAGAAAACATTAAGAGACAGAAGGAAACCTGCTACTGTGGTGATGGGTATAAAAACTTGAACTACTGTCTACCACTTTCTTTTATCAGCTCTGAAGATCATTAGTATGAGTATGACCATCTTTCTTTAGAAATTGTTACTCATTAATGATGAAAGTGATGATGCTGATAACGGTGACTAACATGTACTGAGTACTTATATGCCAAGTACTTTGTGAGCAGGTTCTCTTTTAATCTTTACAATAATTCTATGTGAAACTATAAAACTTCCATTTTTATCTATGCTCTGAGGTCAGATAATCCTTGCTGAAACCGGAGTTTGAACTCAGACATTCTGACCACAGAGTTCATATTGTAAATCACCAGGTCCTATTATATCCCTCATGGAAAATTGAATCCAATAGTTCTGCTCTCACTGTTTCCCTGTCTATTCTCCATGAACGATGGCTTCTTAGCCATAATCATTCATAGTCATCCAGTCTTATGGATGGGAATTCCACCTATTCTTTGACAATCCTAAGATTTTTTTTTTTTTCAGGCTGGATCCTGCCCCTTGAGCTCCAGACTTCTGTATTGACAATTCCAGTTGGATTTCTAATAGATATCTCAACTTGATCATATATAAAACCAAATTCCTGGTTTCTTCTTTTAAACTCTTCATCAGTATCTGATAAAATGGCAACTCCACTCATCTAGTTGTTTAAGCTAAAAATGTTAGAATCTTCCTTCGCCAAGCCTTTCTTTTACATGCCAAAATTATACTTCTGAATGCATCTAGGTATTTGACCACTTCCTCACCTCCATTGCTACTAGTGGGGACTAGTCCCACCCACCACTGTCTCTTGCCTGATGAACTGTAATGGCTTCCTAGTACATCTCTCTTCTATCACTTTTGCCCCAAAATAGCATAGAGAAGTCAGGAGTCTTTTAAAACAAGTTATATCATTCTTACTTAAAAACCCCTTTAAAACAGAAAGCATGGAGTTCTCATCTCACTCAGACCTAGACCCTGGCATCAACTCTGATCTCTTTCTCTCCTTCACTCCCTCTACTTAGCGATAGCATCCTGTGTGTACTGCAGGCCTACTCCTTCTATCTTGAGTGATCCTTCTACAGATATCTGCATGGTTAGTTCCTCTGATTTCTTCACACCTCTGCTCAAATGCCAAGTTTTCCCTAGCACACTAAAATAAGAAAACTTGCTCCCCAAACTCTCCTTCTCCCTTTACCTGCCTCATTTCTCTCCATAGCATAAAATACCATCTGACTTCCTGAGTATTCACTTGCATCTCCCCAGTTAAAGTGTAGGCTCCATGACTGCAGAGATTTTGTTTGGCTTACCTCCATATCCCCAACGCCCAGAACTATGCCTAGCACATCATGTTTGTTGAATAAATTAATAAATTTACACTTCCACTAGTGATGTATGCGAGGGCCTATGTCATCAACTCATCCCCAAGAACATGAATTTTTGTTACTTTTTCTTAACATGAAAAGAAATTCACTGTAGAAAGCAATTCTCTATCAGAAAGCAGTAAAGTCAGATATATATTTGAAATGACTTTTGTTCTTATTTGTGGCCAAACAACTGATAGGGTTTACACACAGCACTCTCATAATTAGTATAATTACTTAAAATGTGGAGAAATTAAAGCATGCAAAAGTGTTTCAAAATTCAACGGTGTTCTTATTAGTAACTGCTGTTATTTACACTTCTCTCTGGGTTGCCCAGGAGTCTCATTATGTTATTCCAACGGCAGGGCAGACGTTACAAGTGACTGGGATCTGTTTGATACTGGTTTGCAAAGGACCCTCTCTCTATTTCAGTTCCTCCTTGAATCTTCTCTCCTGTTTAATCAAAGAGGGACTTTCAATAGAATATTAAAGGGAGCAGAGAAAGCCAAGCACAGATTATGCATACTCCTTAATCCTCAGAAATAGCTTTTCTTCATCACCAACTCTTTGGCATGGGAAAGATCAGAGGAATTTTTCTTGTTGCTGATTTTTTCCCTAACGTTCCCAGCCTTCACATTTATAAAGAGGGAGTTAAGACTGTAAGTCAAGAGTAGAAAGAATTTAACATCTGCAAAGCCAGGCCCTATTTGGAAAAAAAAAGAATAAGTGTGATTAGATCATTCTGTTAATATTCATCACAGAAATTTCTTTTAGGCAATTCTTTCAAAAAATATTTAACTCCTTTTTATGTATAAACCCCTATTCTGGACACTGGAGCTAGATCTGTTTCCTGCCTCACAGAGCCAACAATCTAGCAGGGGAAACAAAGCAAACCACAAATTTATGCCAATAATTGATACAAATTAAAATTAATCACATTAAGACATACAGAGTAAATATTGGCTTCACCAATAAATGAAGTTGTAAAAGTTCTATAATATGAAAGTCTGAACTAAAAGGGCTTGGATTATGAAATACATTTGTGACTTAAAGTTAACAAATTGAGAAACATATATTGAAATAGAATCCATATGAAAAGAATTATTAGATCATTCTCTAAACCATCTGTAACCCAAACCTTAGCATCACACAGTATACCCATATAAGAACCCTGCATCTGTCCCCCTGATTCCAAACAAAAAGTCCTTGGCATATTAAAATAAATCATTCTCCAGATCAGTAATATCAATGGGAGGAAAAAGATGAAAACTATAGACATTGTGCTATTAGGAAAGATCATCATGATTATAAACATTGCTTCCTCAGATAGGCCCTTTCTAGTCATGTTTCTTCTATTATGCTCTATCACAGCAGCACTCTACTTGTTTCATTGTGGACACTAATCATAATCATTATATACATATACATAAAATGATTATTTTATATATTTATATTGCCGGGTGCGGTGGCTCAAGCCTGTAATCCCAGCACTTTGGGAGGCCGAGACGGGCGGATCACGAGGTCAGGAGATCGAAACCATCCTGGCTAACACAGTGAAACCCCGTCTCTATTAAGAAATACAAAAAACTAGCTGGGCGAGGTGGCGGGCGCCTATAGTCCCAGCTACTCGGGAGGCTGAGGCCGGAGAATGGCGTGAACCCGGGAGGCGGAGCTTGCAGTGAGCTGAGATCCGGCCACTGCACTCCAGCCTGGGCGACAGAGCGAGACTCCGTCTCAAAAAAAAAAAAAAAAAAAAAAAAAAAAATTATATTATTTATATAATATACTAATTTGTTTGCATTGTTTATTTGTTGATTATCTATCCCTGTAGTAGAATACCCCCTTCTTGAAGGCAGGAACATTGTCTTGTTCTTTTTTATAAAGAACAGAGCTGGCATGTAGTTGATGTTTAATAAATATTTATTCAATAAATAAATTCCGATAAAAATATAAAGTGAACCCATTATATCAGATTCTTACTCTGCAGATATTTTATTGAATGTGTATCAAATATGACATCCTCAGTACCTTCGAGATACTTTTTCTTATAAAACATGTTATACAAAAAGAATTCATAAGCATCTACCCAAGAAAGTTCCTCTCTCCTGCACCTAACCAGTCCTACAAATCAATTAATACCTTTACAGGCTCTGTTGGTGAAATTAATTCCTTGCATTTTAAGTAGTACATAAGAAAAATGAAATCTGCCTTTTTTAAATGATCATTCACAATTTTTAAAAACAGATTGTATGTTTATCAAATTGTTATGTTTTCACTGTAAATAAACTTGAAGCAGTAGTTTTGATCAGCATACCACATATAAATGAGAACACAAAAATAAGGGAGGGGAAATGAATTATAATTCTGTTTTGCTGCTTCTTAGAGAAAATGTACATATTAGATATTAAATATATAGATATAGATCACACATATATCTTTATTTTATACATGTAAAAATACTTATTATAAGAAATTGGCAGCTGGGTGCAATGGTTCATGTCTGTAATCTCAGCACTTTGGGAGGCCAAAGGGAGTGGATCATGTGAGGTCAGGAGTTCCAGACCAGCCTGGCCAACGTGGTGAAACCCCATCTCTACTAAATATACAAAATTTAGCCAGGGCATGGTTGTGGGTGCCTGTAGTCCCAGCTACTCGGGATACTGAGGCAGGAGAATTGCTTGAACCCAGGAGATGGAAGTTGCAGTGAGCGGAGATCACGCCACTACACTCCAGCCTGGGCAACAGAGCAAGACTCCATCTTAAAGAAAAAGAAAAAAAAAATGCTCATGTGATTTAGGAAGGTAGAAAGTTAGAAGATCTGCAGCAGGCAAACTGGAGGCCAAGGAGAGCCAACTGGTCTAGGTTCTAGGTTGAGTCCAAAGGTATGAAAACTAGGAGAGCCAACAGTACTAGTTCCAATCTGAGAAGTGGTAGGCTTGAGACCCAAGAGGAGGCAGTTATTCAGTCTGAGTTTAAAGAGAGGAGAAGACTGATGTTTCGGCTCACCCAGTCAGGCAAGAGGAGTCCCTCATACTTAGCCTTTTTGTTCTATTCACTTCTTCACTTGATTGGATGAGGCTCGTTCACATTAGGGAGGGCAATCTTCTATACTCAGTCTACCAATTCTAATGTTAATCTCATCCAGGATAACCTTGACTGACTCTCCAAGAATAATGTTTGATCAAATGTCTGGGCATCCCATGGCCCAGTCAAGTTGACAGAAAATTGACCATCATAACTTCTCAGTTCAGGTACCTCCTTAGTGCAACTTCCCTGCCCCTATAGTCTGATTTAGTACATTATCCTCCCTTGAATTGCTTGGGAGCACAATATCCTTTTTTGTATTCTTCAGAATTCTTCTCACTTTCCGAAAGTATTACATTTTAAAATAGATGTTATTGACAGAGGAAAATGTTAATTACAAAACATTAAGTATGAGAAGCAATTATGTTTCATTTGTGTCTCAAAAAAGACCTTCTTTTTCTTTTCTTTTTTTTAATTATACTTTAAGTTCTAGGGTACATGTGCACAACATGCAGGTTTGTTACATACATATACATGTGCCATGTTGGTGTGCTGCACCCGTTAACTCGTCATTTACATTAGGTATATCTCGTAATGCTATCCCTCCCCACTCCCCCCACCCCACAACAGGCCCCAGTGTGTGATGTTCCCCACCCGGTGTCCAAGTGTTCTCATTGTTCAATTCCCACTATAAGTGAGAACATGCAGTGTTTAGATTTCTGTCTTTGCGATAGTTTGCTCAGAGTGATGGTTTCCAGCTTCATCCATGTCCCTACAAAGGACATGAACTCATCCTTTTTTATGGCTGCATAGTATTCCATGGTGTGTATGTGCCACATTTTCTTAATCCAGTCTATCATTGATGGACATTTGGGTTGGTTCCAAGTCTTTGCTATTGTGAATAGTGCCGCAGTAAACATACGTGTGCATGTGTCTTTATAGCAGCATGATTTATAATCCTTTGGGTATATGCCCAGTAATGGAATGGCTAGGTCAAATGGTATTTCTAGTTCTAGATCCTTGAGGAATCGCCACACAGTTTTCCACAATGGTTGAACTAGTTTACAGTCCCACCAATAGTGTAAAAGCATTCCTATTTCTCCACATTCTCTCCAGCACCTGTTGCTTCCTGACTTTTTAATGATCGCCATTCTAACTGGTGTGAGATGGCATCTCGTTGTGGTTTTGATTTGCACTTATCTGATGGCCAGTGATAATAAGCATAAAAAAGGACTTCTTATATATTTAAGGTGAATTGAAGTGCTGCTCTGGGTGTCTTTGATTTCTTTTCTCTGTGCACCCACCACCCACTCAGTACAGCAGAGGCCAGTCCAGCAGCCACTGCAGCAGCAAGGCCACCTTAGCCTCAAAAATCAGGGAATAAGGGGCAGACTTGGAGACTCATACAGGCTTGAAACCTGTTGCCTCTCCTGCATTTATTATCCAAGAGCCAGAAACTGCATGTCTAGTTTAAATACATATTTATATATGTATTCACATAGGACAGTATTTAGCAAGCTCATAAGAAGTTATGTGGTTGAAAAAAAATGAAAATAGAGGGAAAAAAAAGACCTTGTTAAGATAACTTTTCTTTTTCAAAATAAAAAGTTTTAAAGTAACTATCAGGCCAGGTGCAGTAGCTCACACCTGTAATCCCAGTGTTTTGGGAGGCCGAGGTGGGAAGATCACTTGAGGTCAGGAGTTCAAGACCAGCCTGACCAACATGGTAGAACCTGTCTCTACTAAAAATACAAAAATTATCCAGGGATGATGGCGTTCGCCTGTATTCCCAGCTACTCTGGAGGCTGAGACATGAGAATCACATGAACCTGAAAGGCGGAGGTTGCAGTGATCTGAGATTGCAACATTGCACTGCAGCCTGAGTGACAGAGCAAGGCCCAGTCTCAAAAAAAAAAAAAAAAAAAAAAAAAGTCACAATCATAGTACTGTACTTAATGTACCGTACTTAACTATAAGCAATTTTGAGTATATTATAGGGAATAGAAATTGTTACTATATAACTCATTAAAACATTCACAAAGATATATCTTATTTAGTAGTTCTTTTGCTCTATTTGGTATTAAACATGTGTCTCACCAAAGCATAGCTGTTCAAAATTTCATAAGCAAAGAATTACAGTTGTATTTGCAAATACTAATCAACTGGTGTAATATATATATATATATATAAAAAATATATATATATATATATTTTTTTTTTTGAGACAGTGTTTTGCTTTTGTTGCCCAGGCTGGAGTGCAATGGCACGATCTCAGCTCACTGCAACCTCTGCCTCCTGGGTTCAAGTGATTCTTCAGCCTCAGCCTCCCAAGCAGCTGGGATTACAGGCACACACCACCATGCCCAGCTAGTTTTTGTATTTTTAGTAGAGATGGGGTTTTACCATGTTGGCCAGGCTGGTCTCAAACTCCTGACTTCAGGTGATCCACCTGCCTCAGTCTCCCAAAGTGCTGAGATTACAGGAATAAGCCACTGCACCTGGCCCAGTAATATTTTACAATAGTTGAGTGAATAAAAATAAATTTAGAAAAATTAATACAAAAACCTACAACTTAAAAAGGAACAAAAATTTACAAATAGAATTATCAAAATAAGGAAGAGTCAAGTCCCTGCAAATTAGAGATTTTAGAATAATGATTCCTAAATCAGTTGAAAGTTTGAAACATTGCATACCTAAATGGCACATGATGTATTTTATGCCATAACAATGATCATTTGATTTGTAAAACAATTATTTATGAATACAAGTAAGTATTTAGAATAAGATGATTACTTTTAGGTATTGTTTCTCAAAATGTCCTATTGACATTTCTAGTTCAAATTTAAGTTAAACTGATTTCCAGGTGTTTTTGACCTGTGCTTTCCGACTCTTGGCTAATAATAAGTGTAGAAGAGGCAGCAGGTATTAGTGTATGAGTCTCAGACACTTCCCTTCATTCCCTGACTTTTGAGACTTAGGAGGCCTTGCTGACTGACATAGTGGCTGCTGGCCTGGCCTCCACTGTGCTGAGTGGGTGGTGGGCAGAGAAGAGTAATCTAAAACACCCAAAGCAGCACCTCACTTCATCTTTGAGAAAGTCAAGAGTGTTTCAAGTCAAAATAGGTAGAAAGAGAGACCCCCAACGGACAAGAGGAGAGGAATAGAGAGAGATGAGCTGATGCTGATTGAACTCAGTGAGAGCTGACGAGAGAGGGAGGATGAATGTGGTGTGGCTATTGAGCCACATAAGAATCAGAGGGCAAAGGAGGTGGTGAAAGGGATGATAAGATGACTGGTCATGTTACTTTCCAAGAGAACTCAAGAAAACTTTGAATTTCTTACAATGCATTTATTAGAATGTTAAATTTCTTTGCATGTGATACCATGTAGAAGATGGGGCGGCAGACCACCTTTATATGGGATTGCCAAGACCAGCTGGGTCGGGGAGACCCTAACCCAGTGGCACTGAGGAATTAAAGACACACACACAGCAATATAGAGGTGTGAAGTGGGAAATCAGAGGTCTCATAGCCTTCAGAGCTGAGAGCCCCGAACAGAGATTTACCTGTATATTTATTAACAGCAAACCAGTCATTAGTATTGTTTCTATAGATATTAAATTAACTAAAAGTATCCCTTATGGGAAACAAAGGGATGGGCCAAATTAAATGAATAGGTTGGGTTAGTTAACTGCAGCAGGAACATGCCCTTAGGACACAGATCACTCATGCTATTGTTTGTGGTTTAAGAATGCCTTTAAGCGATTTTCTGCCCTGGGCGGGCCAGGTATTCCTTGCCCTCATTCCCATAAACCCACAACGTTCCAGCTTGGGCGTTAGGGCCATTATGAACATGTTACAGTGCTGCAGAGATTTTGTTTATGGCCAGTTTTGGGGCCAGTTTATGGCCAGATTTTGGGGGGCTTGCTCCCAACATGTCTCCCTTCTTTTATTTGCAAAGAGATAAAAGCAAGGGCAGCTTTGTCACGGTAAGCTACTTCTCGCAGGAGTTGGGATCCACGTCTGCAGACTATACAAAGACAAACGACATGGATTAAAAGCACAATCATCATTGAAATCACAGAGCTTCCAAGTGTTTTTATCCATTTAAATGGGTTACTAGCTACTAATTTGTCTGCAGCTCCTTTAAGCACTCCATTTCCTGGCATTAAGGTCAGGTGTGTCTGGGATGCTTTAATTTGTTCTTTTAATTTTGCTATATCCAAAAACAAGTTTGTAGAGTGTCCTTCTAGATGCTTTTTTATTCTTTCCCAAATTTTGATCTTATTGAGAGTATTTAATAGTTTCCACAAATCCTTATGTTTAGCTCCTAGAGTGGGCCATATCATTTGAAGTTGAGGTGCCACTATACCACTGTGGTTCCAGATCATAAGAACTTTTGCCATACTTCTTATCATTTCTACCATCTGACCATTTTGTTCAGATCATCTGAACATAGTGTGACCATGGCACACAGACTGAGAGGTGCAATTCAAGCTAAACATCCCCTTAGGGGACCAATTAATAATGATTCCATAGGAATCGTTGTGCAGCACCTCTGCCTGTTCTGCAAAGCAATCTTCCTAAACAAGTACATTCATTTTTCTAACTGCGTCCAATCCTGTTTATAAATAGGTTTTTGTGGGCGGTATGCCTCAATTATATGAGCGGATTTATTATGGTAAATGTTGAGATCAGAAAGCATGTGTAACTGTGTCATCCTAATGTGAGTGATGTAAAAAGAGTTCATTCTACTTCTAACTGCTGTTTGCTGTTGGGTAAATAAAGTCATCAGTTGTGCATCTGTATGAAATCATAACTGAGAATTTTCAATTAACTGTGTGGAGTGAACCACATATGAAGAATCAGAAATCACATTAGTAGGCATATCAAAAGCAGTTAATACCTCAATTACAGCTACAAGCTCCACTTTTTGAGCTGAAGTATAGGGTGTCTGAAAAACTTTACTTTTTGAGCCAGAATAAGAAGCTTTACCATTGCTAGACCCATCTGTAAAAACATTCTCAGCACCTTCAACTGGTTTAAATTTAGTTATTTTAGGGAGAATCCAATTAGTTAATTTCAAAAACTGAAGCAGCTTCATTTTAGGAAAATGATTATCTAGCATACCCACAAAGTCAGCTAAATGGGTTTGCCAAGTAAGACTATTTATAAAAACTTGCTGTATCTGTGCCTTCGTGAGAGGGACAATAATTTTTCCAGGAGCATATCCATGTAATTTAACAATCTAAGTTCTCCCAATCCCTATCATAGTAGCAATTTGATCTAAATAAGTAGTTAGAGTCTGTGAATTAGTATGTGAAAGAAAAAGCCACTCTCCTAAGTCCTGTTCTTGGACAATAACACCAGTAGGTGAATGCTGAGTTGAAAAAAATTAGCAAATCTAGAGTCTTCTCTGGATCTATTCTATTTATCTGAGCTTTATGGACTTGCTTCTCAATCAGTTGTAACTCTGCCCTAGCCTCTTTTGTTAATTGCCAAGGGCTAGTGAGACTAGTATTTCCTCTAAGGATAGCAAACAGATTACTCGTGGCATAGATAGGAATGCCTAGAGCAGGTTGTATCCAATTAATACTCCCGAGTAATTTTTGAAAGTCATTTAATGTTTTTAGTTGATCCCTATGTATGGTTACTTTCTGTGGCACAACGGTAGTGTCATTTACTAAGGTCCCCAAGTAGGAGTAAGGAGTAGTAGTCTGAGTATTTTCAGGAGCTATAATTAAACCAGCGTGAGAAATCGAATTTTACAAGTGATCATAACATTGGAGTAATATTTATCCAGTGGGGGCAGCACAAAATATATCATCCATATAGTGAATGACGTAGCACTGTGAAAATTTTTTATGAGTAGGTTCAATTGCTTGCCCCACATACATCTGGCAAATAGACTGTTTAACATGTCCTGTGGCAACACTTTCCAGTGAAAATGCTTAGCAGGCTGCAGGTTGTTTACTGCAGGAATTGTTACTGCAAACCTGCAAACCATTCACAGTCTTGCTCAACTAAAGGGATAGTAAAGAAACAGTCTTTTAAATCTATGACTATTAAAGGCCAATTTTTTGGAATTATAGCAGGAGAAGACAATCCTGGCTGTAATTCTACCATAGGTTGCAACTGAATTGATAGCTCTTAAGTCAGTTAACATTCTCCATTTACCTGATTTTTTCTTAGTTACAAAAACTGGAGAATTCCAAGGAGAAAATGTTGGAGCTATGTGCCCATTTTCCAATTGTTCGGCAACTAATTTCTCTAAAGCCTCCAGTTTTTCTTTACTTAGTGGCCATTGTTCTATCCAAATTGTCTTATCTGTTAGCCATTTTAAAGGTATAGGTTCTGGAGGCTTAACAATGGCCGTCATCAAAAATTATTTCCTAATCTTTGGCGGGAACTTTGCCTTTCTGCTTGAAACGGTTCTTTCAAACCTTGCAAATTTTGTTTCTAGTCCTATACCAGGGACATACCCCACTTCATGCATTGTATGTTGACTTTGAGGGCTACATAATTGTTCTGGAATTACAACTTGTGCTCCCCATTGTTGTAATAAATCTCTTCCCCATAAGTTTTACAGAAGTTATAATTGGCTGAATAGTCCCAGATTGTCCATTGGGCCCCTCACAATGCAAAATATAACTACTTTGATATACTTCAGGGGCTTTACCAACTCCAACTATTTTAAATTGAGCACGTTGAATTGGCCACATGCACAGCCAGTGCTGTGGAGAAATTACTGCAATGTCCCCTCCTGTATCTACCAAACCTTTAAATTTCTTTCCCTAAATAGTTATTTCACAGGTAGGATGTTTATCAGTAATTTGATTTACCCAATAAGCTGCTTTGCCTTGTTTATTTGTGCTCCGAAATCCTCCTGTTCGTTTAGTTTCACTTTTTCCCATTCCCACATACGGCACAATCAGGAGCTGTACTATGCGCTCTCCTGGCTCTGCTTTCCAGGGAACAGAAGTAGACATAACAATTTGAATTTCCCCATTGTAATCTGAATCAATGACTCCTGTATGTATTTGTACGCCTTCTAAACTTATACTAGATCTTCCTAAAAGTAATCCTATTGTCCCTGCTGGCAAGGGTCCACAGACTCCTGTTGGGACCTTTTGCGGGGGTTCCCCAGGCAGAAGGCTCACAGCTTTTGTGCAGCATAAATCTACTGCAGCACTACCGGCTGTGGTGGGTGACAGACATTGTACAGGGGTGAGGGATTGGCCCAAGCGGGAAATGCCCCGGTTTAGAACGGGGCCCAGGATGGGCCCCTCATGGTGTTTCCCAAAATAGGGTTCCGTTCTTTATCAAACTTAAGAGTGACACAGACTAGCCCAATGTTTTCGTTTTTTACATTTTGGACATATTTCAGGCTCAACAGTTTTCTTTTTTCCCCTATCTGGCGGCCTGACTTGAGACTTTTTCTACATTCTTTTTTAGTATGACTATGCTTCCCACAGTTAAAACAAGCTCCAGGAAATGGAGTATTTCCTTTATCCACCCTCAGTCCTGCCATTGCCTGTGCCAACAAGGTAGCTTTATGCAGATTACCTCCAATACCATCACAGGCCTTGATATAATCAACTAAATGTGCTTTCCCTCTGATGGGTCGCAGAGCAGCCTGGCAATTGGGATTAGCATTGTTGAAAGCTAGTAACTGCAACACTATGTCCCGAGCAGCCGAATCTGCAATCATCTTTTTAAGAGACTCCTGTAACCGAGCTATAAAATCAACATATGGTTCTCTGGGTCCCTGTTTTATCGCACTAAAGGAAAGGTATTGTTCTCCACCTGAAGTGATTTTTTTCCCAAGCTCTAATGCACACTCCTCTAAACTGTTCTATGGCATCATCCTGAATGACCAGTTGTGCATCTAAACCAGCCCAGCTGCCAACCCCCAAAAGTTGGTCTACAGTTATATTAATTTGAGGTTGGGCCTGGGCATTGTGAGGAGCCTGAATGGAAGCTTCATCTCTCCACCAAATTTTAATTGACAAGAATTGAGCAGGAATTAGACAAGCTCGAGTAAGAGCGTCCCAGTCAGTAGGAATAATCCGACTGGAAACAGTAACATTCTTTAAGGTCCCGTTACAAAAGGAGAACCTGGTCCATACTGACTTATTGCTTGTTCTAATTCTTTGAGTAATTTTAAAGGAAAAGGCTGAAATGTAGATACAATATTTCTCTCTTGATCCAGGGGGTGTATTCTAACAGGGAACTGCCAAGCCTCTAAATCACCCTCTCATCTAGCTTGCTGAATTCCTGCCTGAATAGAACTAAGAGCAGTTGCTCGAGGAGCTGCTTGAACAGTCACTGGGGTAACTACTTTTCACCCAGTGTCCTCCGGAAAAGAAAGATCTGGGGGGTCATTTTCTTCAAAATAATAATGAGGGGGTGCAGAAGAGTAGCAATGAACCTCTCCTTCCTTTGCCACTTTAGCTTTAGCTGGCAAATAAACATGTTCTGTAACCTCTTGTTACTTCACTATACTCTCCTTTCTCCTTCTCATTAGTGTGAAAAAGTTCCAAGGTGGAACGAACCAGACCCCACACCTGTCCCACTGTTACCCTGACACTTCCGAGCTCCCCTTCTTACTCACCACGGGGAGTGCTTTAAGAGTACTTGAGTGTCCTCCAGCTAGTTTTCCATTCCAACTGTCACTCTGGTGACTCTTTGACCTGGATTCTAGCCCCCACAATGGACGCCACTTGCCGAGACCAGCTTGGTTGGGGAGACCCTAACCCTGCAGCGCTGGAGGAATTAAAGACACACACACAGCAATATAGAGGTGTGAAGTGGGAAATCAGGGGTCTCACAGCCTTCAGAGCTGAGAGCCCCGAACAGAGATTTACCCAAGCATTTATTAACAGCAAACCAGTCATTAGCATTGTTTCTATAGATATTAAATTAACTAAAAGTATCCCTTATGGGAAACGAAGGGAAGGGCCGAATTAAATGAATAGGTAGGGCTAGTTAACTGCAGCAGGAACATGCCCTTAGGACACAGATTGCTTATGCTATTGTTTGTGGCTTAAGAATGCCTTTAAGCAGTTTTCCACCCTGGGCGGGCCAGGTATTCCTTGCCCTCATTCCCATAAACCCACAACCTTCCAGCTTGGGTGTTAGGGCCATTATGAACATGTTACAGTGCTGCAGAGATTTTGTTTATGGTCAGTTTTGGGGCCAGTTTATGGCCAGATTTTGGGGGGCTTATTCCCAACATGGGAGGATGAGAGCTATGCCCTCTATCAAACAAAAACTCATTTAAGATTTTTATAACTTTAAGTGCTAAACTAATCATCTAGTGTCCAAATACCATTATCAAATACCATCATCTCTACTTCGAAACGTAACTCAAACCTGACCATTTCCCATCCCTTCCTCTTCTAACTGCTGCATAATCTTGACTTGTCTCCTCTTTGATGTTCATCTTCATATTGCTATAGTAGCTAAAGTAATTCTTTTTAAGTGTTAATCATATTATCAATCTTCTGACATTATCCCTCCAATGGATTCTCATCAAACTCAGAATAAAGTCCTCACCAAGACTTCTAAGGCCCTCCATGAGCTATGTCCTTTTGAACTCTACATTCATCCCTTTCTTGTTCACTTTCACACACCAACTCTGTCTAAAACAAATCCCTGCCCGCCATTTTCTCAATTCATACTCTATATATTTCTTCTTATAACACCCATCAGTACCTAAAATTATATCTTATATTTCTCTATTTTTTTTTCTATATCTCTTTCTGTAATATACACTTTATAAGGACAAGGACTTTGCTCTGTGCACAGCTTCTGGTCCACTGCTAAACTAATGCCTTTAATTCTAAGGTTGAATTAGAAAAGTCAGAAATTAAATGTTATTAAATAATCAATTACATGTGTAAGAATAAGGCCAGGCACGGTAGCTCATGCCTGTAATTCCAGCACTTTGGGAGGTCAAGGCAGGTGAATTGCTTGAGGTCAGGATTTCAAGACCAGCCTGACCAACATGGTGAAACATCATCTCTACTAAAATTCAGAAATTAGCCAGGCATGGTGACAGGTGCCTGTAATCCGAGCTCCTCAGGAGGCTGAGGCAGGAGAATCACTTGAACTCAGGAGGCAGAGGTCAGAGGTTGCAGTGAGACTGAGCAACTACACTCCATCCTGGATGACTAAGCCAGACACCATCTCAAAAAAAAAAAAAAAAAAAAAAAAAAAAAAAAAAAAAAAAAAAAAAAAAAAAAGGCGCTAATAAGAATCCAAGACAAGTAAACAATTTAAATTGAACCTAAATTAAATTACTTCTTTAAATTTCAATAATACCATTAAACAAAGCATTGATACCATTAAACAAAGAACTGATGATTCTACATTTGACTTTTTTTCTCTTTAGTGTACTTTTTTGGAAAGAAAAGCAGTAAATATTAAGTGATGATATCAGGGAGGGAAGGGGTTAGAATCATACAGAGTGAAGAGAAAATGAGACCGAAGATGTAAAAACAAGGAGGCAGAGAATGCAGGAAAACTGTATTATTGCATGTGGGTGGTGGTCTTGAATTAATCATTCTCCACATGGAAAGACAGTTCAGGGACCTTAGTTTATGAAGTCCCCCACTGTTAGCTCCCCAAATGACTGTGGTCTTAAATGTACTAATTACCTCAAAATACTGACTTAATATATCACATTTGATCTTATATAAAATGATGGAAGATTTAACATAATCGTGGTGAAGAAAAATGGTTCTCAAGTAATGTTTAAAATGTCAAAAATTGTATATACAAATATTTAAGTCCCTTTACATTCGTTGTTTCAATTCTGAATATCCCTTCTTCTCCTCAGTCTTTGTTCTGATTTGTTGGGAAATGAAAAAGATTAACCTCATCAGATATATTTTTCTCCGAGTTTGCCTGCAGCTAAACCAGATGGTTTATAAAAATATAATCATTTCTCAGAATTCTTTACTGAAACTTCAATAAGATAAATGTGCGCTTAAGAATAATCATACAGTATAATTATATAATATGCATTAATGCCTTTTTTTAAAGTACCATATCTATTTTAATTTTGATAACTAATCCTAAGTGAATTTTAACAGCTAGATATTTTCTTGTCAGTGTCTGGGTCTTGCTCTTGATCTGTTTCTGCTTCTATAGAAGGAAGAGCTCAGCTGGAAACCTGTCATTTACTCAGTGCCTTACTGTCTTATTGCTAGAGCTTTGCTGCCCTCCCTACAATATCCTCTGAGAGTGCTTTCCCTTTATTCTTTTTCTTTCTCTGGTAACTTATCTTGCCTGTGAATCTTCACTTTTTGGAAGTTGCTTCATGTTTGGAACACCTTGGCTGTTCTCTGGCAGGCCAAATGTCTTTTGCCTGTGTTCAAAATCCTTTGCATTCCCCATCCTATTAGATTCTCAGCATCTGTCCTAACTCTCCCTGTTCCCTGTGAATGACCTTCCCTTCCCATTAAAGCTATGTGCTCTGCGAACCCTAGCACCTAACCCTCGAAGGACATCACAGTCCAGGAGGTCTTACTTTCTGTACAGGATCAGGAACAGTTTTGTCCTTTTTCTGATATAGTTTCCTCCCAGATGCCATCAGAAACATATTTATTATGCATTTATTGAGAATTTATCATGTGCCAGGCTCTGGGTTTCTCAACTAATTCTTACAATAATCCTCTGAAGTAAGTACAATTCTCAGCATTTACAAATTATTTGTTTTTCCATAATCTTTGCTAGAACTGACAGGAATAAAAGTACACCAAATATCTTCGGTAGCTGATTTCAGAAACCACCTGAAAGGATCTAGCCCTTCTTTATTTTATACATATACTTTAAGTTCTGGGTTACATGTGCAGAATGTGCAGGTTTGTTGCATAGGTATACATGTGCCATGGTGGTTTGCTACACCCATCAACCTGTCATCTAGGTTTTAAGCCCCACATACATTAGGTATTTGTCCTAATGCTCTCTCTTGCCTTGACCCCACCCCTGACAGGCCCCGGTGTGTGATGTTCCTCTCCTTGTGTCCCTCCCAATGAGTGAGAACTCACACTTATGAAGGAGAACATGCGATGTTTGGTTTTCTATTCCTGGATCTAGCACTTCTTAAACTCTTTTTGCTTAGGGTTTTTTTTTTTTTTTTTTTTTTTTTTTTTCTATTTCAACTTTTTAATTTCTAGATACAGTTTTTGAGAATGCTATGACCCATAAATAAAATAAATATTTGTGGCTTCTCCTTATTTGACATTTTATTCTACAGCATAGTGAAATAAATTCTCATTAGTTTAAAAGGTACACATTAAAAGAATGATACTGCTAGATTTAACTTGCTAACGCCAATGAGTAATAAAGTGTAATTTAAATATAGCCTGGTTCATTGGTATCCTAATTACAAATGATTTTTACTTATAAGTAAAAAATATATATATAACATAAACCAATTGAAACACATATAGGAAGCCTATTCCAGGTACATTTTAATTCTGACAATGGGCTTGTAATAAGGCTAAATATTTTAAAATTTGTTCTTGTAATGCTTTGCTAATACTAAAAATATTAGCTTTAATTAACCAGAATTAAGTTTTTACTATAGTAATGACTAAGTAATATTAAAACTATAATAAAACAACCAAAATAAAATTGCATATAGTACAAAAAACTTTTGATATAATAACTACTGTTTTTCTTCTCTATATTTTTAGCTACCTTTCCTCCTTCAAGCGGTAATAAGCAGTAAAAATATTCAGTACCTATTCTCCTCTGGGAAGGGATGACACAACAGAGACAATGGCAGGTAAGGCAAATTCTTGACATTTTTTAAAATTTGTATTTTTAATTGACAAATAATAATTGCACGTACTCATGGAGTTCATAGTGATGTTTCAATACAAAGAATGAACAGTGATGTGATGGTTAATACCGAGTGTCAACTTCATTGGATTGAAGGATGCAAGTATTGTTCCTGGATGTGTCTGTGAGGATGTTGCCAAAGGAGATTAACATTTGAGTCAGTGGACTGGGAAAGGCAGGCCCACCCTTAATCTGGTGGGCACAATCTAATCAGCTGCCACCAAATATAAAGCAGGCAGAAAAACATGAAAACGCAAGACTGGCCTAGCCTCCCAGCCTACATCTTTCTCCCTTGCTGGATGCTTTCTGCCCTCGAACATCAGACTCCGAGTTCTTCAATTTTGAGACTTGGACTGGCACTCCTGCTCCTGAAGCTTACAGATGGCCTATTGTGGGACTTTGTGATCATGTAAGTTCATACTTAATAAACTCCTTTATATGTCTACCCTATTAGAGATAGGGTATCTGTTGTGTGTATACACACACGCACACACACACACACATATATCTCCTTTATGTATCTACCCTATTCTGTCCCTCTAGAGAACCCTAATACAAATAAGATTAGGATAATTAGCATATTCATCATCTCAAGTATTCATTATTTCTTTCGATTAGAATGTTCAATATCCTCCTTACAGCTATTGGAAACTATATATTAGTGTTGACTACAGACATCTTACAGTGATATAGGACAGTAGAATTTATTCCCTCTATCTAGCTATAATTTTGTATCCTTTAACAAATTTCCCCCTATCCTTCCCTTCCTTCTACCCTTCCCAGCCTCTGGTACTCTCTGTTCTACTTTTTACTTTTATGGGATCAACTTTTTTTAACTTCCACATATGAACAAGAACATGCAATGTTTAACTTTCTGTTTCTGGCTTATTTCACTTAACATAATGTTCTCCAGCCCATCCATGTTGCCACAAATGACTTCATTGTGTTTTATGTCTGAATAGTACTTCATCTAATATGTATAGTATATTTTCTTTATTCATTTATCTGTTGATGGAGACCTAAGTTGATTCCACATCTTGGCTATTGTGACTAGTGCCGCAATAAATGTGAATAAATGTGGGGGTGCAGATGTCTCTCCAAAACAATGATTTCCTTTTCTCTGGATAGATTCCCAATAGTGGGATTCCTGGGTCATAGGCAGTCCTATTGTAGTTTTTTGAGGAAACTTCAAACTATTCTTTATAGTGGCTGTACTAGTTTGCATTCCCAACAACAGTATGTAAGTAAGAGTTCCTTTTTCTCCACATTCTTGTTAGCATTTGTTAATTTTTGTCTTTGTGCTAACAGGCCGTCCTAACTGGCATAAGATGATACTTCATTTTGGTTTTGATTTACATTTCTCTGATGGGCATTGTTTCATATATTTGTTGGTCATTTGTATGTCTTTTGAGAAATGTCTGTTCAAATTATTTACCCATATTTTAACCTGATTGTTATTTTTGCTGTTGAGATGTTTAAATTCCTTGTATATTCTGGATATCAATACCCTGTGAATGAGTAGTTTGCAAATATTTTATCCCATTCTGTTGACTGCCTTTTCACTCCGTTAATTGTTTCCTTCGCTGCTGTGCAGAGGCTTTTTAGCTTGATATAATCTCGTGTGTTTATTTTTCTTATTACCTGTGGATTTTTTTTTTCTTCTTTTTTTTAAGGCAGAGTCTCTCTCTGTCACCCAGGAGTTGAAGTGCAGTGGCACAATCTCCATTCACTGCAAGCTCCACCTACCGGGCTCAAGTGATTCTCCTGCCTCAGCCTCTTGAGTAGCTGGGACTACAGGCATGTGCCACCATGCCTAGCTAATTTTTGTGTTTTTAGTAGAGATGGGGTTTCACCATGTTCGCCAGGCTAGTCTCAAACTCCTGACCTCAGGTGATCTACCCTCCTCAGCCTCCCAAAGTGCTGAGATTACAGACGTAAGCCACAGTGCCCGGCTTAGTTTTTGAGGTCTTTTTCATAAAATGTCTTTCCAGACCAATGTCCTGAAGGTTTCTGTTTTCCTCAAGTAGTTTTATAGCTTCAAGTCTTACACTTGGATCTTTAATCTATTTTGAGTTGATTTTTATATAGAGTAAGGCGTGGGAGTTTACTTTCATTCTTCTGCACATGAATTTCAATTTTCCCAGCACCATTTATTGAAGAGATTATTCTTTCTCCAATGAGTGTTCTTGCCTTTGTCAAAAATCATTTAGCTATAGATGTGTGAATTAATTTCTGGGTCCTCTATTCTGTTCCATTGGTCTATGTGTCTGTTTTTATGCCGATACTATGCTATTTTGGTTACTACAGCTTTGTAGTATATTCTGAGGTCTGGTAGTGTGATACTTCTAGCTTTTTTCTTTTTGCTCAGGATTACTTTGGCTAGTCCTGGTTTTTTGCAGCTCCATACAAATTTTAGAAAAACGCCATTGGTATGTTGACAGGGATTGCATTGAATCTGTAGATTGTTTTGGATGGTATTATCATTTTTACAATATTAATTTGTCTGATCCGTGAGCATAGGGTGTCTTCCCATTTGTTTGTATCCTCTTCATTTCTTTCATCAGTGTTTTTCAGTTTTTCTTATAGAAGTCTTTCACATCCTTGATTAAATTTATTCCTATGTATTTTTGTAGCTATTGTAAATGTGATTGACTTCTTGATTTCTTTTCCAGCTAGTTTGTTGATTATGTATAAAAATGCTACTGATTTTTATATTACTTTTGTATCCTGCAACTTTACTGAATTTATTAGTTCTAAGAGTTTTGGGTGGAGTCTTTAGGTTTTTCTGTATATAAGACAATGTAATCTGCAAACAGACAATTTGACTTCCTCTTTTTCAATTTGGATAGCTTTTATTTCTTAAATTACTGACTTTTGAAAATAAAAAGCTAGGGACAAGGCATAAGGGAAGATGATCTAGAAGAATATATGATTAGCTTAAGCCTGTTTTTACTGTCCCTGAGACTAAATAAAGCATGTTAAATAAAGGGTTAAAAGAAAAGAGAGGAAAAACACAAGAGTTAGATGTTGGTCAGAAAGGATCTACTCCTTGTCCCCCATCTACAGGCAGACTGCAGGACTAGTGATGTAGAGGTGATGGAAATCTCAGAATAACTTTGTCTCACTTTCCAAGTGCACCCCAGGGTGAGGGCTGGCCTCACAGCATTCCCTTAAGTCCAGCCAAACAAGAGAAATTGCTGTGGAGTGTCCAATCAGACAGCCTGAGATAGTCTCAGAAGTCACTTGCAACTCAATGTGGTGGGAAGGGTAGCAAAATGTTTTTTCATGTGGTTAGGGGTAACTCAGATATGATACTGGCCAGTGAGAAAGGACAAGGAGATGCCAATGGGACCTGGATGAACCAGTTCTAAATTATTATAGAGGAAGAAGAGTGATACTTATGTTTTTTGTCTCGTAGAACCAGGCCTACCCATTAGTAAAAGCTCTGGTGCTGTATATTTTCCTGGGATTTTTTGAAGAAAGAAGCCAGACCAGTCTCTACTCTGTTTCTTATTAGTTCCCAACACATCAATGCCATCCTCCTCCAATGCCACATTGCCTCTAATTCTCATGAAATTTAACCAAAAAAGGCCTGGTGCGGTGGCTCACACCTATAATTCCAGCACTTTGGGAGGCCAAAGTGGGCGGATCACGAGGTCAGGAGATTGAGACCATCCTGGCTAACACAGTGAAACCCCGTCTCTATTAAAACTACAAAAAAAAATTAGCCAGGTGTGGTGGCAGGAGCCTGTAGTCCTAGCTACTGGGGAGGCTGAGGCAGCAGAATGGCGTGAACCCAGGAGGCGGAGCTTGCAGTGAGCCTAGATTGCACCATGGCACTCCAGCCTGGGCGACAGAGCAAGACTCTGTCTCAAAAAAAAAAAAAAAAAAAAAGAAAGAAATTTAACCAAAAGGATCTAAACATTATAGAACACCTCAAGGACCCCAAGCATAGACAGCTTATTCATCTTATTTTCTGCTGTAAGGAATATTGCAAACCAACATACTGAAAAAGTAAAATTATAGTTAATTAAAAATTAGGTTTTACATGACAAATCACAACATACTGGCACACTCCAATAAAATAGGTTATTTTATCTCTAGTGAGGAGTAAGTGGATAACAAACACAATTGTGAATATGTGCATCTGAACACATGAGCGAAATGTTCAATATGCCGGTGACATCTTTATATAAGAAATTGTGAAGAAATTGACTTCACTTTGTTTAATCCATCCTTTCTGAAGAAATGAAAGTCTAACCCCACAAGAACCGGGGTTAATATAAAATGCTATGCCAATAACCTTAAAAATATCAGTTTATAGTAGAAATAAGAATTAATAAGTCAAAGAAGTTTGATCTGCCCAATTATAAAGTGAAGCCTTAGGCCAATTACAAGTCCTATGGCGCCATTTCATGCTGTGTAATGTACATGCAAATGACCTGAAATCATTTTAAAGTAGAGAAATACAAAAGCAAATAATTTGAGAAATTGAAATGAATACTTTAAGTGACCAGCACCTCAATTACATAAAGAAATATGATTATAAATCACAGTTTACACACATTTAACATAGCACTATTGTATGTATATTAGTGTGACTACAAAATGCAATAGGCTAATACTCTGCGTGGAACTTGAGACTAGCAGGAATGGGAAAAAACAGTGAAGAGTTGCAAAATAATATAAGTTATATACAAATTATCCATCAGGAAAGAGGAAGTATAACATGATCAGATTTACATGTTCAAAAATTCACACAGTGATTGATGGATTATTGAACTGAGGCAGACCAATGGTTGACATAGGCAGAAAAATAGAAGCCTATTATAGTTGCCCAGGTGAGAAATTCTGGTTGTAGAGGTGGAGGGAAGAAGGTAGGTATGAAAGAGATAAGGAAATAGATATGACTGAACCTGGTAATTGATTGAACTTGAAATTAAGGAGGAGTCCAAGAGAAACGTAAAATCTGGCATGGGCTACTGAGCAGTGTGGACAAAGAGAATAAGGTGTTTTTTTTGGAAGATGTTGAGTAGAAAAAATCTGAAGTACATACAGGTGAAGCTGTCCAAGAGGAAGTCATATACGTGGGTCTGGAATTTAGCTTTACCTTTAGGTCAATGGATAGAAATTTGGGGCATTTTGTAATCCAGAACTGGAATATGAATTTGACCTTATTTATGTTTTGTGTATAACCAGTGTAGTGCAGGTAAAGAGCCCGGGCATCAAAGCCAGAGCACCTGGATCCTAAACCCAGCTTTAAGACTTACTAGCTGTGTGACCTGAGGGACATTTCTGATCCCTTTGTGACTCATTTTATCATCTCTCACATGGGAAGGGTTACTATAATTACTGCCACACTGCATAGTTATGAGGAATAAGTAATTGAATACATATAAAACCCTTACTGCTTAATAAATATTAGCCATTAATAATGTTGGGTTGAACAAAATGAAATTGTCATTTTGAAAGTCAAAAAGTCAAATACTGAAATTTCATATGATTCAATTTCAGATCTGTTAGTGCATAAATCTTGTGGCATTTTCCTGTTTCCCAAATTCAGTCTCACCTGTAGTAACTCCATCTGCTCTACCTTGGATGATATAAACAGGTGCCACAAGTCATCTGAGAATATGGATTGACTTGAAGAGGTAATTCTTGAAATAAAATGTCAAACTTCTGTTTGACTTTCCTCTTAACCTCTGGAATCCTTTCAATTGCGGAAGCAGAATGATCTTATTTGTTTTCATTGCAAAATGACAAAAATACTCTGGTAATTTTTCCTGAAATATGCGCTTTGTTTGAACAGAGTTGCATAGTGAAGATTATCATTAGTATCAATACCCTTGGAGAGGATTCATATATACTATCTCTGAGAGAAAAAAAAAAGCCTACTTTACCAATGAATCTCTGGGACTTAGTTAAATAATTATGGAACTAGAATTCAGGTCTTTATTCACTCACTTACCATCTGCTTCCTTTAGGTTATATTCTAAGTAGTTGAATCAACAGATGAGAAACATGAACATAATATAAAAGATCCAGCTGACTTGAAACCTTATGCATTCCAATATTACTATATTTAAGAGCAAAAATAAACTTGTATACTGGTAGTACTATTTCTATAAACATGAATATTTTGATGGGGTCATTACTGCAAATCCTTTGTGTAATAAAACATTGTGGTTTGAGGTTCTATTCAGAACATAGATCATACAATTTTTAAAATCTAAATTGGGTAGCTAATCCAAATCTTGTCTGTGTCTGCAAACGAATGCAGCAGTTAGAGTTCTAGCACATATGGCCATCAACTTCAGACATGTGTTTAAAATACTATAGAAAAGACCTGGGTGGGCAGGCGCTTTGTTGGATTTTAAGAGAAGGAGATTGTGAAGTATTTGCACATGCATTAAAAGTAAATGTTACAGTATGTATATAACATTTAACAGGTATTCGGCTTCTGAAAAGAAATAAAAGATGGATGTTACTTTGCAGTGTCTATAACAAGCAAATATTTTGGAATGATCAAAATATTAATCTTTCCTATTGATCCATCTTTTGAAGTCTTGATATTGATCCTCCTTATTCTTTATTTCTTCTGAAAAGTCTTTTTTTTTTTTTTTTTTGTGAGACGGAGTCTCGCTCTGTCACCCAGGCTGGAGTGCAGTGGCCGGATCTCAGCTCACTGCAAGCTCCGCCTCCCGGGTTTACGCCGTTCTCCTGCCTCAGCCTCCTGAGTAGCTGGGACTACAGGCGCCCGCCACCTCGCCCGGCTAGTTTTTTTGTATTTTTTAGTAGAGACGGGGTTTCACCGTGTTAGCCGGGATCGTCTCTCGATCTCCTGGCCTCGTGATCCGCCCGTCTCGGCCTCCCAAAGTGCTGGGATTACAGGCTTGAGCCACCGCGCCCGGCCTCTTCTGAAAAGTCTTTAATCAATGCTTCTCTTTCTTTAAAATAAAGGCAGCACCTTCTTTATAGGTACCACGTGATTGGAAATTTATTTTGTTATTTATTTGTGTTCATTTATCCAGCCTACTTTTTTAAAAGCCAAGTTCAGAAATCTATCATTAAAAATTGAATACTGAACCAAAAAGAATCTTTTGTTCATAAGATAAAGTTTGTTTCTTCTGTCTGTAGTAATGCCAGGCAAACAAACAAACAAAGAAAAAGTCAATTGCAAAGCAATACTAGGAATTCTCTGACATGGGAATTTTAACTGTGGCTATTTCACTAGTATGCTATATTATTTTGTTATAATCTTATTATAAGATTTATTTTGTTACATGTACATATGGATTATATTTGGATTATAAATATCCCTGTTGTATAACATTAAAAATAAAGAGAAATATTTTAAAAGAGCAACAGCCTTTAAAAACTTGTATATGGTCAGATTTAATGTATGCAACTATCTACTAGTAGTTAATGGCTGCTTCTCTGATTTTAACTGGGATAAAGTATAATGATGACAGATAAGATGTACTTTTTATTTTCTTCTCCCTTAATAATAAAAGATATCTACAAAAACTCTAATATCAAAAACTCAAATATCACACTTAATGAAGAAGATTTTGATTCATTTCTATTCTAGGTAAGAATAATAGAAGGAGTGCTGCAATGAACACTATTATTCAGTATTTTCCTGGAGGTCAAAGGCAACACAATAGCTCAAGGAAAACAGATAAGAGATACGAGAAATGGAAAGTGTGTCCATTAGGATTAGTTTCAGCTGTACATACAGAAAAATCTTAAATAATAATACCTTAAATAAGATAGAAGTTTCTTTCTCACGGAAGGAAGGAAGGAAGGAAGGAAGGAAAGAAAGAAGGAAGGAAGGAAGGAAGGAAGGAAGGAAGGAAGGAAGGAAGGAAGGAAGGAAGGAAGGAAGGAAGGAAGGCAGGCAGGCAGGAAGGCAGGAAGGCAGGAAGGCAGGAAGGCAGGCAGGCAGGCAGGCAGGCAGGAAGGCAGGCAGGCAGGCAGGCAGGCAAGAAGGAAGGAAGGGAATGAGAATCTAGAGGCAGGCAGGCAGGCAGGATTGATGTGATAGCTTCAAAGTGATCAGGGACCCATACTTCTATCTTGTTGCTGTATGAGTTTTGCATATGGCCTTCTGTTTAAGGTAAACTCCCAGCCAATGAATTTTCATTTTAGGTAATTTCAGGAAGAAGTAGTGAGGAAGACAAGCTCACCTTTTCCCATTTAAGGAGGCTTTCCTAAAGTCCCACACAACACTTTGCTTAAATCTCATTGACCAGAATGAAATCACAGGGTCACACCTGGTTGCAAAATTGCCTGGAAGATGTAGTCTTTTAGAAGAGTGGCAGGGTGCCCATATAAAAATTGGCATTTGGGTTAGACAACCGGAAGTCCCTGTCAAAGAAATGGAAAAAAAAAAGTCGTTAAGTCGTTACTTCTATATATTATGGTTGTCCACATAGAGAAGTGCAAAGGCACTCTGATACATACTTTTAAAACTAAATAGAATCTTCATCAAGATTTAGATATATATATATGGGGAGAAAGAACAAGATAAATATGTGTGACCACATAGAAATGTGTGAAATATTTATTGCAGAATTTTTGGTAATATAAAAATGGAAACACATTAATGTCTATTATAGACAGAATGGCTAAATAAATTATTGCATATTTATTTCATTTATAAAATCAAATACTTGGCAATAGTTAAAATTAGTAAAATCGATTTACGAGTAATGATGATTACACTTCAAAAACATTGTTCACTTGATATATATCATTTATTTTTAAAAATCTGTCATGCCTGTAATCCCAGCACTTTGGGAGGCCAAGGCAGGTGGATCACGAGGTCAGGAGATCCGAGATCTTCCTGGCTAACATGGTGAAACTCCGTCTCTACTAAAAATACAAAAAATTAGCCAGACGTGGTGGCAGTCTCCTGTAGTCCCAGCTACTTGGGAGGCTGAGACAGGAGAATGGTGTGAACCTGGGAGGCGGAGCTTGCAGTGAGCTGAGATCACGCCACTGCACTCCAATCTGGGCCACAGAGCGAGACTCGGTCTCAAAATAAATGAATAAAAATCTGAAAAACAATTAGTAAAATATTAACACATTAAATCTAGGTGTTGGGTATTCCCAGAACTGTGTCTGTTTTTGTACCTTATTATGTCTTTTGCACATTATAGCCAAACACCGTCTCATGTATTAGACCCATTTTAAGATTGAGGAGACTTGGACTTTGAGAGATGAGTTAATTTGGTCAAAGTCATGTAGTTTTTAAAAACTTGAGAATCAAATCCATGCCTGCCTGATTCTAGAGACTCTAAAATAAGCAACTTCAAGAAGTAGGATTTAGCCCTATTTTCAGCCACAAATCTTCCGTCTATAACAAAGCCACAAACTGAAGCATCAATTTAAAACTGTCCCTGATACTTGCTAAACTGAATACATCAAAAGGTAGGACTAGTTCAATATAATTTCAAAAGGGTTAAAAACCATATAAGTCTATAAGAAATAGCAGGTATTTTGAAAACAGCTTGGCTAGAAATGTAAAAAGCTAGAGATTGTTCAGAGTAACAGTGTTTAATAGGAAAGTTCTTTTTTTAAACAGTGTAGTTGAAAGAGACAGGATGAAAGTGTAGATGTGAAGTTGCCTATGGGGCTCAACAAGCAGAGAACATCTAGGCTGAAGGCTAAATCAATGTTTTACCTTGCAAAGCAAACACTGATTTCTCTTGGATGAAAGCTCAGGAGTTGGCAGAAAAAGGCAACTGAACCATCTATGGAAATGTATTAAATGCAAGTTGGATCCTGACTAGCTTCTGCAGATCACATACATGCATCTGTACTCACCAGTAACTTTTCTGCTCCAACCGAGAGGCTCTGAGACATTCCACAGGCCTTTCTTTCTTCTTCTTTTTTTTTTTTTGTTTTTGTTTTGTTTGAGACAGAGGCTCATTCCGTCTCCCAGGCTGGAGTACAGTGGGGAAATCTCGGCTCACTGTAAGCTCCGCCTCCCAGGTTCACGCCATTCTCCTGCCTCAGTCTCCCGAGTAGGTGGGACTACAGGTGCCCGCCACCACACCCAGCTAATTATTTTGTATTTTTAGTAGAGACGGGGTTTCACCATGTTAGCCGGGATGGTCTCGATCTCCTCACCTTGTGATCTGCCCACCTCGGCCTTCCAAAGTGTTGGGATTACAGGTGTGAGCTACCGCACCAGGTCTCCACAGGCCTTTCTAAACCCGTGGCAAAATCATACTCACAAGACTGTGAGCCCTTCTGGGGTAGGAACCACACCATTCATTTTTGTTTCTCTAAATCCCAATTCAGTGCCAGGCTTCTAATAAGTGCTACAAAGATTGGATAAGTAAGTAAATGCAATTCATCGTTCCATCCTATATTTGCTGAGTCCTCTGAAGTCTTTCCCCTCCTATTGATTCCCACTAACCATAACTTAATCCGACAGTATTTTCCCAAACTGTAATTGCAATATGATCCTATATGATTTTTTAATGTCCATTCTTTTCATACTGATTGATCCCACACACTGACAGGAGGAATTTTGTAATAAAACTTTCCAGTGACATCCAGTGGTTATTGGATAAGTTTCCTCTTTCTAGCATGGTCACACTGCAGGCACATTTGCATTCCCTTAGCACAGCGTACTCTTCCATGAAACTTTCCATTTGTAGATGCTACTACTGCTGTTCCATCCAGCAAACTCCATCTAGTCTTTAAAACCCAAATGAAGTCCTTCTGTCAAGCTTTCTCCTAATCCATCAGACACAGCCCTCTCTGTCCCAGCTCCTTTGTATATATGGCTATTTTAATGATGATTGCACTGTGAACTAATTTTTAATAGTTAACCACTGTGGGAGAGATGGACAAGGAAAATTAGAGATGATCAGGTGGGGTCTATTTCTCCTTTAATCGAATATGGGCTGAATGTTATGATTTGACCAATAAATTATGGCAGAAGGGACTCTGTGCCAGTTTGGGCTAACATTTAAGAGAACGGCAACTTCTGCTTTGGTCTCTCAGAGTCCTAAACCACCCCATAAGGCATTTGACTACCCTGAGAGCTCCATGCTGTCATGGAGTCCAAACGAATATGCTAAGAGACTGGGTATAGAAGAACTAAGACCCTAGATTTGTGACCCAGCGATCTTCACTTATTTGATCCACCCCAGCTAAGGTTCCAAACATAAATCATGCCTACTTGGTCCTGCCTGAATTGCTGAGCCATAGAATCATAAGCATATACAATAGGCATTGTTTTATGCTGCTAAATTTTTGGATCATTTGTTATGCATCAATAGATAATTAGAACAACCTTCAACATCCACGAGTATTTTCCTAGTTCTCTTCCTACAACATTAGTTGTTATGGCCTCCCATTGTTTTCTCATTAAACATTGATGTCTCAAACTTCTAAACCTTGTTTATCTGCACTGATTTCCTGGGGAAATTTCCTTCTGTATGAAGGCTTTAAATATCATGCTTATGCTTATGATTTCCTAATGTATATCTGGAGCTATCTCAGAAAATCCAGACATACCCATTTACTTCCTTGACATCTCTATTTTAATGTCTAATAGGCAACTCAAATTAAGCACATTACAAATGAGCTCCTGATCTTCTTCACCAAAACCACAACTCTTGAAGTGCTCCCTATCTCAATATATGTATTCAGAGTCATCAAGTTGCTCAGAAAAACGTCATAGGCATTACCCTTGATTCCTCTTTTTTTTTGCAGACCTCATTTCAATTTATCAACAAGCACTGTTGACTCTACCTTAAAAATATATCCCAACCTGAGTGACCTTATAAAACATAAGACAGAGTCAGTCCCTACAGTCAAACTGCCAACAGCTTTTCATCACGTTTATAGCAAAACCCGAAATTTTTACCATGATGCTATATAATCTGGCTCCCAGTGACTTCTCCAACCTCACAGAGTTTCTATTCCCTTTCTTCCTCTTTCTGCTCCAGTCACATTGGCCTTCTTGCTGGACCTAGGCATGCCAAACAGATTCCTGCCTCAAGGTTGCAACTCTTTTTTTTTCTTGTATTTTCCCTGGTCTTACACATGACATTCATTCGGGTCTTAGTGAAAATGACATCCTCAGCAAGGTCCTTTCTGCAAGCCACATCTACAATAGAGACCCCTCTGTCGCTGGCACTCTCCCATAGAGTTGCTCTATTTTTCATCGTTGTACTTTTCACCACCTGAAATTCATGTTACCAATACATATTTATTTATTTGATTGCTTGTTTATTGCCAACTCCAACTATTTGAGGTCAGGTACTTTATCTTATGTACTACCATATCCTCAGTCAAGGAAAAGTGCCTGGGCAAAATACACATTACTTAACTGAATAAACTCAAAGAAGGAAGGAATCTTTAAATTCCTCAACTCACAGCCTTGAATATTTCTTGGTACAAATAATATAGTCAAGGAATATTTGTGAATGTGTTCAAATTAAGTCTGGAAGTCATTCCTAACAACTTATGTAGCTGTCTTCTTTCGAATAAAGTATTTAATCAGGCAGTATGTGAAAGCAAATTTTCATGATTTCTGGGTAGCAGATTTCTGATTTTCATCTTAAGTGTCAAGCAGATCTTAATATTTGATGTTCCTGTGGCTGATGTGCTTTTTGAGTGAAGTTCACTTTGTTTTAATAAGGTATACCCAAAAAAGTGATATTTGACTACCATGATTTCTTTTTTTGCTGAATTATTTGGGACAATAGATGAACCATGCATGGAAGTATTTTGAGGGAATTGTTCTTACATTTTAAATGTAAATCTGTTATAACAGAGCAATGGTGAAAAATGTGTTCTTGAGACACATTTTCAGGATGTCATCTAATTGGTAATGCAAGGCACATTTATATTTCTGCCTATGCAGGGTGCTTGTCAAAAGATGTGTATTTTAAAAATCAGAAAATTGAAATTCTCAAACATTACCAGGTTCTCTACATGCATCTTTTAAGCCATGTTATATTTTTAACTTGATTTCTAGACGAAGGAGCCTTTTACTAGGAATTTCTTAATATTCTATAGAGCTGGGGAAGTTCATGACAGCTCTGTGCCATCAAAAACACATCAGCGTGTTTGGATCATTACTCTCCACTGACAAAATTCTCTCTCTTAACCAACTGTACATCCCTTTTTCTATTTCAGTTTTACAATATTAAACCCTCCAGAAATGGCAGTGCTAATTTTTCACATACCTCTTTCATGTACTCTATTTTGCTAAATAAATTATTCACTAAATTTTGCATATCGTTCATTAATCCTCAATTGTGTGGCTTTAGTTTTTTCCTTTTAGAGGTAAATGTAAGGTCTGCTGCATTTCTAAAGCCCTTTTTTGGATGTTCATTGTGCCCTGAGTTGTATAATTGGATTCTTTAGTCATATATCTTAAAAATGCACCACTAACAGAGTTGGAAAAATGTAGCACTACTAAGTTTAAATGTAAGAGTTCTATGCATTCAAATAAAATTTACATGAGGAGATGTATTATCTTAGTTTGCCAGAAAGCCACTTTAGTGTTTTAGACAACAAATTGCTCATGATACATTTTCTATTCCAACATATTCCAGACTGAATAAAAATCAAAGGTACAATTTCAAATGCTATCACCGACAATTTGCTTCTTTTTATGGCACATTTTAGATTTTCTTAGTGTGGGTGATTAATTTCACAAAGAAAGTACATTTTATCTTAGTGTCTGTGTGTACCTTACCTATCATGTTTCTGCAGTTATGAAAATGAACAGACGCCAAGCATAAAAAATCATATTTTGGAATCCATGAATTATAGTGAATTGTGACTTACAGTTTTTTAAAGCAGTGTTGCATGGTGTTAAGAACAGATACCCTGAAATCAGATGACCTAAAGTCTCAGCTCTGCCACTGACTGGATTGGGTAAGTTTGTAACCATTCTGAGCTTCAGCTACCTAATCAGTAAAGTGGAAATAGTAATAGCACTAACTGCACGGGGGTGTGCTGAGGTTTACATGAGAACTTTGTGTAAAATAGTAAGATCATATACTTGACAAGTAATAGCTAGTTTTTTTCTAAAAACTTATTCTATATCCAAAATATAATATTATTAAGTGCTTACTATCTATCTGCTCTTGTACCAGGAACTCAGGGAAACAACTGTGATCAAAAGAGACATGGTCGGCATACTTTCTAGAAAGTCTGATTGCAGTGAAAAACTGTATAAAAGGCATAAGGTTATATACCTGACCACTTCTCACCACCATCACTGCTACCACCCTGTTTCATCATCCCTTGCCTCCACACTGGTCTCCCTGTTTCTCTCTTTGCCCCTATTTTCTATTCTCAATGAAGCAGCCAGAGAAATACTTCTAAAAGACTAGACTGATAATGTCACATCACTGCTCAAAGCACAACAATGGCTTCCATTTCACTAAGAATGAAAGCTTGACTCCTTATACTGGCTTCCAAGGCCAGGATGATCATCCTTTTCTTCTCTGACTTTTTTTTTTTCCTACTTCTCTATACCTCACTTACACTTTTCTAACTACACTGGTCTCCTTGCTCTGTCTCAACAGCACCAGCATACTTACAACTCAGGGTCTTTGTACAAGTTATTTTGTTTTCCCGAGACCATCTTCTGCTAGGTATCCTCTTGACTAATTTTCTTCCTTCTTTGAATTTTGCAAAAATAATACCCTCTTAATGAAGTCTGTCCTAATCACTTTATTTAAAATTGTAATCTGCCTCTACTTCCCATATGAAATGGCTGTCTTTTCTGTTTTTCCCACAGCATTTATCATTTTCCAACATTATATATAATTTAGATATTTGTTATATTTGTAAATATATATGTTTGTGAGTACGTATATGTAAGCACCACAGGTTAGAGATCTGTTTTGTTTACTGTTGCTTCCCAAGAACTCAGAGCAATGCCTGATAATTAGTAGGCATTCAATAAATTTTTTTAGATAAATCAAAATTTTCAACAAATATGCTAATTCACAGTGTTTAAACTCAATGGTATGTTATTTTCAAACTAAATAGCAGGAGAGAAGAAAGAGGTGAGAAGGAACTTAAAAGTAATAGCAGAAACTACAATTACTTTTGCACTAACCTAATACATATATAGTCATAAATCACACAACCATGTATCAGTCAATGACAAACTGCATATATGATGTTGACCCCATAAGATTATAATAGAGTTGAAAAATTCCTATCACCTAGTGACACTGTAGCCACCTTAATGTCATAGTACAAAACATTACTCATGTGTTTGCAGTGAAGCTGGCAAAAAGAAACCTGCATGCCAGTCATATAAAAGTCTATCACCTATAATTATTACATAATACTTGATAACAGTATAATGACTATGTAACTTGTTTATGTATTTACTGTACTTTTTACTCATTATTTAAAAGTATACTCATTCATATATATGCATATATATATTTTATATATATATATGTTAAGTGCAAAACAGCCTCAGACAGATTTTCAGGATATATTTCAGAAGAAGGCATTGTTATTATAGGAGATGACAACTCCATGCATGATATTGCCCCTGAAGACCTTCCAATGGGACAAGATGTGGAAGTGGAAGACAGTGATATCAATGATCCTGACCCTGTGTAGGCCTGGGATAATGTGTATGTTTGTGTCTTAGTTTTTAAGAAAAAAGTTTAAAAAGGAAGAAAGAGAAGACCACAAAACAACTAGAAAACAAATAAGACAATGGCAGAAGTCCTTATCGATCAGTAGTAACATTGAATGTAAATAGACTAACCTCTCCAATCAAAAGTCAAAGTGGCTGAATGGATGAAACACCAAGATCCAATGATCTGTTCCCTACAAGAAACACACTCTACCTATAAAGACGCACATAAACTAAAAATAAAGGGATGGAAAAGGATATTACCTGCAAATGGCAACCAAAAAAGAATAGGAGTAGCTATGCTTACATCAGACAAGATAGAGTTCAAAACAGAAACTCTAAGAAGAGACAAAAATATTACTATATAATAATAAAAGGGTAAATTCAGCAAGAGGATGTAACAGTTGTAAATATATATGCACCAACACTAGAGCACTCAGATATATATATAGAGAGAGCGCGCAAATATTATTAGAAATGATTATAGAGATTGACCCCAATCAACAAAGAAACATCAGACTTAATGTGTACTGCAGAACAAATTGACCCAACAAATATTTACAAATCATTTCATCCAATGGCTGAAGAATATACATTCTTCTCAATGCATGAATTATTCTCAAAGACAGACCATATGTTAGGTAAAAAATAAGTTTTAAAACAGTCAAAGAAATAATACC
Source organism: Macaca fascicularis (assembly GCF_037993035.2). Taxonomy (NCBI): domain Eukaryota; kingdom Metazoa; phylum Chordata; class Mammalia; order Primates; family Cercopithecidae; genus Macaca; species Macaca fascicularis. The sequence continues at coordinate 56,441,143 of NC_088376.1, read as the reverse complement.
AATTATCTCCTCTAGCCATAGTGGAATAAATGAAGAAATCAATAATAAAAAGAATTTTAGAATTATATGAACATATGGAAACTAAACAGTATGTTCCTAAATGACCAGTGTGTCAATGAAGAAATCAAGATGAAAATTGAAAAATATACCTAAATAAATGATAATGAAGACAAAATATACCAAAATCTGTCAGATACAGTGAAATGAATACTCAGAGGGAAATTTATAGCTATAAATGCCTACATCAAAAAAGTAGAAAAATGTCAAATTAACAACCTAACAATGCATCTTCAAGAACTAGAAAAGCAAGGGCAAGCAAACCCCAAATTAGGAGAAGGAAGGAAATAAAAAGATCAGAGCACAAATGAATATAATTGAAATAAAGGAACACAAAGGTTCAATGAAAAACAACTGCTTTTTGAAAAGATCAACAGAATTGACAAGTCTTTAGCCAGAAAAAGAAGAAATGACAGAAGACCCAAATAAATAAAATCAGAGATAAAAAAGGAGACATTACAACTGATACCACAGAAATTCAAAGGATGGTTAGGGGCTACTATGAGCAATTATATGACAATAAATTGGAAAACCCAGAAGAAATGGATAAATTTCTAAACATATATGACTTACCAAGATTGAACCATGAAGAAATAAAAAGCCTGAACAAACCAACAGCAAGTAACATGATTGAAGCCTAATAAAATGTCTCCCATCAAAGAAAAGCCTAGAAACTAATGGCTTCACTGATGAATTTTACCAAATGATTAAAGAAAAATAAATAACAGTCCTAATGAAATTATTCTAAAAAATACAACAGAAGGGACTACTTCGAAACTTATTCTAGGAAGTCAGCACTAACTAGCCTGATACTGCAGCCAGACAAAGACACATCAAACTCTCTCTCTCTCTCTCTCTCATATATATATATATACATATATATATATATGTATATATATGTATACACACACACACACACATATAAGAGAACTATTTGTCTGAATCATTGTATATAACAGAACCCTGTTTCACATAAGGAGAAAACAACAACAAATTTCAGCACCTACGGCATCCTGACTAACCAGAGTTCTTGAGTCTGTCCATGTGACAATTTTACTGCTAGCAAACTCAGCATTTGAGAAAACTAGCACACTAAACAAAACTACAACCAAGGACTCCCACAGATCCCATTTCACTTCCCTGCCACCTCCAGCAGAGCAGGTGCTTGTATCCATGTCTGGGAGACTTGAAGACAGATCACATCACAGGACTCTTTGCAGACAGTCCCCAGCACCAGCCCAGGACCAGTGGCCCCAATGGGTTTCTAGACCCAGAAGCGCAATAACAATCACTGCAGTCTGACTCTCAGGAAGCCCCATTCCTAGGGGAAGGGGAAGAGTGCCACATCAAAGAATCAACCCATGGGATGAAAGAATCTGAACAGAAGCCTTTGAGCTCCAGATCTTTTCACTGAAAGTCTATCCAAAATGAGAAGGAACCAGAAAAGTAATTCTGGTAATATAAAAAAACAAGGTTCCATAACATCCTCCAAAAGATTACATTAGCTCTCCAACAATGGATTTAAACGAAGAATAAATCTCTGAATTGCCAGATAAAGAATTCAGATGGTTAATTATAAAGCTACTCAAGGAGGTACCAGAGAAAGGTAAAAATCAACTTAAGAGAAATTTTAAAAAACAATATAGAATATAAATAAAAAAACTTTCCAGAGAAATAGATATCATAAAGTAAAAACAAACAAACAAACAACCAAAAACTCTCCCACAACTTCTGGAAATGAAAGACACACATAGAGAAATACAAAATACACTGGAAAGTTTCAACAATAGACTAGAACAAGTAGGAGAAAGAACTTCAGAGTTTGAAGACAAGGCTTTCAAACCCAATCTGACAAAGACAAGAAAAAGAAATTTTAAAAATGAACAAAGCCTCCAAGAAATTTAAGATTATGTTAAATGACCAAACGGAAGAATAATAGATGTTCCTGGGGAAGAAGAGAAATCTAAAAGGTTGGAAAACTTATTAGAGGGAATAATCAAGGAAAACTTTCCTGGTCTTGCTAGAGATCTAGACATTAAAACACAAGAAGCTCAAAAAACATCCAGGAAATTTATCACAAAAAGATTATCACCTGGGCACATAGTTTTCAGGTTATCTAAGGTCAAGACAAAGGAAATAATCTTAAGAGCTGTGAGGCAAAAGGATCAGATAACCTAAAAAGAAAAACCTATTAGATTAACACAAATTTCTCAGCAGAAACTCTGCAAGACAGAAAGGATTGAGGTCCTATCTTTAGCCTCCTTAAACAAAATAATTATCAGGCAAGAAATTTGTATGCAGTGAAACTAGGCTTCATAAATGAAAGAGGGGTAGTCTTTTTCAGACAAGCAAATGCTGAGAGAATATGCTGCTACCAAGTCAGCACTACAAGAAATGCTAAAAGGAGTTGTAAGTCTTGAAATAAGACCTAAAATACACCAAAATAGAACCTCATTAAAGCATAAATCTCACAGGATCTATGAAATTATAACACAATTTAAAAGAAAAAGGTATTCAAGCAACAACTAGCAGGATGAACAAAACAATACTTAACTTCTCAATACTAACATTAAATGTAAATGACCTAAATTCTCCAATTAAAAGATACAGATGACACAATGGATAAAAATCCACCCACCAGGTATCTGCTGTCTTTAAGAAACTCACCTAACACATAAGGACTCACATAAACTTAATGTAAAGGAATGGGAGAAGATATTCCATGCAAATGGACACCAAAAGCAAGCAGAAGTAGCTATTCTTCTATCAGACAAAACAGACTTTAAAGCAACAACAGTTTAAAAAAAGACAAAGAAGGACATTATATAATGATAAAAGAAACAGTCCACAGGAAAATATCACAATCTCAAATATATATGCATCTAACACTGGAGCTTCCAAATTTATAAAGCAATTACTACTAGACCTAACAAATGAGATAGATGCCACCACAATTATAGTGGGGGACTTTAATACTCCACAGACAGCATTAGACGGGTCATCAAAATAGAAAGTCAACAAAGAAATAATGAACTTAAACTATATTCTAGAACAAATGGGCTTAACAGATAATTACAGAACATTCTAATGAAGAACTGCAGAATATACATTCTATCCATCAATACATGCAGCATTCTCCAAGATAGACTTATATAATCAGTTATTAAAAAGTCTCAATATATTTCAAGAAAATCAAAATTATATCAAGTACTCTCTCAAACCACAGTGGAATAAAATTGGAAATTAACTCCAGAAGGAACCCTCAAGACTATACACATACATGGAAATTAAATAATCTGCTCCTGAATGATCTTTGGGTCAACAATGAAATGAAGATGGAAATTAAAAAATTCTTTGAAGTGAATGATAATAGTGACACAACCTATCAAAACCTCTGGGAGGCTAGGCGCGGTGGCTTACACCTGTAATCCCAGCACTTTGGGAGGCTGAGGTGGGCAGATCACGAGGTTAGGAGATCAAGACCATCCTGGACAACATGGTGAAACCCCATCTCTACTAAAATACAAAAAATTAGCTGGGCATGGTGGCCTGTAGTCCCAGCTACTGAGAAAGCTGAGGCTGGAGAATCGCTTGAACCTGGGAGGTGGAAGTAGCAGTAAGCCGAGATCACACCACTGCACTCCAGCCTGGCAACAGAATAAGACTTCATCTCAAAACAAAAACAAAAACAAAAACAAAACAAAACAAAAACCTCCGGGATACAGCAGTGGTAAGAGGAAAGTTCATAGCCTTAAAGGCCCACATCAAAAAGTCTGAAAGAGCACAACTAGATGATCTAGGTTCACACCTTAAGGAACTACAGAAACAAAAACAAACCAAACCCAGCAGAAGAAAATAAACAACAAAGATCAGTGCAGCAGAACTAAATGAAATTGAAACAAACAAAAAAACAACCACAAAAGACAAATGAAACAAAAGGCTGGTTCTTTGAAAAGATAAACAAAATTAAAAAGTCAGGAAACAAGAGGTGCTGGAGAGGATGTGGAGAAATAGGAACACTTTTACACTGTTGGTGGGATTGTAAACTAGTTCAACCATTATGGAAAACAGTATGGCGATTCCTCAAGGATCTAGAACTAGATGTACCATATGACCCAGCCATCCCATTACTGGGGATATACCTAAAGGATTATAAATCATGCTGCTATAAAGACACATGCACACGTATGTTCATTGTGGCACTATTCACGATAGCATAGACTTGGAATCAACCCAAATGTCCATCCATGACAGACTGGATTAAGAAAATGTGGCACATATACACCATGGAATACTATGCAGCCATAAAAAAGGATGAGTTTGTGTCCTTTGTAGGGACATGGATGCAGCTGGAAACCATCATTCTTAGCAAACTATCACAAGAACAGAAAACCAAACACCACATGTTCTCACTCATAGGTGGGAACTGAACAATGAGATCACTTGGACTCTGGAAGGGGAACATCACACACCAGGGCCTATCATGGGGAGGGGGTAGAGGGGAGGGATTGCATTGGGAGTTATACCTGATGTAAATGACGAGTTGATGGGTGCTGACGAGTTGATGGGTGCAGCACAGCAACATGGCACAAGTATACATATGTAACAAACCTGCACATTATGCACATGTACCCTAGAACTTAAAGTATAATAATAATAATAAATAAATTTAAAAAAAAGAAAAGAAAAGATAAACAAAATTGATAGACCATTAGCAAGATTGGCCAAGAAGAAAGAATATCCAAATAAGCTCAATTAGAAACAAGACAGGAGATATTACAACCAATAACACATAAATACCAAAGATCATGCAAGGCTATTATGAATACTTTTACACAGACAAAGTAGAAAACCTAGAGGAGATGGATAAGTTTCTAGAAATATGCAACCCTCCTAGATTAAACCAGGAAAAAAATAGAAACTGAGCAGACCAATAATAAGCAGCAAGATTGAAATGGTAACTTTTTAAAAATGCCAACAAAAAAATTCCAAGACCAGACAAATTCACAGCTGAATTCTATCAGACATTCAAAGAAGAATTGGTACCAATCCTATTGACACTATTCTACAAGACAGAGAAAAAGTAAATCCTCTCTAAATCATTCTATGAGCCAGTATCACCCTAATACCAAAACCAGGAAAGGACATGACAAAATAAAGAAAGAAAGAGAGAAAGAAAGAAAGAGAGAAAGAAAGAGAGAGAGAGAAAGAAAAAAAAAGAGAAAGAAAAAGAAAGAAAACTACAGACTAATATCCTGATGAACATAGATGCAAAAATTCTCAACAAAATATTAGCTAACCAAATCCAACAGCATATCAAAAAGACAATCCACTATGATCAAGTGGGTTTCATACTAGGGATGCAGGGATGGTTTTGTGTCCGGAATTGGTGGGTTCTTGGTCTCACTGACTGCAAGAATGAAGCCGCGGACCCTTGCAGTGAGTGTTACAGTTCTTAAAGATGTTGTGTCTGGAGTTTGTTCCTTCAGATGTTCAGATATGTCTGGAGCTTCTTCCTTCTGATGGGTCCGTGGTCTCACTGACAGGAGTGAAGCTGCAGACCTTCACGGTGAGTGTTATAACTCTTAAAGGCAGCACGTCCGGAGTTGTTCGTTTTCCCTGGTGGGTTCGTGGTCTTGCTGGCTTCAGGAGTGAAGCTGCAGACCTTCACAGTGAGTGTTACAGCTCATAAAAGCAGTGTGAACCCAAAGAGTGAGCAGCAGCAAGATTTATTATAAACAGCAAAAGAACAAGGCTTCCACAGTGTGAAAGGGGTCTCCAGCAACTTGCCACTGCTGGCTCAGGCAGCCTGCTTTTATTCCCTTATAGACCCCACCCACATCCTGCTGATTGGTCCATTTTAGAGCTGATTGGTCCATTTTACAGAGAGGTGATTGGTCCGTTTTGACAGAGTGCTGATTGGTACGTTTACAATCCCTGAGCTAGACACAGAGTGCTGATTGGTGCATTTACAATCCTCTAACTATACATAAAAGTTCTCCAAGTCCCTACCAGATTAGCTAGATACAGAGTGCGGACTGGTGCATCCACAAACCCTGAGCTAGACACAGAGTGCTGACTGGTGCATATACAATCCTCCAGCTAGACATAAAAGTTCTCCAAGTCCCCACCCAACTCAGGAGCCCAGCTGGCTTTGCCTAGTGGATGCCATGCCCAGGCCATGGGCGGAGCTTCCCATCAGTCCCATGCCATGCACCCACACTCCTCAGCCCTTGGGTGGTTGATGGGACCGGGCACCAAGGAGCAGGGGGTGGCACCCATTTGGGGAGGCTCAGGCCGCGTGGGAGACCACGGACAGTGGGTGGCTTGAGCATGGCAGCCTGAAGGTGCTGGGCCCTGCCCTGCAGGGAGGCAGCTGAGGCCCAGCCAGAATTTGAGCATGGCATGGGCAAGCTGGCAGTGCTGGGGGACCCGGCGCACCCTCCACAGCTGCTGACCCAGGTGCTAAGCCCCTCACTGCCCAGGACTGGCGGCACCGGCCAGCTGCTCCAAGTGCAGGGCCAGCCAAGCCCATGCCCACCCGGAACTCATCCTGGCCCATGAGCACCACACGCAGCCCCAGTTCTCGCCCATGCCTCTCCCTCCACACCTAACTGCAAGCAGAGGGAGCCAGCTCCAGCCTTGGCCAGCCCAGAGAGGGGCTCCCCCAGTGCAGCAGCAGTCTGAAGGGCTCCTCAAGCATGGCCAGAGCAGACGCCGAGGCCAAGTTGGCACTGAGAGCGAGTGAGGTCTGCCAGCACGTTGTCACCTCTCAGTTTAACATATGCAAGTCAATAAATGTGATATAACACATGAACAGAATTAAAAATCACATGATTATCTCAATAGACACAGAAAAAGCATTTGACATAATCCATTATCCTTTATGATTAAAAAACAACAAAATCAGCATAGAAGGGACATACCTTAAGGTAATAAAAGCTGTCCATGACAAACCCACAGTCAACATTATACTGAATGGGGAAAAGTTGAAAACATTCCCCATGAGGACTGAAATAGGACAAAAATACCTGCTTTTACCACTTCTATTCAAAATAGCACTGGAAGTCCAAGCCAGAGCAGTCATACAAGAGAAAGAAGTAAAGGACATCCAAATAGGTAAACAGAATGTCAAACTGTGATGTTTGCCAATGATATGAACACATAGCTAGAAAACCCTAAAGACTCATCCAAAAAGTTCCTAGAACTGATAAATGAGTTCAGTAAAGCTTCTGGGTACAAAATTAATGTACAAACAAATCAGTAGCACTGCTATCCACCAACAGTGAACAAGCTGAGAATCAAGTCAAGAAAACCCCTTTTACACAGCTGCACCAAAAAAAAAAAAAAAATCATTAGGAATATACCTAACCAAGGAGGTGAAAGATATCTACGAGGAAAACTACACAGCTGAAAGAAATTATAAATGACATGAACATATGGAAAGGCATCCCATGATCATGGATGGATAGAAACAATATTTTGAAAATGACCATACTGTTAAAAACAATCTTCAAATTCAATGTGATTCCTATCAAAGTACCATCATCATTCTTCACAGAACTAAAAAAACAAATCCTAAAATTTATGTGGAACCAAAAAGCCCACATAGCCAAAGCAAGACTAAGCAAAAAGAACAAATCTAGGAGTATCACATTACCTGACTTCAGACTATACTCCAAGGTTATAGTCACCAACACAGCATGTTGCTGGTATAAAAATAGGCACATAGACCAATGGAACAGAACAGAGGACCAAGAAATAAAGCCAAATACTTACACTCAATTGATCTTTGACAAACCAAACAGAAACAAGAAGTGGGGAAAGGATATCCTATACAACATATGGGGCTGGGATAATTGGCAAGCCATGTGTAGGAGAATGAAATGGATCTTTGTATTAGTCAGGATTCTCTAGAGGGAGAGAACTACTAGGATATATATATATATATGAGTTTAATAAGGAGTATTTAATAAGGAGTATTAATTCACATGATCCCAAGGTCCCACAATAGGTCATCTGCAAGCTGATGAGCAAGGAAGCCAGTCCAAGTTCAAAAGCCAAAGAACTTAGAGTCCCATGTTTGAGGGCAGGAAACATCCAGCATCAGAAAGATGTAGGCTGGGATGCTAAGCCAGTCTAGTCTCTTCATGTTCTTCTGCATGCTTTTAATTCTGGCCACACTGGCAGCTAATTAGATGGTGACCACCCAGATTATGGGTAGGTATGCCTTTCCTAGTCCACTAACTCAAATGTTAATCCCTTTTGGCAGTACCCTCACAGACACACACAGAATCAATACTTTGCATCCTTCAGTCAAGTTGACACTCAGTATCAAACATCACAAGTCCACACCTTGTCAACTTGAACCCATGCACATCTCCTGTGATCATAATCTTCTAATAAACACAATAATAAGATCATAATTATGCCTAACGTATAGCAACTATCTTTGTATAACCAGAAATGCACCAATCCCCAATCCAAATGCTATTATATAAAATTAACAATACTTAAATGCTAATATGAAGTTAATGAATCTCATGTCACAAAATATAGGAAAAAAATTAAATGAAGATATTTTCTTAGTACAAGTGTATATATGCACAAACATGTTTTTAACAAAAGAAGGAGGAAATACTCAAGACAATTACAGTCCTCATTTCTGCAACTCATCACACGGTCTTAGCTGGTATTGATGACTACCTTCTTCTACTACCCACTACCCATTCTGCATTCCCTTTGCCTTCAGCAAGCACCTCAGCAGGTCATGGTTTTTTTCCTGATTGGGTGACCCAAACCTTCATTCCTGATGGGTCTGGGTCATTTGTAGTACTGCCTGGAATGAGCTGTTGTAGTTTCCCATTGACCTTAATCACAGGGCATGGTAATACTAAGAGACACCAATGGATCTCTTGTATTCCATGCATACTCTTCCTTACCTCCCTTGTGGAGTAGTAGGCTGATTTCATCTTGATAGTCTGGGTCAGTCATTCCAGCCAACACTGCAACTCCCCTCTTAGCCTTTTGACTTAAAGGTAGGATGAGCCCAAAGTGTCCAGCTTGCAATCTTAACTTCCAGTTTAATGGAATCGTTGTTGTGTCTCCTGGTGGCAATGTACCTCCCTCTGGAACTAAGACCTCTAGGCTAGCAGAATGTAATGTCGTGGGAATAGCCATAATCAAAAAATTTTAAAAAGTAGATGCTGGCATGGATGTGGTGAACAGGGAGCATTTCTACACTGCTGGTGGGAATGTAAGCTAGTACAGCCACTATGGGAAACTGTTTGGAGATTCCTTAAAGAATTAAAAGTAGAACTACCATTTGACTCAGCAGTCCCACTACTGGGTATCTACCTAGAGGAAAAGAAGTCATTATTTGAAAAAGATACTTGCACACTCATGTTTATAGTGGCACAATTCACAATAGCAAAATGTGGAACCAACTCAAATGCCCATCAATCAACGAGTGGATAAAGAAACTGTGATAGACATAGATAGATATAGATATAGATATATAGATATAGATATATAGATATAGATATAGATAGATATACCAGGCTCACACCTGTAGTCCCAGCACTTTGGGAGGCCAAGGTAGGTAGATCACTTGAACCCAGGAGTTCAAGACCAGCATTGCAACATGGCGAAGTATTCCATATATATAATGGAATACTACTCAGCCATAATAAAGAATGAATTAACAGCATTTGCAGTGACCTGGATGAGATGGAGACTATTATTCTAAGTGAAGTAACTCAGGAATGGAAAACCAAACATCATATGTTCTCACTGATATGTGGGAGCTAAGCTATGAGGACACAAAGGCATAAAAATGATACAGTGGACTTTGGGGAGTTGTAGAGAAGAGAGGGAGGGGCGAGGTATAAAAGGCTACAAATAGGGTGCAGTGTATATGTACACCTGCTCGGGTGATGGGTGCACCAAAATCTCACAAATCAACACTAAAGAATTTACTCACGTAGGCTGGTTGCAGTGGCTCACGCCTGTAATCCCAGCACTTTGGGAGGCTGAGGTGGGTGGATCATGAGGTCAGGGGATCAAGACCATCCTGGCTAATATGGTGAAACCCGTCTCTACTAAAAATACAAAACATTAGCCAGGCGTGGCGGTGGGCGCCTGTAGTCCCAGTTACTCAGGAGGCTGAGGCAGGAGAATGGTGTGAACCTGGGAGGCGGAGCTTGCAGTGAGCCGAGATTGCGCCACTGCACTCCAGCCTGTGCGACAGAGCGAGACTCTGTCTCAAAAAAAAAAAAAAAAAAAAAAAGAATTTACTCATGTAGCCAAATACCACTTCTATTCCAATAACTTATGGAAAAATAAATAAATAAATAAATAGAATGATAACTTACAGAAAAATAAATAAAAACCGTAATAATGCATGATGAAAAATAAGATGAAAAAATTAATAAATTTGTGTGTTGCAACTGCTCCACTGACTGGCTGTTCTCACATCTCTTTTCCTCTCCATGGGCCTCCCTATTCCCTAAGACACAATAATTTTGAAATTACGTCAATTAAAGCCCTGCAATTGCCTCTAATTGTTCAAGGGAAAGGAAGAGTCACACATCACTCAGTCTAAATAAAAATCTAGAAATGATGAAGATTAGTGAGGAAGGCGTAGGAGCCAAGACAGGCCGAAAGCTCACCCTCTTTACCAAACAGCCAAGTTGTGAATGCAAAGAAATAGTTGTTGAAAGAAATTAAAACTGCTACTTCAGTGAACGAAAGAGTAATAGGAAAGTGTGCTCGCTTCAGCAGCGCATATCCTAAAATTTGGAACGATACAGAGAAGATTAGCATGGTCCCCGGGTAACAACGGTCCCTGGGTAACACGCAAATTCGTGAAGCATTCCATACTTTTGTAAAATAAAAAATAATAATAAGAAGAAAGTAAAGTGTTTGTTAAGTGACCATGGCTGTATTCCAAAGCCCTGTTGTTGATATGGATAGAAGTTCAAACCAGCTACAATATTTCATTAAGCCAAACCCTAATCCAGAGCAAGGCTCTAACTCTCTTCAATTCTATAAAGGATGAGAGAGGCAAAGAAGCTTCAAAAAAAATGTTAGAAGCTAACAGAGGTTGGTTCATAAGGGTTAAGAAAAGAAGCCATCTGTGTAAAATAAAAGCCCAAGGGGAAGCAGCAAGTGCTGATGTAGAAGCAGAAGCATGTTATCCAGAAGATCTAGCTAACGTAAGTGATGAAAGTGTCTACACCAAACACCTAGTTTAAAAGCTTCAAATGACAGACTGTCTTATTAGTGGCTAATGTAGCTGGTGACTTTAAGTGGAAGCCAATGCTCAGTTACCATTCTGAAAATTTTAGAGCGCCCTTAGGAATTACGTTAAATCTATCCTGCTTGTGCTCTGAAAATTGATTATCAAAGCCTGGATGACAGCATATCTGTTCATAGCATGGTTTACTGAAAATTTTAAGCCCACTGTTGAGACTTCTTTAAAAATATTACTGCTCGTTAACTATACACTTGGTCTCCCAAGAGGTCTTATGGAGATATTAAAGGATATAAGTGCTGTTTTGATGCCTGCTAGCATAGCAACCATTCTGCAGCCTATGAATCAATGAGTAATTTTGACTTCTAAGTCTTATAGTTTAAGAAATACATGTAGTGGCTGGATGGGGTGGCTCACACATGTAATCCCAGCACTTTCAGAGGCCAAGGCAGAAAAATCACTTGAGGCCAGGGGTTCGAAATAGCATTGCAACACGGTGAAACTTCATCTCTACTAAAAATACAAGAATGGGTGTGATGGCACATGCCTGTAATCCCAGCTACTCGGGAGGCTGAGGCATGAGAATAGCCTGAACCTGAGAAGCGGAGATTGCAGTGAGCCGAGATCATGCCACTGCACTCCAACCTGGGCAACAGAGCAAGACTCTGAAGAAAAGAAAAGAGAAAATAAAGAGAAGAAGGAAAGAGAAAGCGAGAGAGAGGAAGGAAGGAAGGAAAGAAGGAAGGAAGGAAGGAAGGAAGGAAGGAAGGAAGGAAGGAAGGAAGGAAGGAAGGAAGGAAGGAAGGAAGGAAGGAAGGAAGGAAAAAAACATGTAGTAAGGCTACAGTTGCCATAGATAGTGATTCTTCTGATGGATCTTGGCAAAGTAAGTTGAAAGCCTTCTGCAAAGAATTCACCATTCAATACGCCATTGAGAATACTTGTGATTCATGCAAGGGGGTAAAAATATTAAAATTAACAGGAATTTAGAAAAATTTGATTTCAACTCTCATGGATAGCTTTCAGGGATTTAAGACTTCAGTGCAGAAAGTAACTGCAGATGTGGTAGAATTAGCAAGACAACTAGAATTAAATGTGGATCTTAAAGACGTGATTGGATCTCTGCAATCTCATGATAAAATGTGAATGGATGAGGAGTTGCTTCTAATGGATGAGCCAAGAAAGTTATTTCTTGAGATGGAAATTAGTCCTGGTGAAGACGTTGTAAACGTTGAAATGACCCCCAAGAATTTAGACTACTATATAAATTTAGTTGACAAAGTTGTGGCAGGATTTGAGAGGACTGACTCTAATTTTGAAAGAAGTTCTACTGTGGGTAAAATGCTGTCAAACAACATCCCATACTCAGAGAAATCTTTCACCACCTTAATCAGTAAACAGCCATCTCAGTCAAAGCAAGACCCACCACGAGCCAAAAGATTATGACTTACTGAGGGCTCTGATGTTCCTTAGCATTTTTTTGCAAAGAAGTATTTTTAAATTAATGTATGTTTCTTGTTGTTTTAGACATAGTGCTGTTGCACACCTAATAAACTATAGTATAGGGTAAACATAACTTATATGCATTGCGAAACCAAAATATTTGTGTGACTTGCTTTATTCGCTTTACTGTGGTGGTCTCGACTGAACCAACAATGTCTCCAAGATATGCCTCACTTATTACTGTGTTACAATTGCGTACAGCATTCAGTACAGTAACATGCTATACATGCCTGTAACCTAGGAGCAACAGGCTATACCATATAGCTTTGGTGTGTAGTGCATTATACCACATAGGTTGTGTAAGTACAGTGTATGATGTTTGCACAGTGATGAAACTGCCTAATGATACATTCTCAGAGCAAGTTCCTATTGTTAAGTGAACATGGCTATATTCCAAAGTATGTCATTACTTGAAATAATATTAGAATCCATACATCTAGACATATTTCAAGCCTACCTATATTATTTTTAATAGATTTAAGATCAAAGGGTATTGATCATTTTGGGGATGATTTTATTCTTTGGAAAGAGCCAGAAGCTAATATAGTAAATAAACAAATTGGTTAAAACAACATTTTCTTTAAAAATAAAATAAGAGATGTGACTCAAATAATCAAACCAGTTGACTAGTGTCACTATTTGAGACAGCAATCTCAAAATACTCTGGACAATGGAAGGAGCACTCCAGACAGCCTCCCAAAAAGATCACTTTAAAGACTAACATTCATTTTGATACTTAAGGCTCAGTTAATATTTAAAATCACAATAAATTGTAGTTACTTTTCTATACATGAAAACTAACAATATTATTTCTTCATGCAGACTTACTAAGTCAATATTCTCCTATGAACTTAAAACAAGCCCTTTTTTTTTCTTTTCTTTTTTTTTTTTTTTGAGACGGAGTTTCACTTTTGTTGCCCAGGCTGGAATGCATTGGCACTATCTCGGCTCACCGCAACCTCTGCCTCCTGGGTTCAAGCAATTATCCCACCTCAGCTTCCCAAATAGCTGGGATTACAGGCATGCCCCACCATGCCCAGCGAATTTTGTATTTTTAGTAGAGATGGGGTTTCTCCATGTCGGTTAGGCTGGTCTCGAACTCCCAACCTCAGGTGATCAGCCTGCCTCAGCCTCCCAAAGTGCTGGGATTACAGGCGTGGGCCACCGTGGCCAGCCAAAACAACCATTTTAAGGCTTACACATTTGGATTGGGTCCCAAGAAAATCAAGTGCCTAAAAGCCATGTAGACCTTAAGACGATTACAATTCCAACCTTAACCACCTTGTATTTTGTGATGTTGAATAAGAACCTTCAGTTCTCTGATTCTGTTTTTTCTCTTGTACAAAATAAATAAATAAATATCATTCCAAAATATTACTCAAAATATCACTTGTAGAATGAAAAGAAATAAAGTACGTATAGCAACAAGTATCAAGACCAACTCAGAAAACTTATAAGCCATTCGTGCATACCAAGTAGAGGACTTTACTTGCATTATCACATTCAGTCCTTATAACAAGCCATGAGGTAGGTAGCAGTATTTTTACCTTGCAGAGAAGTCAGTTGAAGCCTAAGGAGGTTAAGAAAAACAAGCGTTTGTTCACTTTTCCTTTTCCAAAATTGTAACATTCATTAAATTTTAATAACTTGAGTAGTACTGTAAGAATAGCCTAGCAGTACACCTATGTTTTGCTCCAACAAAAATTAAAGTTGTTAATGAGTTTAATGGAAATCCAATCCACAAAATATTCTACCTTGTTTTAATTTAGGTCACCGTGCCTTTTATGTTTATAATGTTTATTACTTCGGTTTTTCAATTTATACCTTTCACTTACCTTGGTACGTTACTTTGCATATTGTACTTATCTCTCTACCTTTGCAAATTTGAAAATTACTTTACTCAAGGCATCTTATGGAATGGACATAATTGAAAAACTCACCAAATTATTTCAGAAATAGGTGTGATAGTCAGTGTTTTGTCAAACCTGGAAAAGATTCAGATGTCAAGAAAAACACAACATGAAGAAAATAATGGAATGATTAAAAATTTCTTTGTGTAAGGAAAGAAACAAAAGATTAGTTTATATTCAATTCTTATTGTTAATTTAAAAGGGAATATTCTTCTCTCTCTGCCTATTGTTTGTGATACCAGTAGGTGTGATACGAAGTGAGAATGGATTTTCTAATTTTTAGCTTCTCAGAATAATGTTCCATGTTTGTGCCTAAAGGTACCTTGAAATGATCTGGTCCAAATTCCTCATTTTACAAATGAGGACACTGGGTCTCAGAGAATTGAAGTGTTATTCCCCAAACCACCCAGTCAGCAAGTGATAGAACAGAGATAAAGCTGGGGCTCGGCCACTCAGCCCCTCTTGTCTGCTTTCCTACATTATGCAATTTTCCCTGCAACTGCTCTCAATACAGCTGAAACCTACAATACCTGGGCTTGAGGCAAGCTTGTAATTGGCCACACAACAGAGGAAAAAGTGTAATGAGCAATGTCAAACCACTGACATACCAAATAAGGCTATTCTTCATCTTAGGCAGAAGAAAAAAGAAATATTTGGGCTAAGGACTTCTAAATACCATGAAAACACCTCTTGACTCTGATAAGCACACATAAGATATTCAAAGCTTGAAAGTCACACAAAACTCAGGGCTTGGTATTTCAGAATTTCCCTGGAAATGAAAGGCCTCTAGATCCCGGCCCTGAAAAAGAGTGAGATAACTCAGAACAAAAAGTTAGCTTTCTGCCATCTCGAGAGTGTCCAAATGAAATCAAATGCTTTATTTCACCCTTTAAGTCTGTGACTGTTTGAGAAAAGGGACTATGGGCTTTCTTATTTTCTAACACTCAAAGCCTAACATAATCTTTTCTTCCCACAGCACCTAATAATTAATTATGGAGTAAAGAAATGCTCAATCAGTTACCTCTGACAGATAGACTGTGATGACGTGTTCCCAATAAATGGTAATATCACAGCTTCTTACTAGGAGGCTGGTTTATACTTTCAGCCGTCATGTCATTGTCTTTTCGGCCTTTTCCACAGAAAAAGTTATACCCATAGCATTGGGTATGGGTATAATTCAGCACTGGGCTGCTTCCAGGCTGTTCTCATTTTGCTGCCAGTCAGTTGGTCTCTGTGAGGAGTCAAAGAAATTCTACCTTGCAGCCAATTTCATGGTCTGTAATTATTCTATTTCAATAAACTGCAGCCGGGCGCGGTGGCTCACAACTGTAATCCCAGTACTTGGGAGGCCGAGGTGGGTGGATTACGAGGTCAAGAGATCGAGACCATCCTGGCCAACATGGTGAAATCCCGTCTTTACTAAAAATACAAAATTAGCTGCGCATGGTGGCGGCGCACCTGTAGTCCCAGCTACTCGGAAGGCTGAGGCACGAGAATCGCTTGAACTCGGGAGGTGGAGGTTGCGGTGAGCCGAGATTGCACCACTGCACTCCAGCCTGGCGACGGAGTGAGAGTCTGTCAAAAAAAAAAAACAAAACAAAACAAAACAAAACAAAAAAAAACCCAACATATCAAATTCCGAACTTTAAAATAACAGATAAATTGTGGGTGGGTGTGAAAAATAACTATTTTCCAACTATATTTTCCAGATGACTCAATTAAAAATAAATTTGTTTAATGTGATGGTGTGTGAATAAGAATACCTCAGCCAGGCATGGTGGCTCATACCTGTAATCCCAGCACTTTGGGAGGCTGAGATGGGTGGATCATTTGAGGTCAGGTTCGAGACCAGCCTGGCCAATATGATGAAATCCCACCTCTACTAAAAATACAAAAATCAGCTGGGTGTGATGGTGCATGCCTGTAGTCATTATCTGAGATTGTTGCTGATACTGTCCTGATATTGCTAATACTGCTCATAGTTTCTGATTTTGTTCTGAAAACTGCTCTTTACAGTTGTCTTAAGCATTTAGGATAATTTAGAGACCTTTTATAACTCTAGACTATAATGAAATTTGCCATAACTAATAGCTTGTATTTTGTGAATATAAAATATCACCCTGAAGGAAAATGCTAACAGGTGAAAAAAATACATTAGAGTTTTGAATTCTTCAGAGAAAGAAAGACATATGAATTAATTTCCAGCTTTGCTGTTATTAAACAGCATTTATGGCATACACAAAAATTCCATGAAAAATAGGGCAGTGTAGTTGACATGAATCCTGAGCAAAATTCTACAGTAGATGTTCTGAACACGTTTTTACTCATTCTATAAGAAAATGTACTTGGTAGGAGGCAGCAGTGAACTCACACACGACTGGCATCTTTTTGTTTTTGTTGCTAAGATTACAAAAGTTGCAATAAGAGAACGATAATTGTAGCATATCTTGATTTCAACTTGAAAACATTTATCACTCATTTATCTGAACATGACAGGGGATTGTGGCTGGTAAATAGCAGAATTAGTTGGATTCATAACTGAATGAACATTGAAAATTTTGAAATGTTAACTAATTAGTCAATCTCGGTTTGGAAGAAAGTCTTTAGAAATGGTCTGCCAGACTCTGGCTTTGACTTCTTCCAGAATGATGTAATTATCTAATTGGACAATCACAGAAGATCCAATTGAACTTAAGGTAGAATTTCTAAATGATTTGATGTGTCTGAATAGGGCAACCTAAGGTGGTCAAGCGAAGATCAAACTCAAAATGGTACAGAAGATAGCACTGAAGGTATATAAGGTTATAGGTACCTTTGGAAGTGGTAAAGAATAGGAGATGCTGATTGGATAAATGTCTGGGGCTCTCAGTCCACTTCTGTTACTTTGGATTTTGTTCTCTGTTCTTCCCTGTTAGCCTTTTTTTTTCTTTTTTCCCCTAAGCTAAAATGTCTAGGAAAATAAGAGAAAAAAAAGAGAAAAGTACTGGATCAGATGATAATTTAAGTCTCTTCCAGATTTGGGATTCTACATCATTGCAACAACTGAGATTTGTTTGAAATGTGTTAAAGATATCTGCAAAAGATACCTCCTCTTAAGAGAGTTTTAGGAAATCACACTCCTCAGTTTGCGTGTGTATCTGTGCACCCAATTAACAAATACGCACATGCCTGTGCATTTTAAGAATCCTCATCACTCAGTGCTAGGCTAGTGATTTTGTTTGCTGAACTGTCTCATATATCCAACACTCATAATTTTTATCCTCCTGCCAGTTTAAAATTGTAAATTTTCTCTTGTAGTTCAAAGATTTAAATTCACTTTACACACAATTAAACTAAATATATCAAATGCCCAATTATCCTTTCAGAGCAGGTGAGGGCTTCACAGTTACAATCATCAGTTTAGTTTCAGGTCTCCAGGAGGGACTCAGGTGAGCCCAAAGCTCAGAATGATTTTTTTGATCAAGTGTGTGGGTATGCATTTCTGCCTTGCAAAACTAAATACCATATATAATTATATATTAGTCCATTTGCTATTGCTTATCACAATATGTTTCAGACACAAAAATGACTGAAACTGGGTAATTTACTTTAAAAGGAATTTTTTTTACAGTTATGGAGGCTGAGAAGTATGAGGTCAAGCGACCGCATCTGATGAGAGCTTTCTTGCTGGTGGGGACTCTACAGAGTCCCAAGATAGTACAGGGCATCATATGACAAGGGGGCTGAGTGTGTTGCATGCTTGCTTAAGTTTCTCTTCCTCTTCTTATAAGGCCACCGGTTCCACTCCCATGATAACCCATTGATCCATTACTTCAGGAATGGATTAATTCATTCATGAAGGCAGAACCTTCGTGATTCAATGTCCTCTTAATGGCCCCACTTTTATTGACATATATAATTATATTTAATCATCACAATATGTTAACATGTCTATTTCAGTGCCTTAAATATTGTAGGTACCTAAAATATCTACTTGGATCTAATATATGTATATATAATATATATGTAAATTTATTTTACTTTAAGTTCTTGGATACATGTGCAGAACGTGCAGGTTCGTTACACAGGTATACATGTGCCATGGTGGTTTGCTGCACCTGTCAACCCATCATCTAGGTTTTAAGCCCCACATGCATTAGGTATTTGTCCTAATGCTCTCCCTCCCCTTACCCTCCATACCCCAACAGGCCGTGGTGTGTGCTGTTCCCCTCCCTGTATCCATGTGCTCTCATTGTTCGACTCTCACTTATGAGTGAGAACATGCTGTGTTTGGTTTTCTGTTCCTGTGTTAGTTTGCTGAGGATGATGGTTTCCAGCTTCATCCGTGTCCCTGCAAAGGACATGAACTCATTCTTTTTTATGGCTGTATAGCATTCCATGGTGTATAAGTAAAGGCTCCACTTTTTAATACTGCCACATTGGGAATTAAGTTTCCAACACTTGAAATTTAGGGGATACATTCAAACCAGAATATATATTGTGTCTATCTTTCATTAACAAATCAATCATTATACAGTAGATTATTATTAAAAGTATAACCAAAAAAAAATGAAGAGTATCTAAATGTAGTACCTAAATGCACATTCAGCGAATACTTTTTGGGACCTCCATGTGTCAGACATTGTTCTAGGTACAAGGGTTGCAACAGCAAGCCATGACCTTAGAGACATTATATTCCAGTGGAGAAATTTAGACAATATACAAACAAATACATATCAGGTAGTAATAACTGCTATTCAAAAAGATAAAGCAGGATTATGGGTACAAAGTAAGTGGGCTGCTATTTGGTACAAATGTGGGAAAATATAAGCTCTCTGTTCAAGAGCAAAGACTGCCTCAATCAAGATGCTTGCATAGAAAAAAAATAAGTGGCCCATTTTCATAATGCTCACTGTTTCTAAGGTTTCGTGCAGAACAATTTCACCTGCCTGCTTTAGCTCCTCCCTTCCTTTGCTATGTATCTTTTACTTTGTGGTTTGTCTGGTTTCCTTTCAACATCCTCAAGGTGTTAAGAGTTCTTCAGGATTGTATTACTTGTAACTTTTCCTCCCATTGACTGATTTTCTGCTTAAAATAAAGAACTCTAAAACAGTTTCACTTCTATTCTTTTTAGCCCACAAACATGTTTTTTTCTTCAAATTGTTTTTCAATTTATATACATTTTTTCCATTTAAGAACATTTACTCCCATAGTTTTATTTTTTATAAACATATTAACTGTGTCATTCACATGAGACCTTATTTATCTTTTGTCTGCCTAATAACATGGTAGTGAACAGATAAAGACTGCATCTGTTCCCTAAATAAAAGGCTTAGAAGTCACATTTTGGGTCAACTAAATTATTTTTAAATATTAAATCTAAGAAATGCTCTATTTGCTGTGGACAAAGAAACACATTTTGATTTTTCAGTTAATGTCTTCGAACTAATGTTGCCTCGTACTGATTAAGAAATTATATAAAGAAATGATGATGTCATTGGGAAATAATTGTATAAGTATAAAAACATACTGTACAAACAATAGCATTGCTTAAACTACAAAATAGATTCTTGGCAAGATTTGTATTAGATATGGGATAGACACCAAAGTTTATATAAAACTTTTCTAATTTTTTAATAAATAAGCCAAAAATCTCTATCTCCGTGTGTGTGTGTGTGTGTGTCTGTGTCTGTGTGTGTGTGTGTGTCCTCCTCTCTCATTCTCTCACTCTCTTGTTAAATGCTTTTGATTATAGTGTCTCTATCCTGCAAACATAAGTTATTTTTATTTTTAAGCATCTAGAAAAGATAAAGGGACAAAGTAAAGAAATGGGAGTCTTTTCTTGTCAGTTATAGGGCCTTTGATACCATTTTAAAGTATGATCTAGAAGTGTTTTACACAGAGTGGAGTTAAAAATCTTCATTTTGTTATGATTTTTAAGAGTCTGATAAAATGTTTTTGTTGTTGTTAGCTTATTACTGTTACCTAAACATTTCACAAGTTCAGATTCATTGTTCTGCATCACCACAAAAATGTTTTTGCAAAGTTAACATACCAAACTATATCTATTGTATCTATTATAAACTATATATGTTCTGATTTACAGTGTTGACTATACATTCTCAGGTATCCCTGTAGTATCTCTAGTCTTGAACAAGTAGACTGACTTTTATTACAGCTGAATTTGGGTGCAGGAAGGAGGCTGGCATACAAAAACAATAATTAGGTTAAGTCACTTGAGAAGGCAATATACTGAGATGAAAAGAGCTCTGAAAAATAAATAAAATAAAATAAGGCCTTCAGGTTAGGCCTGGCAGTGTCATTAAGGTAGCTCAGTGTCATTTCAGGCAAACCACTAAAGGCCTCTAGATCACAGTCCCTTATGGGTGTCTATCCAGAATGACAGCTACAGATGCCTCAGATACCAACTAAATGTGGCAGGGCCAGGGTCAGACAAAAGTGGTGGGGACTCTGGTGAACTGAAGACTACATATCCTTCCCAAAAGCATTAAATTCAAAATGTTGAAACATGGTAACAACTGTAGTATCCCTTTTAGTTCTAACATTCTGTGCTTTTGAGTCTTCAAATAAAATGAATGTGTACTTACTAGGTAGCCGCAATGTAAAACCCTGTTACGACTTCAGAGGGACAACATAAACGTATGAGCAATGTCTTCTGCCTTTGAAGCATACAATCCAGCTAAATAAATGAAACTGGGCGACAAGATAAAGAGACCAGTTCTTCAAGCAACACAGGGAAAACATACTAATTATTTTTTAAAAATGGATTTGTCCCTCTAAAAAGCAGTGGGCTGTGTCAGCAAGTGCTATAGTCATTTTTGGAATGGCAATAGCCTCTAGCATGAGGGACTGAGGAAAGGCCTCACTGAAATAGTAGAGCTTAAGCCCACACTTCAGGTGTAGAGTCTAGATTGGAATAGTATGGGGTTACAAGCAGAATGTTTAACTTCTGGGAGATCCTTTATGAGCACTATTAAGAAGTCTGGCTTTAGTTTGTTTGCTTCTTAGTTTTTGTTAATGGAGAATGCTTATTGCGAAAATTAGCAGTAAAATTTTAGTAAAAAAATCTTTAGAGTATTATGATATCAGTCTGACTGAGGTATATACATTTCAATGTTAGCGTTGGAAACTTTTCCACAGATTTACTTAGTTAATAAATGGTTTTATTTGATCACAACAGAATACATTTATCACCACAGTATTTGCCTTTTTATTCCATTAAGCATCTGTTTTCTCTACACTGGCATCTCTAGTTATAATCTTTTTTCAGTGAAACATCTTTCACCAATGTTTTCAAGTGCTAGGAATGTAGAATGATGAAGCAACAGGGAGCCTAATAATAACTCATAGTGGTATTATGATTTTAAATTTATACTCTTTCACATGCATGTTAAGCATTTATTCCTTTAAAAATTCCATAGTATAGGCTTTATTATTCATTTTACAATAAAGAATAAAATGTTTAAAAAGAGAAGCTATTTCCCTGTCTATTAAGTATGATTAACACAGTCACAGCACACAGTAGAACTGCTAAGGAAACCATTACAATTAGACCTAGAAGATGGCATAGTCCTACCTCTTGCGTCATTCATTCATTCAATAGCTATTATTGAGTGCCTACAATGTGTCAGGAACAGTTCTAAGTTACAAGCACACAGTAGTAAATGAGAAAAAGTGATTGCCTACTAGATTTTACAAAGATTTGCCCACAGTTTATAGATGTAGGATCCATATCTTTCTTTTTGTTTTTTAAATAATATGTACTTTTAATTTTTTTGAAACATACTAATTGTACATATTTATGGAGTACAATGTGATGTTTTGATACATGTACACATTATGTAATCAAGGTAATTAGCATATCCATCACTTCAAACATTTATCATTTCTTTGTAGTGAGAACATACAAAATGCTCTCTCCTAGCTATTTCAAGATATATAATACCTTATTGTTGCCTATAGTCACTCTACTGTGCAATAGGACACCAGAACTTATGTTTCCTTTCTATTTGTAACTTTATACCTGTTGAACATCCTCTCTCCTTCTTACCCCTACTATCACCGGTAACTACTGTTCTATTTACTACCTCTATGAGATCAACTTTTTAAGATTCTACACAGAAGTGAAAATGTGGTATTTTTCTTTCAGCCTCTGGCTTATTTCACTTAACATAATGTCCTCCAGGCTCATTATGTTGCTGTGAATGATGGGATTTCATTCTTTTTTATGTCTGAATGATAGTCCATTGTGGGTATATACACCCCATTTTCTTTATTCATCAGTTGATAGACATTTAGGTTTATTCCATATCTCAGCTATTGTGAATAGTGCTGCAATAAACAAAGGAGTACAGAAATCTCTTTCACATACTGATTTCATTTCCTTTGGATATATATCCAGTAGTGTGATTGCTGGATCATGTGGTAATTCTATTTTTAATTTTTTTGAGGAAATTCCATGCTGTTTTCATGGTGGCAGTACTAATTTACATTTCCACAGTGTGCAAGCATTCTCTTTATTCCACATTCTAACCAACACTTATTATCTTTTGCCATTTTGATGATAGCCTTTCTAACTGAAGTAAGGTGATATCCCAATATAGTTTTCATTTGCATTTCCCCAATTATTAGTGATGTTGCACATTTTTTTCATATATCTATTCGTCATTTAGGTATCTTCTTTTGAGACATGTCTATTAAAGTCTTTTGCCCATTTTTCAACTAGATTACTTGTTTTTTGGTTTTGGGTTTTTTATTTTTTGCTGTTGGCTTGAGTTCCTTATAAATGTTAAATATTAACCTCTTGTCATATGTAGAGTTTGCAAATATTTTCTCCCATTCTGTAGGTTTTCTCTTCACTCTGCTGATTGTTTCATTTGCTGGGCAGAAACATTATAGTTTGATGTAATTCCGTTTTTCTATTTTCGTTTTTCTTGCCTATACTATCGAGTTCTTATCAAAAATATCTTTGCCCACTTTAGTGTCATGAAGCATTTTTATTATGTTTTCTTCGAGTATTTTCATAGTTTTGAGTCTTACATATAAATCTTTAATTCATTTTGACTTAATGAAAGATCGGGTGTCCAGTTTTAGTCTTCTGATTGTGGATATTCAATTTTCTTAGCACCATTTATTGAAGAGATTGTCTTTTCCCCAATTATGTTCTTGATACTTTTGTCAAAAATCAATTTGCTGTGCATAGGTGGGTTTATTTCTGGGTTCTCTAGTCTCTTCCATTGGTCTATGTATGTTTTTATGCTAATATTATGCTGTTTATATTACTATGGCGTTTTAGTAAATTTCAAAGTCAGGTAGTATAATGTCTCCAATTTGTTTTTGTTTTGGTGTTTTCTTGAGATTGTTTTGGCTATTAGGGCTCTTTTCTTGAGACTGTTTTGTGGTTCCATATGAATTTTAGTACTGTATTTTTTATTTGTGTGAATAATATAATTGGTATTTTGATAGGGATTGCATTAAATTTGTAGATTGCTTTGGGTAGTATAAATATTTTAACAATATGAATTATTCCAAGAGTATATCTTTCCATCTTTGTGTTCTTTTCAATTTCTTTTATCAATGTTTTATGGTTTTCAGTGTAAAGATCTTCCCCTTTCTTGTTTAATTTTTAGGTATTTTTTTTGTAGCTATTGTAAATGGCATTGTTTTCTTGATTTCTTTTTTCAGATAGTTCTCTATTCACATATAGAAATGTTACTGATTTTATATTTGCTTTTGTATCCTGCAACTTTACTAAATGTATTTATTAGTTGTAATGGTTTTTTGGTGGCATCTTTAGGATTTTCTGTACATGAGATTATGTCATCTGCAAACAGGGACAACTTGACTTCCTTCTTTCCAATTTGGATGCCTTATATTTCTTTCTCTGCTTAATTCCTCTGGAGGAAAACAAGCCAAAATGTTTTAAAAAGGAATAAATGCTCAGAGTAATTTCAGCTGCTGAGAATGTGTCATATTTCACTTCCATGGTTGTGTGACCAAGGAACTACATATTCAGATGTGTTCTGCTCTATGTGTAGCTCCCATTTTCTTACACTTCTCTTTAATTTGGAAGGACACTAAGGTTTGCTGCAATAATAAAGGGCTCTGTGAATGAAACAACATAAAAATGTCAGAAATAAAGTAACCTTTCATATATGTCTGTGTATGAATGAAGCAAAATAAAAATGTGAGAAATAGAGGGACTACACATCTTATAATGACTCTGAATACCTCCTCGTAACCATTTCACTGTGATAGTCTTATGGGAGGTAAAAATCATCATTTAAAAATAAATGACAAAATTATCTTGAATATAACTAAGGCTCACTTAGAGTTTCATTCAGCTGAATAAGCATATAGGAAAAAAAAACACTTTATTACTTCAGTTACTCCATCAAGATCACACCTGGTGCTAGATACATGGTTCAAAAATATCAGTGTGTAGTAGTTGGGTTATTAATCATGGATGTCAAGTCCTTTCTGCTAATTAACCTTAATTGAGCTCTCTGTTATAGAAGCACCATTGCCAATGAAGCAACTTAGCAATGATATCAAAATAACAGAGCATAGTTGAACCCAGGATTAATATTACTTCCTGTTCTTGAACACCAATGCCTAATGCAGTTTGCTGTAATACAAAATCTTATAACTTCTACCAAAATTTAAATATTACAAGGAGCAAAAATTGGTAGAATATTTATGTAATTTGCACAATAAAGTGATTTAGAAAGGCATTTTTGACATACATGTCTTCATTTTATATTTATTTAAAAGCAACTAGAATATACCATAAATGTTAAAAATACAAACTTTTAAAGATTCAAAGATTAAAATCATATATTACCTATTAGTTAACATGACTCTGAACTTAGTCATGCTTGAAACTAAATCTTTATTTCATTTATGTTCAGTATTATTTCCAATAGTACCACAAAATGTCCATTAGGATAGAATTCTGCTGAAATAGGCAGCTTTATTCATCTGCCTGGAGTAATTCAGTGCAATTAATTCCAACTTTGATAACCAGCAAGCACTTCAAATGTTCAATAGGTTATTTATTTAAAAGCAAATCAAGAAGAAATAAGCTTTACTGCCGATGAACAGAATGCTTAGATTTTAAAATGGCCAGAAGGCTACTGGTATTAATAAGCTTTGTCAAATTCATTTTCAGACATGGATGGAGGAGTTTGTACTATTTTTCTGTTCATGTCATAGTCTCTGTCAAGAGGAGAGCTCATTCACCTTAGGGAAAGCTTACTGATGTGCAAGTATTTGAAAATAAAAAGGCAATGACAGACATTTAGCAGATTCACAAGGGAAAATAAACTCCTGAAGAATCTTCAGAAAAATTAAAGCGATAACAATGAAAGTGTTGAAAAGATTTAACCATTGATATAAATTTGGGGAAAAAACAGAAATACAAATATTGATAATAAAAGTCACAGAAACTCATGTTAAAACCAATATGGATAAGGATTTACATAATTTAAGGGAGGCAAGCTGGGCCATGACTAGATGTGTCTTACAGACCATTCATTTGTGTTATATTTAAAGAGCTAAAATGCAAACACAAGACAAGTGGCACCATTTTGTTAGAGAATGCCTACTATCAACGCACTTGATCATGTGGGGCTTAATGGAGCATGATAGAAAGAACACTTCTCTAGGCAGCTAAAGCCTGGTCTCAAATGATAGTTCTGAAATTTAGCAGCTGCATAACTATGGACAAATTACTGAAGAGCTCTCACCAATAGACATTTCTGAGATGATAGATATGCTCTACATCTGTGCTGTCCAATAAGATAGCCCCAGCTTTATGTAGCTATTGAGCACCCAGCATCCAGCTAGTGCAACTGAGAAACTGAATTTTTAACTTTGGTAATTCTAATTAATTTTAATTTAAATGGCAGTAAGTGGCTAACGGCTATAGTACTGGACAATGCAGTGCCACCTCAAGTGATTTCCACTTATATGAATTATGATGCTTTTAGTTGCAAGGCAGAAAAAAAATCTAACTTAAAGCTTAAACAACAAAGGGAATGTGTTGGTTCATTTTAACGAAAAAGTCCAGAAGTAGAAAGTTCCAGGTATAGTTCAATCAAGTGTATTCTCTCTCTCTCTCTCTCTCTCTCTCTCTCTCTCTCTCTCTTTTTCCAGTACCCTTGCTTCTCCTTTATTTTTGTGTCTGCTCTTTTACCTTATTCTGGTTTCCCTGATGGTCACAGTCTGACTGCTGGAAGTAGTAACAGGAGTCATTTGCTCCTCATTCACATCTAGTAGGAGGCTAAGAGCGGGGAGCAAGGCTTTTCACAAATACTTAAAACAAGCCCAGACCTTTGCTCTGAAAAGATCAATCTGAAATAACCAAGGCTGTGCACTGCTTGACTTGTACCAGGTTTCCTGCCTTTCCCCAAACTAATTACTTTGGAAAATGGATGGAGATTTTTGATGAATGTTGAAACTAAGGGTTTGATTAGGGAAGGGATGTTCACTTAAAGAAGAAACCTAGAAGCTGTTAGGAAGTAGAATAATAGGGAGTTAATGCTGAATAAGCATTTGATAATTTTCATTCCCATCATCTCAAAAGATTATTGGAATATAATCAACGATGTGATGTGCATAAAGCATCTAACAGTACCTGAAATGTTTAATCCCTTCTCATGTACATACCCCACCATTTCTATGTACTCTGAGAAACTAACTTAACTCTTTGATGCCTCAGTCTTCTCACATGGAAATACTTTACTGTTAAGATTCCTTCCAGCAGTAAAAATCTGTCAATTATAATTATTACTGACATTATGTAAACTAAAGGCACATAAATAAATATGTCAAAGGAGAGTCAACTATGTTTGAAAGCCTTGGATGGCTACAGATAATAAAATGTCATAGTTTATCTGTAACTGCTCTGAGGAAGAGGCTCTGGTGCAAGTGTTTCAATGAATAGAGAGGAGAAGATACACTGTTCCAATTTCTCAGCTCCAGATTTCTGGACTCACCTGTCCTCAAGCGAATCTCTTTCACCCCTAAATGATGAATAGATGATAAAAACCAACCACATCTACCCTTGTAGCTCAATAGCATGATAGAGTCATCTGAGGCCCATCATTAGTAATTGAAATTTAATTGTGCTAGGTTGGAATTCAAGCATCTCTATTTTTAAAGCGATTTTAATGTGTAGCTATGGTTGAAAAACACTATAATAATTTTCAGATAAACAGGAAGTGGAATCAAAAACATATACCACATCGTTTAGTGTTGAATAGAAGGCCATAATAAAATGATGAAAAGACAGAAAAATAGGCAATGTTACAACAGTACAAAAATTATTCAACAAAAGATAGATGAAGAACACAGAAAAACATACTTCATCTGGGAACAACACATTTAGATAACTACTTCTTACCCCCAAGAAGATTTTAAAACTAATTCTATGAAATATAAAGATTATGTGACATTTCTTAAGCAGAACTAAAGTAAGAATTTATGAAAGAGAATACAGCCACAACAGACACTAAAACCAAATTAGAAGTAAAAGCCAGCATATCTGACAATAACAAAATCAAGTCAGTAAGATACCCTAAGTGTTTAAAAATAGCAAGAAGGATAGAGGAAAAGCACTGCAATGAATATCATTAGAAACAAAAAGAGATTGGGAAAACAAACAATAAAAATCTATGGAGGGAACAGAACATACAGAAGAAATAAATTACATTAGCTATAATAATAGATGATTTTCATGAAGTGAAAGAAAGCATAAATCTTCTGGTTAAATAGGCCTGCCATGTACCAGGAAAAAAAAAGTATTTTAAAAACTGTGAATAATGAATCATATCCTTGCAAATTTATTATATTTCAAGAATAACCAAAAAACCCTTCAAGTCCATAGTGCCTAATTTCTATTATATTTTCATTCACTTAGACTGATATCTTCTAACAAATAGATATCTGATAAAAATAATTTTGTAAACAAAAAATAGATTTTTTATTAAAGAAGAAACTTAGGCTGAAATAATTAAATCACTAAGGATGTATTTTTAATTTTTGTGTAAAAGGGGATAAGTAATCTAGAAATTTTATTCTCACATTTTTATTAACAAATAAATTTTCAAATTGGCAAGGACTCTGTATTAGTCATGTATCTCCAGAGAAATAGAACCAGTAGGATATTTGTGTCCAGATAGACATAGGTAGTGATAGAGATTTACTCCAAAAATTGACTTATGCAATTATGGAGGTCAAGAAGACCCATGATATGCCTTCTGTATTCTGGAGACCCAGAAAAGACTATGGTGCAGTTCAGTCTCAGTTCAAAGGCCTGAGAACCAGGGAAGCTGTTGGCGTAACTTCTGAGAGGTAACAACATGCTAGCAGCCCTCCCTCGCTCTAGGCGCCTCCTTGGCCTTGGCGTCCACTCTGGCCGCACTTGAGGAACCCTTCAGCACCGGGCTGCACTGTGGGAGCCCCTCTCTGGGCTGGCCGAGGCCAGAAGCAGTTCCCTCTACTTGCCGGGAGGTGTGGAGGGAGAGGCGCTGGTAGGAACCGGGGCTGCACGTGGTGCTCAGGAGCCAGTGCGAGTTCCGGATGGGTGGGCTCAGCAGGCCCCACACTCAGAGCCGGCCAGCGCCACCAGCCCTGCGCAGTGAGGGGCTTAGCACCCGGCCAGCAGCTGTGGAGGGTGCCTCGGGTCCCCCAGCACTGCCGGCCCACCCTGGCCTTGCTTGAATTCTTGCCAGGCCTCAGCCACCTCCCCAGGGGTCAGGGCTCAGGACCTGCAGCCCCCCATGCCCAAGCCCCACTCACCCCCACCGGTGGGCTCCCATGCAGCCTGAGCCTTCCAGACAGGTGCCACCCCCTGCCCGGTCCCATCGACCACCCAAGGGCTATGGAGTGTGGGCACCTGGCAGGAGACTGGTGGGCAGCTTTGCCTGTGGCCTTGGGGCAGTATTGCCTAGGCAAAGCCAACTGGGCTCCTGAGTTGGGTGGGGATTTGGAGAACTCTTATGTCTAGCTAAAGGTTTGTAAATGCACCAATCAGCACTTTGTATCTAGCTCAAGGATTGCAAATGCACCAATCAGCACCCTGTGTCTAGCTAAAGGTTTGTAAATGCACCAATTAGTGCTCTGTGTCTAGCTAATCTAGTGGGTACTTGGAGAATTTTGTGTCTAGCTAAAGGATTGTAAATGCACCAATCAGCACTCTGTATCTAGCTCAAGGTTTGTAAATGCACCAATCAGCACCTTGTCAAAACAGACCAATCAGTTCTCTGTAAAATGGACCAATCAGCAGGATGTGGGTGCAGTCAGATAAGGGAATAAAAGCAGGCTGCCCAAGCTAGCAACGGCAACCCACTAGGGTCCCGTCCATGCTGCAGAAGCTTTGTTCTTTTGCTTTTTGCAATACATCTCGCTGCTGCTCACTCTTTGGGTCTGTGCTGCCTTTATGAGCTGTAATACCATGAAGGTATGCAGCTTCACTCCTGAGGCCAGCAAGACCACAAACCCACCAGAAGAAACCAACAACTCCAGATGCACGACTTTAAGAGCTGTAACACTCACCGCGAAGGTCTGCAGCTTCACTCCTGAAGTCAGGGAGACCACAATCCCACCAGTAAGAAGAAACTCTGAACACACAATCTTTAAGAACTGTAACACCGCGAGGGTCCACGGCTTCATTCTTGAAGTCAGTGAAACCAAGAACCCACCAATTCCGGACACACTTCCATTCAGAGGCCAAAGACCTGAGAACTGGGTTCGGTGCCACTGGTGTAAGTCCTAAATCCAAAGGCCTGAGAACCAGGAGCTTTGATGTCCAAGGGCAGGAGAAGATGAATGTCTCAGCTAAAGTAGAAAGAGAATTCACTCTTGCTCCACCGTTAGGTTCTATTCAGGCCTCTACAGTTTGGACAATGCCCACTCACGTTGGTGAGGGTGGATCTTTTTCACTCAGTTTATCGATTCAAATGCTCATCTCTTCTAGAAATATCGTCACTGACACACCCAGAAACAATATTTTACCAGCTATCCAGACATCTCTTAACCCAGTCAAACTGACACATAAAATTAGCTGTCACAGCCTCACATATAGTGATCACCTGTGCACATTTTTATAAAGATTAAAGATGTAATCTAATGAGAGAACACAGAAAAAATATAGAATTATGATTTAAATGATTTCTACAGTCAGAGGAGAAAAAGATAATTATAAGATGATTTTGCACAATGTTTTATTATGCTAACAAGCATTTAACATTTTAAAACAATCAGCTATTTTATCAATTTATTTTCTTTTATCCAATTTACCATCATTGATTCTATTCTGCTGTCTTTAGGCTTACCTTTTATTTCTTTTCAAACTTGAACATTTCATATTATTTTTATCATTTCTCGTTTCTTCTATGTAACCTTTAGCCTCGTCTCAAAGGTTTTGATATGGAATATTTTACCATTGTTATTTACTAGACACATTACAACATCAGATTAAATATCTCTGAATCAGTAATTCACTATGAGAAAGTTTTTAAATTTCAAATGGTTGTTTTCTCCCCCTCTTATCTTTATTTCCACATATACTGGTTTGTGGTCTGAAAATTTGACCTCTGTTTGTGTATTGAATGTAGCTTAAACAATAATAAATTATTATCTCACTTAAGAAATTCAGGAGTAGAGATTTTCAGAGTTTGCTGTGCAAGTTGATGACACCGTCCAGGACACTGTCTCTCCTTATGCTCTATCCACCTCCTGTATTGGCAGTGTCTGCCCTCATGGACCCAGGACAATTAGATTACAGCAATTCCCAGTGTCATTTTATGTCACAAACATGTCCAAAAGCAAGAAGAGAAAAAGAAGTGTTCTCACAAGTCTCATGTCAGGGATAAAAATATTTTCTAGAAGGCCGAAAAGTGTTTTCCCTTTGATCTCACACACCCAACAATTACTAACAAGTCAGAATCAGATTGTTATCATCAACTTAGACCCATCATAGTTCATACACTGCTGTTAGCAAAGATGCCCACATTGGCATTCTGTTAACCAGAAAGAAGAGTGAATTATTACTGGGTGGATGTACAACCAATAATATCTGCTTTACAAATAATAAATACAATTTATCAACATAGATACATATAATCTCATATGTTGTATAATTATATATAATATACACTAATACATATTATGTTTTATATGTATATATTTTATATATATAAAATCTCACTGATATTTTTGGATTGCCTCTAAATTAATTTTGATTTTTTATATACTTAATCTGTGAAGAACTCAGAAAAAGGTGCTAAAGTCTCCAATTACTATTACACATTTGGATTGCCAATGTATTTTACTTTATACATTTCAGTTCTACATTTGTTTGTTGCAAAATGTTGATGACAAGGTTTTATACATTGTGTAACATGTAGTGCTTATTGCAAGAAAAAGGCCTCTGAATGTTAATACTTTTCACCTTGAATTCAATTTTATTTTTGTCAGATATAACCTTGTGATTTCTTTAGCCTTTCTGCCTCACTAAATGTGTGTATTGCTTTTTATTTGTTTGTTTTGATGTGCTTTATTTTCCTTTTTTATTAGACAGGTGTCCCATTCACACTTACTAAGATGAGGAAAATATTTGGTCTTATTATGTTACTGGTTTTTTGCTTTTTCTTCTTATGGCACCGAAATGTTTCTTTATACTCTATTTTTGTTACATTATCTGTGTTTGCTAAGGTATACCTCACCCCTAGTAATTTGGAGTATAGGAATTCTATTTTATGTTTTACATTAGCTGCTTTTGTACGTCATAATAGCTTCTGAAGCAACTAATCTATTGATTCTCCTCTATAAAAATTCAAAATAGAAGTCATACATTAGATAATGATTTTTAAAAACTGGTACACGAGTTGAAAAATAGGGATTCCTGTGTATTTTTTACAGAAGAGTAAATGTTGCAAGCCTTTTTGGAAGGCAATTTAATAGTTTATCAAATGTTCATATCCCGTGTCTTAACAATTCCACTTCTAAGAATCTAAAAGAAATGCAGGAAAAAAGATACTCGTACAACGTGATTTCATTATGATTCCAATGGTGATTCCATTATGAAGAGCCTTGTGTGTTATGGCAAAATGTGTGTGTGTGTGTGTGTGTGTGTGTGTGTGTGTGTGTGTGTGTAGCATATCACTCGGGTCAACAAATATATGTGCATTTGTATCTTCATAAATATATGTATATGTGTATCTTGCTAAAACAATGAGGAAAAATGCTATATACTGGCATAGATCTATCAGAAATACAAAATTTAAAAAGCCCAAAGCAATAATTATTATATGCTTCCATTGATGTTAAAATATACATAAGCATAAATGTTTAAGTAAATGAATAGAAAATGTTCTAGAAACATACACTGAAAAGTATTAGCCATTATTACTTCTGGGAAGAAAAGTAGAATAGGGAAGTAAGAAGAGGAGATTATCATATGTCATTCTATATTTTGTTTTAAATGTTTACAATAAGAATGTAGTCATATAATTATTTTTAAAAAGGGATTTTTTAAAAACCCATTTAGAAGAATAAACATGTAAAAACAGCTAGAATAATTCTGGAAATAAAAGATTTTCCCTAATAGATATTAAAATAATATGCTTGACAAAAAGATCGAGAAATGAACTAACAGTTCATAAAAAGACTCAAGGGCCAGGCATGGTGGCTCAGGCCTGTAATTCCAGCACTGTGGGAGGCCGAGGTGGGCGGGTCACCTGAGGCAGGAGATCGAGATCAGCCTGGCCAACATGGCAAAACCCCATCCTTACGAAAAATACAAAAAAATTAGCTGGGTGGTGGCCTGCACCTGTAATTCTAGCTACTTGGGAAGCTGAGGCAGGAGAATCGCTTGAACCTGGGAGGTGGAGGTTGCAGTGAGCCAAGATCCACGCCACTGTACTCCAGCCTGGGTGACAAGAGTGAAACTCCATCTCAAAAAAAAAAATAATAAAATAAAAATAAAAAGACTCAAGTATACATGTCAATTTAGTGAATCAAAAAGGTATAATATAAATTTTGTTCTTTAATAATAGAAACATTATTGAGAAACCTAAAATCATTTTAAAAAAATGATCAATACTCACTGTACACTAAATTACAGATTTATTAAATATTTAATTTTAGTAACAAAGCCATAAAAGCAATAGAAGAGAATACAGATAAAACTTTAATTATTTTGGGTTTGGAATGCTCTTTCTCAACATGAAAATTAAGCCATAAACTAGAACAACATAAAAAATTACAGGGTTATGTACCTAAAAATGGAAACATTCCATATAAAAAATAAACATACTATACATAAATTTTAAAGCAGAAAATAAGTTTGCTAAAAAGTATTTAGAATATGAATAGTAAAGAATTAATATTCAGATATATATAGAGTTTTTACCAATGAATAAGTAAAAGATAAACATGACCAAAGCATAAGGGGTAAACAGCAGGTATTCACATCAAGCTATCTTCAACTGCCTTGTCTTTGTAATTATAATTTCCAAGATTTTGCAGTCTGCAGCCATTGATCTCAAAGACCTGATAACACACAAGCCACCAACAGTGTTGTCTAGAATTCAACCCACAGTAGATTTTCATACTTTTTGCAAGAGGAAATTAAACTGTGAAGCCTTTTGCTTAGCATACATTTGTTTTTCCCTGCACAAAGCCTACTTTGACAACAGAATTTTTTCCAAGAGAAGATAAAAGAAAAATGCTCTGGCATTAATTTAAACAAACATTGCCAATTAGTATATTCATATTTCCTCTGGTCACTCTAGATAGTTTATATTAGAAAGTCTAAGGCAAGCATCTTTTCTTCAGTGATGCCTGCCTGCAATTGGCAAGCCCAGATGCTGCTCTGGGATTCTGAGAATCAATACCATTTCATTTTACTCATTCCCATTTGGATAGATATTTCACAGAAAGAACAAGTCTACATCTATTCAAAATATTCATTTATTTGTTGTTTTGGCAAAACAGCCCATGAAGCTTGCTTTTGATAACCGTTCAATTTGGTCAAATGTTTTTAGCAAGTTAAGATATTAGTGAAAGCATAGAACTAAAATTCCTGTTTTGAAATGTTTTCTTGGGAAGTAGCTAGGGATTATCACTCAAGCATTCACCATAGCAAGAAATACATTAATCAGTATGAGATAAGTACTGGCAGAAAGGAATTATGATTCAAGGAAACTTTTCTGAGTTCTAACTGTGTGCCAAGCCTTATTCCAAGCAGTAAGGAAACAGTATGTAACAAAATAACTCCCAGCATTCATTGTAGTGGACAGAAACAGATTGTATAGAAATAAACATATGAGCAAGGAGGATATCAGATGGTGAGTTCTATGGAACTGTACTGATGCACAGGAGAAAAAAGTCCGCCTTTGCCAGTAGCATCATTTTTTTCATTCTTTACAATAAAATTTATATATGTATATGTGAGTGTGTGTGTGTATATATATATATATATATATTTGTAAATATTTACAGAGGGTGCCAGGTAAGCCCTTTATATGTATTCTCTCATTTGATCTTCATGGTAATTCTATATTGATAGGTATAGCTCTGGGTGTAGATAGATTTTTTGAATAAATACATTTTAATAATTTGTTTTATCACCCATTCTATATTATATTGTTATTGAGAAAAGAAGCTATGTCTTGTATTTGTGCTTTCTCTATCCTGCTTCACTTCTAAAAAAACTTTAATTCCCATGCCCTTATCTACATTTAGCAGCCCTCTCCACACTCCTCTTCCAATTTCTAGCTATTAGTAGTATTACATTTGGGAAGTTAGACACCCAGTTAATTTTCTATACATTTACATATGTATAAACATTAACATTAAATTTATTTTTAAATAAGGGTGTAATAATTCATAACAGGATTTTTACATTTGAAATAGAACTTGAAGTATGTGTATAGGACTATCTTATTCTAAAAGTTGCATTGTCTTTATTGAATGAATGAAAGATACTTTATTGGATCCCCTCCATGGGGATAGACACTTAGGTCATTTATAATTCTTTCTCTGTTGTAAATAATATTGGGAAAAAAACCTTTATGTACACATATTTGTACACATGTCAGCATGTTTACATGAAATACATTCCTAAAAGTAGAATTGTTGTAAATAATGAAAGGCCATTTATATTTTACAGATACTTCCAGATTGTCTTTCAAAATGTTTCAGCAAGTTATAGTCCTACTAACATTTCTTCATATCTTTGGCAACACTCGATAACATAAATCTTTTTTACTGTCATTTTGAAAGGTTTTAAATTGCATTTCTCTTATTTTTAGTGTATGTATGGTCATATAATCTTTTCTTCTGTAAATTGTGTGTTCATATCTTTTACCTATTTTTCTATTGGGATTTTTTTAATGACTTGTTAGAGTTTGTCTCATATTCTGGCTGTGGATTCTGTATATTGTAAATAACTTTTTCTCAACTTATCTTTTTAATAGTAGCAAACATATATATAATATTTACTATGAGCCAGGTACTTTCTAAAGTACTTTACATATTAACTCATGTGTGGCTTAACACTGGTCCTATGAGGAAGGTACTATTACCATCTTTAATTTACAGGTAAAAATCCGAGGTGTGTACTGGCAAAAGTCTGAGACACTGAGCAATCACAAACTTACCCAAAGCCATATAACCAAGTTGAGGAACCAGAATCTAAACAATAGGCACTCTGGCTGCAAAGTCTGTACTTTTCAACACTAAGTTTAAAACTGAACATAAAAATAAATCAATTCCTTTTCCTTTTTATAGCTTCTGGGCTTCGTATCTCTTACAAGAAGGTTTTTACCATATAAAAGTTAAAAACTTTTTTTCACAAATGCTTTTTATAATTTTGGTTATAATTAACTATTAAAATAATCTAGAATTCATTGTAGAGCATGATGTAAGGTCTGAAGGTTACATTATTTTTTCCAAGTGGATAGCTAATTGTTCAAAATAACTTGAACAATTTGTAGGCTATCTTTTTTTCTACCAATTTAAAATTGCCTTTATTATAAAGTGAAAGTTTATCTACATACGAGTCTACTTCTTTTTTAAAAGAACAGATTATACATTTTTTTAAATTTTTTATTTCAATACATTTTTAGGGAACACGTGGTGTTTTGTTATATGAATAAGTTCTTTAGTAGTGATTTCTGAGATTTGGGTGCACCCATCACATCTGGGTCTACTTGTATAACCTCTATTCTACATCTTTGTTTGCCTATTTCTACACTACAACTGTACTGTTTTTACTACTATAGTTGATAGCATGCTAGATATCTCCTAAGGAAAGACTCCTTTACTATAATTGTGTCTTTAAAACTTCTTTGGCTATCCTTATGCATATTTTCTTCCTCACACATTTGCTTTTTTCTTTCAATGTACTCTATGAAATTCCATTATGAAACATCATCCCATTCTTTTTTGTTTGTTTGTTTTTGTTTTTGAGACGGAATCTCCCTCTGCAGCCCAAGCTGGAGTGCAGTGGCATGATCTCGGCTCACTCCAACCTCCACTCAAGCGATTCACGTGCCTCAGCCTCCCTAGTAGCTGGGACTACAGGCATGCACCACCACACCCAGCTAATTTTTTGTGTTTTAGTAGAGACGGAGTTTCACCATGTTGCCCAGGATGGTCTTGCACTCCTGAACTCAGGAGATCCACTCACCTCGGCCTCCCAAAGTGCTGGGATTACAGGCATCAGCCACCGTGCCCAGCTAATTTTTTTTGTATTTTTAGTAGAGACAGGGTTTCACTGTGTTAGCCAGGATGGTCTCGATCTCCTAACCTCGTGATCCGCCCACCTTGGCCTCCCAAAGTGCTGAGATTACAGGCATGAGCCACCACACCCAGCCCCATATATGAAACTTTATTAGATAGACTGATTGAAAGATAGATAAATATTAAAGTATTTACTTTTATCAAATACATCAAATTTAGTTACCTTATATTTTTCTTTACTCTGTTAATACATTAAAATAGCATATTTTCTAATACTGATTTGCATTCTTGGAATAAACAATCTTTACTATTATGCAATTATTATTCTAATACCCAGCTCATTTTTTTGTTCAGAATTTTTCGAATTTATGTTTATAAGTGAGCTTGTAACACTGGTTCACATCTTCATGTACTATGTTAAAGTATTATTGGACCTCAGTTACACAGAAGAGAGTTTAGATACTCCTCAGTTCATGGGAAGGCATTATCAAAGGTCTTTGTGTATCCCATATTCATTTCTCAATTTTAGTCTTACATTTTTTTTTGTTCTTCTCTTTCATAATCAGGAAATATATTTGTATTTGTATATCTGTGATTACTTATAAAATAAATAATATACTGATTGTTTCTCAACTTAAATGTCTGTTCTCTCTAAGTTTGTTTTATCTCTTAAGTATTTTGTTACAAATGATTATTTATGTAACTTTTTGCACAATTTATTGTGTTTTGAAGATCCATCTGTCCAATCTAGTTCGTTTCATCTAGTGTTTGATTACAGTATTATTGTTAGCAAGTAAATGATGCTTGCTGCCCAAATGCACTAAAAGCCAATATTATCACACCAGGTTCTTGAGAAAAGAGAAGCTTTTTATTGCAAGTCGACCAAGAAGACAGGAGTCTAGCTCGAATTTGTCTCCCCCTGCTGACTTTAAGGCAATAATTGTATTAGAAAAGATTTAGAGGGTGGAGTCTGAGAATTAATAGGTAATTTGTGGAAGGAAAGCAGAGGCCTGGAGGTTCCTTCTGGGTGCAGTTACTTTTTCATGCTTCTTCATGGGTCTCGTGCAAATTCAGGGTGAGTTCGTATAAAACATGTGATGTCTGCAAGCTCATTCTGCATAAACTCCAGTTGGCCATATTGGTTCTGAGAGTAGCCAGTTTTGTTATCTTACAAGCAGATAGTGATAGTGTCTCAACGTTTCAACAAGTTGTTTGCTTTCTTATCTACTATCCCGCAAACTCAAGGATTTCTATTAGTTAGTATTTTCTTTAACTCTTTGGGCATGGTTTTATTATGTTATTTGAATTTTTCATATTTTACTTGTTTTATTCTGATAGTGATGAAGATCTATTTGCCTCCATCTTATTTGTACCATAAATAGTGCTTCAGGGAACATGCTCAGGCACCTGTTCAGGTATTCCTGGGATATGTACCTAAGAGTTGATTTCCTGGATGTATTACTTATAAACTGCTGTGTAACAAATTATCCAAAACTTCGTAGCCTAAATCTTCAAACTTTTTAAAAAAATCTCAGGGTATCTCTGGGCCTGGAATTGGGTAGCAGATGAGCTAAGTGGTTTTGGTGCAAAATCTCTATGAGATTCCAGTCCAGCTATTGCCTGGGGCCACAGTTATCCTAAGGTTAGGCTGACTAAGAATCCATTTCCAAACTTACTTACATGGGTATTGTTTAGAGGTTTCAATTCTTTGCTACGTGGGCCTCTCTGTAGTGCTACTCACCATGGTAGCTGGATTCCCTGGAATGATAGTGATCTGAGAGAAAGAAACAAAAACAGAGAGAGAGAGGCAGGGTTAGAAGATAGAAAGGAGAGGAGAGGGAGATCTTTTTGTCTTAGATAGGTGGGTAGGTAGACAGACAGGCAAACAAA
Organism: Macaca fascicularis; assembly: GCF_037993035.2. Classification (NCBI taxonomy): domain Eukaryota; kingdom Metazoa; phylum Chordata; class Mammalia; order Primates; family Cercopithecidae; genus Macaca; species Macaca fascicularis. The sequence goes on along the minus strand of NC_088376.1, from coordinate 56,401,777 downwards.
TAGATAAATAAATGAGAGAGAGGTGGGGAAATGAACAGAGAGGAAAGGATTAATAAAAATTTTATTTTATTTATTTTATTAATAAAAATGAAACCTTTCATTGTTTGTTTGATTTAATGCTTTCTCCTTTGTTCACTACCAGATTTCTGTACTCTAACAACTACAATTCTGTTCCATTTAATGTATTTTTCATTGTTTATATATATCCCTGTGAATGTGGGATGTGGGTTCACCACATTTTGTCAATCTATGTCCTCAAGTTACTCTCCTCCTCCACAAATATCAGTGCAATGAAAATCCTCACATAATCCCTGTGGGGGCTCTCTCTCTCGCTCGCTCTCTCGCTCTCTCGCTCTCTCTCTCTCTCTGTTTCTTTTTTTTCAGACGGAGTTTTGCCGAGATCACGCCACTGCACTCCAGCCTGGGCAACAGAGCAAGATTCCCTCTCAAAAAAAAAATTTTTCTTTAAAGTGTTGTGCTGGTTGGGAGGGGGATATACCCTGATGTAGAATTGCTAGATGATGGGTACATGGAAGCTGAGTCTGTCCACTTAGCGCCAAATGCGAAATTGCTCTCCAGAAGGGCTACACCAGCCTACGCTACCATCAGCAGGGCTTGAGGTTACTAGTTTCTCCTCATTCTTGTCAACACTTGGCATTACCCAGATTTTTGTCAGTCTAACAGCTGTATAATAATGTCTCATTTTAAATGAATTTGCATTCTATGATTCTGAATGATGCTGAGTATCTTTTTCCATGTTTATTAGCTTTTAGGATAGTCTAAGTTTTTTTTTTTGTTTGTTTTTTAGGATAGTAAATAACACAAAACTCTGGCAATATTGATCAAGGTGAAAGATAGTAGATTAAAATAAACAAAATCCAGCTGTAAAATAGATACAGCTACAGGGAGATAAAGTTGCCCAGAAAATTCTAAAAATTTTCAGATAAACAAATTATTAACAAACGAAAGAAAAAAAAATCAGAATTCCAGATTTCTCATTACCAACACCAGATACTAGAAAGAAATGTAACAATATATTCAATGCTTTGATGGAACATTACTTTGAATCTAGAATTCTATCCTCAGCCTAATTATCCTACGATTGTGAAAGTAAAATAAGACATATTTAGATACAGGAAACCTGAAAAAGTTTACTATTCATGTACCTTCTTGGAAAGAATTCATTATGAGTAACTAGATTATAGCTCCCTATAGGTATGTATCTTTCCTGGGGGAGGGAGAAAGGGAAGGAAGAAAAGAAAGAAAGGAAGGAAGGGAGGGAGGGAGGGAAAGATGGATGGAAGGAAGGAGTTTCTATGACTTTAGAGCCTATGGAGCAATGTCTTCCACCATAGTTTATTTTACTCCAAATAACTATATGCTTGATCTCTTAGTGGCAGAGTGGTAACACACTTAAAAGACTTTGCTGGGCTGGGAGTGGTGGCTCACACTTATAATCCCAGCACTTTAGGAGGCTGAGGGAGGAGGATCACTTGAACCCAGGAGTTCAAGACCAACCTGGGAAACATGGTGAAACCCCATCTCTACAAAAAAATTCAAAAATTAGCATGGCATGGTGGCGCATTCTTGTAGTCTCGGCTAGTTGGGAGGCTGAGGCAGGAGAATTACTTGATCCCAGGAGGCAGAGGCTTCAGCAAGCCAAGATCACATCACTGCATTCCAGCTTGGGCAGCAGAGCAAAACCCTGTCTCAAAAAATGAAAGAAACAAAAAAGATTTTTCTGCTCTTCTGCTAATTCTTCCAGAACATGGCGTCTGCCTACTTGTTCTCACATCTTTGACCTACTGAATTAGTACTCCAAAATAGGCATGCTCTGAGCTGATATCTCACCTAGAATGTTTCACGCAACAGAATATTAATCGATGCTCCTTGGTTTAAAAAAAAAAAAAGTGTTTTGGGTTTGACGAAGTCAGAGGGACTTCTTTCCCATAGGTTTTCTCAGTCATTGCAATGTTTACCGAATGGATTTGGCCATGGCGCCCTTTAGGGATGGGGAGCATCTTGCAGAATTAGTGCTTTGAAAATCACTTTGGAAAACTCTGTTTCTTGTTTTAGACTCTTATGATCTATAATATTCAATATTAAAATATGAAAACAGCATGCTTTGTTCCCTACTCAATGCCTAGTAAACAGCAGACATGCAATAAATATATTTTAATAAAAGAATAAATGAATGAGAGTATCAATTATTGTAAAAATGTTCTATTATAGGAGGTGGATATTAAATCTACGATAAGCTATTGCTTCTATTTATTGTAGAGTGTGATTTTTACCCAGAATCTAACAACTTCAAAAGAAAACAAAAATATCAGCTTATTTATAATTGGATAATACACTGCCTATGAAACAAAATTTACCAAAATCCCTTACTTTTGTAATTTTAGTAAAAATCCTCAGGTGTCTTTGCAGCCTTCTGTCGTAGAATCCAGTGGTGATTGTCCTCTACCAGCTTTAGGCTTATCATCAGTCTGGATCTTCGGGCCTGATCTGCAATGAAATTTCTATCAGTCTACATTTGTGTTGTGCTTTATTATATGAGTCTCAAATGCATTTATATTTCTTAGTTTGACCTGCCTCAACAATTAGATTTTATGTTCTTAAGAGGCAGTGTCCATGTCTTCTATTTCTTCTCTCTGTTGAGGTACGTCTTTCTCTCAAGTTTGATGTGATCTTTAAAAATGCTCAGATTTATGTTTTTTAATGGATGCAAATAAATATTGTCATTGTCTGTAAAACGGAACAATACAGTCAATAGATTATAATTAAATGGAAGGGATGTTGTGAGATTTGGAGGATGATCACACAAAGACTTGCAACATCCAGCTGAAAACATAAAATTCCCTGGTAATGTCACCATCAAAACATCTATTTTGTTTTGTGAGAAATGAAAATAAAATGGAATTAACCAGGCAATATTTATGAATTTGCTCTCTCTACAATTTCTCTTCCAATGCCCCTTTTTCCAAAATACTGGAAACTTTTGCATCCCTTATCAGCAGGGGGCAGACAACAAGGTATGACATTCTATGGACCTGACTTCAAGTGTTCTATTCTAGGAGCTTGAGAAAAAGATTTCTTTTCTCCCTTTATTTGTGAAAATGTGCACGTTGCTACCCACCTTCTCAGGCTAACAATAAACAACGATTATACAAGATAAATTGTATAAGGTGCATAACACAGCATGAGTGCTCTACAATTATTACTTCTTCCACTTTCCCACATATCCATCTCAATAGCACCTATTCTAACACAACTTCTTGACAAAATGTCTACTATCTATTTTTAAAGCTAACTTTCTTTCCTCTAAAGAAAGTCTTGAATACATTCATCTTTCTTTTTTCATTTCTTTCATTATTTGAACTATATTTAGACAGAAAATTTCTTACATAACATACCTTTGTGTTGTCTATCAGCAGACTTCAACATAAGCCACTTCAACATTCTATTCTACTTTATTTGCAGTTCTAACAATCTCAGTGTTCATAAAGGACCTGGCAATCTAACAATGGAGTTAAAAGTTGGAAATTTGCTATTTTCAAATATTCTTACTTTTCTTTAATCTATGTTTTTAACAATTATTTTTCTTTATTTTATTTCTTTATTGAAACAATGGAATGCTCAACAAAGTACATTTCATCATAGTAAATTAGACTTAGATAAGTAGAAAAAAATGCAATTAAGAAAGTTTTCTATTTGTTTCCATTTTAATGAAAGATTGTGAAGTTGACATGACCTCTTACACAAGGTTCAGCTGTGGTGTTTTGAATTACCTAACAAATAAAAAATTCATGGGAGACATTCAGCTACACTATTGAACCTTAGCTACTTTCTTCTATGTCTTCTAGTAAAAATTCCTGACACATTTGGCTCTTGTGAATCTGTAAGTGCATGTAAAGAGAGGTTGGGATGAGTAGGAGGAGTAAGTAGAAGATATGGAGAGAAATGAGAGAGAAGGGATAAGAGTAAAAGATTTTTTGTTCAGAACCACATACATTACTAAAAATGCATTACCCTTTGTACTTGTGAAAGATAGGTTCTTTATGCTTTCCACACCCAAGTTTAGATGGGACAGCTAAATGAAGACATTTTCCTTTAGAAAAGCCACAAATCATTTTTTAAAGCATGAATTAATAAGGGATTTTGCAGCAATATTACTCTGTACTGTCCAGTTCTCAAAATGGAAATCTATAGAATACCAGTTCTTTTTTAGTTAGGAAGTAAATGACCACATGAAGTCCCTTTTCAAATGTTTCTCCATTGCAAGCATTTTAAATAATTTCTCCAAGGAAAGTACTATATATTCTGAGTGAATAGCATGACATTATGAACTACATCTAACATAAAATTTTGCTTCAACAGGCCTGTCAGTGCTCTTTAGTTCCACTGTAATGAAATGAAAATCGTGGGAGCTTGGAAGAAATATCTTCCTCACCCTGATACTCTTTATTAACTGGGGAATTGTACTATTTTCCTCACCATGGCAACAAACACACTCAATAGAGTTAGCGCTCACCTTTCCTGCACAGGGTGATGGGGAAAAATGGAAACAAAGAAAAGTGAAGCAAATAAAGATTTCAGAAAGCAATGAGTTAAGGAAATCATGAACCCAGGGCAGTGTGAGCTCGATGATCAGCATTAAGGGCCTTGTTTCAAACAAATTTTACTAGACTAGGTAACATGACCTAAAGAAGACTTTCAGTTTATACTTGATTAAATCTCAGAATAGGTGACTTATAATGTCAGCCAGTCAATTGAAAGGTGAACTTAAATGGTCTCATTTTACAGGAAGGTTAATGTCAGTAAAAGGCATAGATTGACCAGTAATCTTGAAATAAGGCTCTGAATTACTCATATACACCATCATTAAAAAGCAAAGAACTTGTTCTCATCAGCACATACAATTATTTGAATGGTTTTGAAGGAATCAAGGCTGATTTGCACTTTGAAATATTTTAGCCATATTTTCCTTTTTTTCCAGAAAATAGAGCTTAGTTTAAAATGTCGGATATTCTATACTCTGCTCAATCTATATTGTTCAAAATATTCCAGGCCATCCATCTTCCCCTGACATTCTGAGGTTTGTAATGGGTTGTATATCTCTAGGACATTCTGGTACAGGCAAAACCACCAGAAATGGGGCCAAGTGGTTATTTCCTTTTCTGCAAAAATGGAAAAAAGAATCAGAGTTTTATTTTGTCACATGAGAAGCAATGTGAGAATTGATAAAAGAAATATCAGCTAAACAGAAATCAAATCATTGCATTACAGCCAGGAAGTCAAGAAAAAAAAAAAAGTTTAAATCATGGGATGTGACCTATGTGGGATTTCCAAGATTTAGAAAGGAAAAAGAAAATTAAAAAATCAATTTGGTCATCTATCTTAAATAAAATAAAGTGACAAACTCTACATTTTTTTCTTTACACCTAGTTTTTTAGTATCATGTAGTTTTTAGTATGTTTTATTAAGAGCAAATTTGACACTCATGTTCAGAGAAAAGATTCAGAGTAGTGTATTCAAAATAGAAAAATAATTTGGCAGTACTTCTGGGAAAGATGATGGAGAGAATGCCTATTTTAAAATCACTGCCCTCTTTGAAGCTCAGCAAAATTAAGAAAAATAACCCCAAATAACAAAAATATTAAAATAGATCTTAAAACCAGAAAATGGTGCTGATATGATACCATAAATGTCAGCATCTAATTATCAGTTACAATATAATTTGGCACAAACTGGGTATGCACATTGAATGTCAGCACACAGATCCCATAAATGAGAGTCCCAGTGTGGCGTTTGGGGAGTTAGTGAAGGAAAGGATACTCAAAGCTACTGCCTGAGTTCTTACTGCATATCAGGACTGCATCTAAGGGTTTTACCTGCATCATTTCAATGTCTCTGCTCGGTAAGTTGGTGCTATTATAATCTTTGTTTCGCAGATGGAGAAACTCAATTTTGGCTGAAGTCACAAAGCTACATAGCAAGCAACTGGGGGATCTGGAAATTTTAACACAGTTTTCTTTCAGCTTTAAACTTATCTCTGAGTGATTAAGCTATGAAATCTTTAAGAGAATGTTTTGGAGTGCTCTGCTTATCACCCTTAACTTCGAAGGAGAAAGTTGGAAGTTTTGCACACAATGGAAAAAAGAGTACTCCAACCCCAACCTCTAATGTTACAGGGGACAAGGAGGAATTCAACAACTTGGTGAGGAGTATAAGCAGAGCTGAGGAGAAAAAGGCAGCTCGAGGGCAATTCTTTTGTTTGTTTCACTAATATCTTTGTCTAGCCAGGACAGACTAGGCCCAGAAGCAAGTCCAGGCTGGAGAGAGATGAAGAATAATATACCAGAGCCCACCTTTTAAGTCACAGACCAAAGTGATCTGTGCTGAGAAAATATCAACTGAGCAACCAAGTATCACACTGCCGATTGATGACACATCAAAAAGATGTGGTCACTTCTAAAGGTGGCTGGCCTGCCCAGAAAGCCAGAAAAGGAGCCAAATTTGAGGGTAGTGCCACGGTTTACATTATATTCTCCAACATGCTGGAACTGATCTTGGCAGCAGAGTTTGAGAGAGATGGAAAGTGCAGGAAGAAGTCATTGGATTTTGGCTGTTAATTAATTCTGATCCAGGCTGAGTGGTGCTAGGCATCTTAGGATCTCTTGTAGTAGGTCCTATGAAGCCCAAACTGGCACCTTATTTAAGAGAAGCACGTGAGTAATTTCTGCCCAGGGTCATGGTGCCAATAATTCACATTACTGCCAAGCTCATATCATTGATCCAGGCCTCTGTTTTCCCAGTTGTAATTATAAGTTACTTTTAAGCTCCAAAGCCCTTTCCAATTCAAACATTCTGTAACTCCCTTGGGAATACTAAGGAGTTTGTCAGAACCCATGAGCCAACTAGAATCATATCTCCTACAAGAAAGCCTAAAGATTGGGAGAGTCAGGCCTGTGCTGGAGGAAGCATGACAGAGCATCTTTAAATTAGATATGTGGCTTATAATTATATAACGCCAATTCTAAGGTATAAGAGATAGTTTTGAGATGAATGTTGGATGTGCTCAGTGGCTTAATTGTAGCTTAACTTACACTAAGTAGATAATGTAAAGATAAATTACAAGTGTTTCTACTTACAGAAGTTATGCAGGTTCACTGTATATTTTTAAATCAATATATTGAATGAAAAAATATAAATTGCTCAGCAATTCATTCCCTGATAACCATATTAATGGTTTGCTTTGTTTCTGTGCAGTGTTAACACTTCCTCTCCCATTAAGCAGCGAACCTCCTCATTATGGGGATTGTTTCTTTGTCTTAAAATCCCTGAGCTTGGCATAAATAAATGTCTAATAAATATAGGCTTTCTTCCTGTAGCAAAAGTAAATATTGTCTTTTGAAAAGTTTTATCGCTTTTCCAACAATTCTTTTTTATCTTGATATAGCTGGTTTCATCCAAAACCCCATTAAATAAATATAAAAAGTGATACTTTACCTTGTAGTTCAGATTTCATTATATACTACATTCTGATTAGAATTATGCTAATTAAGTGCTTCTATCAGAGGTAGCAGAGAATCTACCAAAGTGATTATACCACTAATGTGCATAATTATTATATCAATTATTATATCAATATAAAAACAAAAGATGTTTTTAAGCTGGAGTCAACTATGCTTGTTTTCAATACATTACCTTTATTATGTTATCCACCCTGTACAGTGACTTTCTTCATCCATCCAACTTCTAACCCCACAGCAGGTCCATCTTAACACATATTGTGAATGAATGGAATGTGAATGTATTAATATGAATGTCATAGAGGAACGTGCAAGTATTGCATGCTTTCAATATCTTAGGAGGAGGCTGGTTGAGATGGGATGTGTCGTACTTTTTCTCATTAAATTTAATGACAACATTTTTAATATAATGGCTTTTCATTTAGTGGTGAGTTTTTCAGGAATGAATTAAGATGGATTAGTGAATTCTCAAATTAATGAATTATATCAAGAGAACACAGGCCTAAGCTAAGATTTAGGCATGTTGGTACTGAGGAGCTGACTATGCCCAAGCTCCACATACATGTGTTGATTCTCCACATTAGAAGGTCTGCCGGGGGAAGTTGTATGTGGGAATGTTCACTTGCAGGAATAAAGTATAGTGGATAGAGAAGAACACACGATGAATGACCCCAGCCCAGGCCTATGAATTTCACCAGAGCTCTTCACCGAGGAACAGAAGTAGAAGCTGGACAACTTTTCTCACAGGGATGTTGAAGCATGTGCTTCTGAGGTATGACATAGAGTGGGGTGATGCCTGTTTCTCCCCACCCCCTTTTTTGTTTTACACCCAGCACCACTCCTGTATTGTAAGAATTCTAGGGCATTGGTGGAGATAAATGGCAGCATCCATGTCTGGGCAGGTAGCTTCTGTGGTGGGCCGAATAATGGCCCCCCAAAGATTTCCACATCCTAATTCCCAGAACCTGTGAATATGTTGCCTTACATGGTAAAGGGACCTGGCAGGTATGATTTATTAATAGCTCAGGATCTTGAGGTGGGGAGATTACCCAAGATTTTGCAAGAGGGTCCAGTTTAACTATAAGAGCCCTTATAAGAAGGAGGATGAAGTGTTAAGAGTCAGAAAAAGATGTGGTCATGGGGAAATGGAAGCAGAGCTTGGAGTGATGCACTTTGAAAACGGAAGATGGGTCCGGAGCTGAGAAATGCAGGCAACCTCTAGAAGCTGTAAAAGGCAAGGAAGTAGATTCTCCCCTTAATCCCCTAGAAGGAATATAGCTCTGCCAACATATTGATTTTAGCCCCATAAGACCCATTTTACACTTCTGACCTCCAGAAATATCAGATAATGAATTTCTATTATTTTTAAACCATAAATTTTTTGGTAATTTGTTATGGTAGCAATAGGAAACTGATACTACTTGTGACAACAAACGTACATCACTGGTGGTCAGCAGAGATAGAAGTACTTAGTGGAGACCTGGTGGGAAGGAGGTAGTGCCCTGCAGGAGAGCTCATATGGGACATACTCCAGGGACTACTGAAAAGTCTTGGGAGAGGGAATTTTGCAGGGGCCTGATAGCTTCTGTTGCAGTCGGAGTTAGTGAGCCATCAAGACTGGAATATTATTAATATTTCAGCTTTATTTGTAACCACAGACCAATGAAATCTGGGAATATTCCAGTAACAGAATGCCTCAAACAGGCTTGACTTGCAAATAAACTTACTCAGGTCTTTCACCAGCTTCAGTTTGAAAAGCTTACCTGTCATTAATGGAAACAGAGTATCATCATTGAAGCCTTCCACTCCTTTCTCTTCACTCTATGATTTATCTGCCATCCAGAGTTATTCACTGGTCCTATAGGGAAAATTAGGCCTGAAAAGCTCAAGCACAGACAAAACCAACACCTTCATCAAAGGAAAGCAAACTGGTTTTCTGACGCTATTGCTTGTTTGAGGAGGTGTTGCATAGCCAAAGAGATACCAGTGGAGGGTTTGAAATCTCGGGACGCTCATTCTACATAAGAATTGCATATCTGGCAATCGGACTCGGTTACATGGATTTAGGGAGTCATAGGAGTAGGAGGAGGAGCATGGCCCTGTGTTGTCACTGATACATTATAACTCTGGCTTCCAATGGTAACATCAACTGGGAAAAGGTTAGAAAACTATAGCATCTTCCCATGTGAACTACCTATGACTCAGTGATCTCTATAATACCTTATTACTATAAACAGACATGCCATAATTTGCAAGAGATAAAATTATACTCGTGAGTGCAACAGCTCTTTTAAATTCCATTGCAAACCCCCTCACTACTCCATAATAGTTATTTGTAATTTAATGGACATTATCACTGTGTGGAGAAAATAACTTGAATTACTAGTTGCATTTTATTTCTTGTGAATTCCCAGGCCAGATTAAGCCATATAGTTGCAGTCACTTGATACTAATGGTATTTATAAACCAAAAAGAAAAAAAATATTAAGGAAATTTAGAAAAAAATTTTCTGTTAGTCACACAAACCATTTTATATTCAATTACAATAAAATTGCCTTACATATGTTTATTATGCAGCTCATCTTAATAACACACCAAAACAATCAAAGATTGTTTTACTGTGCTGTAATTTTTTCCCATTTGGTCTAGGAGTCCCTAAAATAAAAATTTCTGGATTAAAATGAATTATATGTTTCTTAAAAGGCTAAATTTTAAGCTCAAATTTTTGTATAAAGATGTATGAACTGGCCTCAATATGGGAACTTATAATGTCAACAAGGGCCAATAAAGTAAACTGGTGATTCTGACTGAATCTTAGTCATGTTCTTATTGTTCTCTTGATACCACAAATACCTGTTACATCAGAGCTATATTAGACTGAAAGCAAGTATGCAAGTAGCTACAAGTATAATTAATACCCTTGTAACTACTGGTAAGGTCATGGAGCTGTAAAGGCTGAGCTGGGAGCAGTAATTAATTTCATGTAGACAATATCCCCAGACGCATCCGTAAAGTAGGTACAGATTTCTCTCCTTTTTCTCCCTGAGTGGTACTCCAATCAGGGTTTTGGCATCTTTCCCTTTACCCCACATAGTAATACCTCTCTTTGCTCCGCGACGCTCCTGGAGCCCCAGCTGGCTTTTCTCATAAGTCCATTCTATGTCGTTCCCACCATGAGATCCAAGAGCCACGTCAGTCCAGTACCACATTGGCTAGTACATTCTAGGCTTAATATGTGCCTGTTGAACGAATGAATAAAAGATTGAACAAATAGATGGATGCATAATAAATAAAATAATAAATAGGCTCCCTTCCCAAACATCATTTCATACTTGGGATCCTTTTCTTTTCTGACTTTTCTCTCTTGTATCAATATTCAACATTACTCTACTCCCCATCCACCCCCAATTATACCATAGCTAAAAATGTGTGTGTGTATTACATGTATAAATATACACATATACCATATATTAGTTGCTTAAGAGTCTGTGAGAATGCTGCTACCTCTTTTCATGGGAGACAGGAAGGCACTTCAGTATAATGGAACAAAATCTTGGTCATCAGACAGCCCTGAGTTTGAATCTCTGCTATGTCCCTAATCTGTAACGTGGGCAAGTTATTTCACATCTCAGTGTCTCAACTTCCTCATCTGTAAAATGAGACTATTAATATATAACTTCCAGAAAGTATTATCAAGACCTTATTTATAGGTCAATCCTAAATCTAGCAGTTAATCTTCCTGTCAAAGGAGCAGGTTTATAAGTTCATCCCAAAGTCAAGGAGGAACTAAAATACAGAACATAGATATTTCTAGAGCAATGACTTACTGAAAACAGGCATTTAGCAGAGAATATTGAAGGAAGCTTAATGTCATTATTACAACTGCTAAACAACTGATGGCAGAGGCTGGGAATCATGTCCTGTTAGTAATGAAAGTTTTGATCTAATGAAAAAATTCATGGGCAGAACAAAAATGTAGCACCAAAATTTCAGTACAGCCTAAACAACACAATCAGTAAAATTCTGACAGAAGTAGAAGATCATTTCTTAATCCTATTTGGTAAAGATTATTTTCTTTTTATCAATTTCTAATAATTTTTATCAATTTCTAATATTTTTATCAGTATTAATTATAAACACATTTGTATAACAAATATTAAAGTACTAGTTAATACTTTTATTTCCTGAATTGCTACTCCATAAGAAGTCATGAAAATTCTCTGGATTATTTCAAACAAGTTTTGGTTTGGCCCAAATCTGTAAAAATAAGATTTCTCTTCTAAAAGTCTCTTACTTGATTGTAGCTCTACTATCTCCAGACATATTAGCCATTCCCATGGCACAAAGAAGCCTTTTTATGTCTTTACACAGAGAATTTCTCTTTTGTCAAAATTACTTTCTAACCTAAAAGTCAGGGAAAGGGGCTTTTTTCACTAACTCTATATTCAAATGAGGTTCTGGAAACCTCATTCTAACCTTATCCTTCCAAATTTGTGAATCAATACTCAAGTTATTGAGAACATGGAAAGGAACCTCCAGTTTTCCACAGTTTCACTTACTTGGGCAGTCAGTCAAATAATAATAGTGATTCTCCGCAGGAAATGATTTTGCCCCAGGAGATTTGACTATATTTGGAAGTATTATTTGTCATAACTGGGGAGTTGTTACTGGCATCTAGGTGGTAGAGGCCAGGGATGGTGCTAAACAGCCTACAATGTGCGCAGTAATTCCTCATAACAAAGCATTATTTGGTCCAAAATGTCAATGGTGCTAATTTGGGAAATCCTGTTACAGTGACATACAGTTTCCATGTGAGGCAGACACATCATAATGCGGTGCTTAAGAGTGTGACTTTACTACTCCCCTAATAGGAATGTCACATGTATCATATTATAGGAATCCTCAAAAACTAGATGGTTCTCAAGTTTCTTCAGCGTTAGAAACTTTCATAAAACAAATATTATTCTATGGCAACATAATTTTGAAATAAGCTTTAAAACATTTTCAAACAAATATTACATTGGAATGTTTTCATAATTTTCTGAAAGCTGGATCTCAAGATCTAGTATGCAATCCTACCTTGCAAAGAGATTGCTGTGTAACCTTAAGAAAATCCCTTAACATCTAGGAGTTTCAAGATATGCAATTACATATCTACCTACCTCCTTGAGGTTTTAAGAAAGACGAGTTAAATTGTGTCTGTAAGTCACTTACAGAAGTGTAAAATAAAAGTAAGGTATTATCATAACTTTTATGAATAGTTCCTTTAGAACTGTGAAGCAACTGATTTTATGATGTTTTGTTTTGGTTTGATGAAGAATTATGTCAAATTTTCAGATAAATTTAAAGGCCCTGGCCAGGGCAATGGCTCACGCGTGTAATCCCAGCACTTACCCAATAGTGGCAATGTGATTAGAGGATAAAACCTGCTGGCCTCCCTAATGGGTATGTGTACTGCTAATTAGCCAAAAAAATACGATTCACTTTTGTTGTTAGAACCATCAGTGGCTATACTCTGGGGTAAGCCAAATCATTATCAGTTAAGAGAGCAACACCAGAGCACAATATAAATTATGAACACATTAAGATGACATAGATGATAGATAGGTATGATAGATAGATAATAGATAGATCGATCAATAGACAGAAAATAAACAGAAAATGATCAAGAAAAATAAATTTATTTTTTGATATTTCTTCTAACCAATTAAATGAGTGTGTATGTGTGTGTGTGTGTGTGTGTGTGCATGGATGGAAAAAAATTTAGTACACTGCAAAATATTTAAAAATACTTTGTTAGAATAAGTAGGAGACAAGAAGAGGAAGCACTGAACATAAGGAACCAAAAATTTGGAAATTTAGTCTTCATCTTAATATGAAACAACAAATAAAAAGGGAACCAAAATACATTTTATATATGCAGAAGTCAGACATTTACTGAGTAATGTCTCAAAAAAGGAATGAATGATGAAAACAACAAAAGCAGTTACAACAAAAGCCAAAATTGACAAATAGATCTAATTAAACTAAAGAGCTTCTGCACAGCAAAAGAAACTAGCATCAGAGTGAACAGACAAGCTATACAGTGGGAGAAAATTTTTACAATCTACAAATAGACAAAGGTCTAACATCCGGAATCTACAAGGAACTTAAACACATTTACAAGAAAAAAACAAACAATCCCATGAAAAAGTGGGCAAAGGAAGACATTTATGTGGCCAACAAACATATGAAAAGCTCATCATCACTGATCATTAGAGAAATGCAAATCAAAACCACAGTGAGATAATATCTCACACCAGTCAGAATGGTGATTATTTTTAAAAGTCAAGAAACAATAGATTCTGACGGGGCTGTGGAGAAATAGGAATGCTTTTACACTGTTGGTGGCAATGTCAATTAGTTCAACCATTTTGAAAGACCGTGTGACGATTCCTCAAGGGTCTAGAACCGGAAATGCCATTTGACCTGGAAATCCCATTACTGTTAAGAAAGCCACTTAACCGTATATCCCTTTGGTATATACCCAAAGAAATATAAACCATTCTACTATAAAGATGCAGGCACACATATGTTTACTGCAGCACTATTCACAATAGCAAAGACTTGGAACCAACCCAAATGCCCATCAATGATAGGCTGGATAAAAAAATGTGGTACATATACACATGAATACTATGCAGCCATAAAAAAGTGAATTCATGTCCTTTGCAGGGACATGGTTGAAGCTGGAAGCCAATCAACCTCAGCAAACTAACACAGGAACAGAAAACCAAGCGCCACATATTCTCACTCATAAGTGGGAGTTGAACAATGAGAACACATGGACACAGGGAGGGGAACAACATATACAAGAGCCTGTCGGGGTGTGGGGGGCAAGGGGAAGGAGAGCATTAGGATAAATACCTAATGGATGTGGGACTTAAAACCTAGATGACAGATTGATAAGTGCAGCAAACCACCATGGCAAATGTATACCTATGTAACAAATCTGCACATTCTGCACATGTATCCTGAAACTTAAAGTAAAATTTTAAGAAAACATGAACAAATAGAAAAGTAAAAATAAATAAATAAATAAAATCCTGTAATTTTAAAATAATTTTATTATCTAAATTCGGAACACAGATGTTTCTCCTTTATTTTTATAAATATTAGCCAAGGTACTTGATAATGTTGTTCAAGTTCTCTATTTCTTTACTAATTTCTTTTTGTCTAGCTGGTCTTTTAATTGCTGAGAGATAATATTAAAATCTCCAAGTTTTAGAGAAACCGTGTATTTCTCCCTTTAAATATGTCAGCTTTTTAAAAAGTATTATTGTAAAAATACTTAATGTGAGATTTTCTCTTTTAGCAGATTTTAAAGTATACAATACAGTACTTTATCAATAGGAATAATATTGTACAGAAGATCTCTAGAAAGTATTAATTTTGCATAACTAAGATTTTATACATGTTGGTTAGCAACTCAGTTTCCTCCACCCCGAATCCCTGGAATCCACGATATTATTATTTGCTTCCATGAGTTTGGCTATTTCAAATACCTTTTATAAGTGAAACATGCAGTATTTGTCCTTCTGTGACTAGCTTATTTCACTTAGCATAATGTTTTCAAGGTTTGTCTATGTCATTGCATTCTGCAGGATTTCTTTCTTTTTAAAGGCTGAATCATATTCCATTGTGTATATACAGCCATGATCACATAACAGTGGGAATACATTCTGAGAACTATGTCCTTAGGCAATTGTGTCACTGTGCAAACATGGCAGAGTATACTTACACAAACCTAGGTGATACAGTCTACTACACACCTAGGCAATGTGGTAGACCCTATGACTCCTAGGCTTCAACCCTCTACAGCATGTTACTGTACTGACACAGTAGGTGACTGTAGGCAGTTGTGGCAATTGTAGGTAATTGTGGCAATTGTAGGCAATTGTGGCACAGTGGTAAGTATTTCTGCACATAAACATATCTAAACAGAAAAAAAGTATGGTAAAAATACAGTACAAAAGATTAAAAATGGTAACTGGGATAGTGGACTTACTATGAATGGAGGATGCAGGACTGAAAGTTGCCCTAGTTGTCAGTGACTGACTGGTGAGTGAATGTGAAGGCCCAGGACATTACCATACACTACTGTATAAAACCATATACTTAAGCTACATCAAATTTACCTAAAAATTAAGTAATTGTGCTATGACATTATGATGTTACAATGGCTACAAGGCCTATGATGCCACCAAGTGATAGGAATTTTTCACTGTAGTCTTACAGGACCACTGTCATACATGCAGTTTGGAGTTGACCAAAAAGTCATTGTATGGCATGTGATTGTATACTGCTTCGTTAAAAATCCATTCGTCCATCAGTGGGCATCTCTCCCCTCCCTGCTTTTTTTCCCAGCCTCTGATAATCACCATTCTCTCTATCTCCACGAGTTATTTTTAATTTTTAGTTCCCACATATGAACGAGAACATGTGAAAATGTTCTTTCTGTGCCTGACTTCTTTTACTTAACATAACGTCCTCCAGTTCCATTCATGTTGTTGCAAGTGACAGAATTTCATTCTTTTTAACTCTAAATAATATTTATTTCTGTATATGTAGCACATTTTATTAATCCTTTCATTTGTTGATAGACACTTAGGTGGATTTCAAATCTTGTACATACATTGATTTTCTCTCTTTTTTTGGGGGGGCGGGGGATGGAGTCTCACTCTGTCACCCAGGCTGGAGTGCAGTGGTGCAATCTTGGCTCACTGTAAGCTCTGCCTCCTGAGTTCATGTCATTCTCCTGTCTCAGCCTCCTGAGTAGCTGGGACTACAGGCGCCTGCCACCACGCCTGGCTAATTTTTTGTATTTTTAGTAGAGATGGGGTTTCACCATGTTAGCCATGATGGTCTTGATCTTCTGACCTTGTGATCCGCCCGCCTCGGCCTCCCAAAGTGCTGAGATTCTAGGCGTGAGCCACCGCACCTGGCCCATACATTGATTTTCTATCCTGAGACTGATGAAGCTATTTATCAGCTTAAGGAGCTTTTGGACCAAGACTATGGGGTTTTCTAGATAAAGGATTATGTCATCTGCAAACAGGGATCGTGTGACTTTCTCTCTTCCTATTTGGATGCCCTTTATTTCATTCTTTTGCCTGGTTGCTCTGGCCAGGACTTCCAATACTATGTTGAATAGAAGTGGTGAGAGAAGACATCCTTGTTTCGTGCTGGTTTTCAAGGGGAATGTTTCCAGGTTTTGTCCATTTAGTATGATGTTGGCCATGGGTTTGTCATAGATGACTTTTATTATTTTGAGGTATGTCCCTTCAATACCGAGCTTATTGGGAATTTTTAACTTGAAAGGGTATTGAATTTTATCAAAAGCCTTTCCTGAATGTATTGAGATAATCGGGTGGTATTTGTCTTTAGTTCTGTTTATGTGATGAATCACATTTATTGATTTGCATATGTTGAACTAACCTTACACCCCAGGAACAAAGCCTACTTGATTGTGATGAACAAGATTTCTAATGTGCTGCTGGATTCAGTTTGCCAATACTTTGTTGGAGATTTTTGCATCAATGTTCACCAAGGATACTGGCCTGAAGTTTTCTTTTTTTGTTGTGCCTCTGACAGATTTTTGTACAGAAGGATGCTGGCCTTATAGCATGAGATAGGGAAGAATCGCTCCTAATTTTTTTGGAATAGTTTCATTAGAAATTGTACCAGCTCCTCTTTGTGCAAATGGAAGAATTTGGTTGTGAATCTGTCCAGTCCTGGGCTTTTTTGGTTGGTAGGCTATTTATTACTGATTCAATTTTGGAGGTCATTACTGGTCTGTGAAGGGATTCTATTTCTTTCTGGTTCAGTCTTGGGAGGGTGTATATGTCCAAGAATTTATTCATTTCTTCTAGACTTTCTAGTATTTGTGCATAGGGGTGTTCATGATATTCTCTGTTGGATGTTTGCACCTCTGTGGGGTCAGTGATAATATCCACTTTATCATCTCTGATTTTGTTCAGTTGGACCTTTTCATCTTTGTTAGTCTGTCTAGAAGTCTATCTATTTTACACATTTTTTGAAAACCCAATTCTTATATTCACTGATCTTTTGAATAGTTTTTTTGTGTGTCTCAGTCTCCTTCAGTTCAGCTCTGATTTTGGTTATTTTTTGTCTTCTGCTACCTTTGGGGTTGGCTGTGATGTTAGGTTGCTAAATTGAAATCTCTCTTTTTGATGTAGGCATTCAGTGCTATAACTTTCCCTCTTAACACTGCCTTACCTGTGTCCCAGAGATTCTGTTATGTTGTATCTTTGATCCCATTAGTTTCAAAGAACTTCTTGATTTCTGCCTTAATTCCATTCTTAATTCAAAAGTCATTTAGGAGCAGGTTATCCAGTTTCCATGTAACTGTATGATTTTGAGTAAATATCTTAGTCTTAATTTCTAATTTGATTGTACTGCCATTTAAGAGAGTTGTTATTATGATTTCAGTTCTTTTGCATTTGCTGAGGAGTGTTTTCTGTCTGATTATGTGGTTAATTTTAGAGTATGTCTCATGTAGTGGTAAGAAGAATGTATATTCTGTTACTTTTGGGTGGAGAGTTCTGTGGATGTCGATTAGGTCCATCCAGTGATAGTTCAGGTCCTGACTATCTTTGTTAATTTTCTGCCTTGATGATCTGTCTAATACTGTCAGTTGAGTGTTACAGCCTCCCATTATTATTGTGTGGAAGTCTAAATCTCTTCAAAGGTCTGTACAAACTTGCTTTATGGATCTGGCTCCTCCTGTGTTTAGTGCATATATATTTAGAATAGTTAAGCCTTCTTGGTGCATTGAACCCTTTACCATTATATAATGCCCTTCTTTGTCTTTTTTCATCTTTGTTGGTTTAAAGTCTCTTTTGTCTGAAATTAGGATTGCAATCCCTGCATTTTTCTGTTTTCCATTTGTTTGGTAAATTTTTTTCCATCTCTTTATTTTGAGCCTATGCATGTCATTGCATGTGAGATGGGTCTCTTGAATTCAGCATACCACTGGGTCTTGGTTCTTTATTCATCTTAACACTTTGTGCCTTTTAATTGGGGCATTTAGCTCGTTTACATTCAAGGTTAGTATTGACATGTATGGATTTGATCCTGTTATGATGCTACCTGGTTATTATGCAGACTTGTTTGTGTGATTTCTTTATAGTGTCACTGGTCCATGTTCTTAGATGTGTTTTTGTAGTGGCTGGTAATGGTCTTACCTTTCCATAGTTAGTGTTTCCTTCAGGAGCTCCTGTAAGGCAGGTCTAGTGGTAACAAATTTCCTCAGCATTATCTTGTCTGAAAAGGATCTTATTTCTCCTTCACTTATGAAGCTTAGTTTGGCTGGATATGAAATCTGGGGTTGGAATTCCTTTTCTTTAAGAATGTTGAATACTGGCCCCCAATCTCTTCTGGCTTATAGGGTTTCTGCTGAAAGGTCCACTGTTAGTCTTATGGGTTTCCCTTGGTAGGTTAACTGACTGTTCTCTCTAGCTGCCTTTAACATTTTTTCTTTCATTTTGACCTTGGAGAGGTTGATGATTATGCATCTTGGGGGTGATCTTCTTGTGCTGTATCTTACTGGGATTCTCTGCATTTCCTGAATTTGGATGTTGGCCTCCGTAGCTTGATTGGGAAAGTTCTTATGCGTAATATACTTTTTCAAAGTGCTTACCCTCTCCCCATCTCTTTTGGGGACACCAATGAGTTGTAGATTCGGTCTCTCTACATCATCCCATATTTCTTGGAGGTTTTGTTCATTTATTTTCATGCTTTTTTCTCTATTCTTGACTATCTTATTTCAGAAAGCCAGTCTTCAAGCTCAGAGATTATTTCCTCAATTTTGTCTATTCTACTATTAATTCTTTGAATCCATTATGAAATTCTTATAGTGTACTTTTCAACTCTGTCGGTCAGTTACATTCTTTTCTATACTGGTTATTTGCCTGTCAGCTCCTGTATCATTTTATTGTGATTCTTAGTTTCCTTGTATTGGTTTTCAACATATTCCTGCATCTCAGTGATCTTCAGTCCTATCTATATTCTGAATTCTGTTTCTGTCATTTCAACCATTTCAGCCCAGTTCAGATCCCATGCTGTAGAGGTGGTATGGAACTTTGGAAGGAAGAAGGCACTCTGGTTTTTTAAGTTGTCAAAGTACTTGAATTGGTTCTTTCTCATCTTTGTGGGCTGATGTTTCTTCAATCTTTGAAGTTGCTGACCTTTGGGTGTTTTTTTTTTCTTTTATCCTATTTGATGACCTTCAAAGTTTGACTGTGGTATAAGGTGGAATCAGCCAACTGGCTTCCTTTCTGGAAGATTGTAGGGGGCGATGCTCAGCTCCCAAATCCTGGACTGTGTACTCTTAACTCAGGGGGACTTACATCAGGCCCTGACTTTGTTCTCTGGCTCCTTGAGATCAGGAATCCACTGCACTGGAGGTGGGCAAGGTGCTCCCACACCACTGGTCACTACACTCTGATGGGTAGTGTCAGTCAATGCATTTCACAGTGCAGTGTCAATGGGACTATCCTTTTTGCACATGTCAGCTGCAGTGTCTGTGGCAGCACAGAACCCTCTTTGGTGAGCCCTCCATAAGTGAACCCTCTTTGGCTGCAACAGGATGCTAGTAGGTGCTGGAATGCCTGCCTCTATGTGGACATTCATCATGATGGCAGAGGCAGCACAGCTCGTGAGCAGTCTGCACTTGGGCACAGGTCTGTGTGCATTCTCTGTGCACTGAAAGCAGGGGTGGTCACTTAGGGAGGTGGAAAGTCCACTGTCCTCTGTACCTAATTTTACTCCCATGGCAGTGTTGGTATAAGGGCAGGGTGTGGGAGGGTGCAGGGTTGACCTGTTCTGCGCCTGCCAAGGCTTTGATTACAATGGCAGTCCAGTGGTAGGGGTGTGTGGAATGTACTCTTACCACAGCAGCAGCAGGGCAGGGTGCACACACACATGCATGCAAGGCAAGGAAAAGAAAGGCCTGCCCATGCACACACACACCAGCAACACAATGTGGGGGTTGCCATGAGCCTAGGGGAAGCTGCAGTGTGGAGAAAGAGCAGGCTGGCTGGTATGTGGCCATAAGGGCCACCCCACTGGAGCTCCTACTGGTCAGGCATTGTCTGCCAGCACAGGAGCTACAATGCAGTCCCCAAGGGCACCATATGAGGCTGCCCTGCAAGCAGGTGCTGCCTGTTGGCCATTGGATTGTCTTTTTTATTTTTTTGCTTTTTCTTAAGATGAAATCTCACTCTGTCACCCAGGCTGGAGTGCAGTGGTGTAATCGTGGCTCACAGCAACTTTGCTCTCTTGGACTCAGGTGATCTTCCCACCTTAGCCTCCCAAGAAGCTGAGACCTCAGGCCACTACACCCAGCTAATTTTTGTATTTTTTGTAGAGACAGGGCCTCACTATGTTGCTCAGGCTGGCCTCAAACTCCTGAGTTCAAGTGATTCTCCTGCCTCTGTCCCACCAAAGTGTTGGGGTTGCAGACATGAGCCACCACACCCAGCCTTGAATGTCTTAACAGAAATATGTTCTGCAAGTATTTTTTTCCATTCTTTAGATTGCCATATTTACTCTACTCGTTGGTTCTTTTGCTGTATAAGAGCTGCTTAGTTTAACAAAGTCTCATTGGTTTATTTTTGCTTTGATTAAAAAAACTGATAGAAAACACAAACAAATGGAAAGCTATCCTGTATTCATAAATTATAAAACTTAATATTGTTAAAATCTCCATACAACCCAAAGCAATCTATAGACATAATGTAATTTTTCTCACAATCCCAATAGTATTTCTCCCAGATATAGAAAAAAAAATTCTGAAAGTTACATGGAACCACAAAAGTTCCTGAATAGCCAACACAATCTTGAAAAAAAAGCTGAAGATATCACACTTCCTGATTTTAATATATATTACAAAGCAACAGTAATTAAAACAGTATGGTATGGCATACTGGTAGATGTTTAGACAAATGGAACAGAAAAGAATTCTGAAATAAATCTACACATATATAGAGTTGACCCTTCAAGAGTATGGTGGTTAGGGGTGACAACTTCCCACACAGTGAAAACGTATAACTTCTGACTCTCCAAAAACTCTGTGCATAACTTCTGACTCCCCAAAAACTACTAATAGCCTACTGTTGGCCCTACAAATAATATAAACAGCCAATTATTACATATTTCTTGTGTTATATGTATTATATTATATGCTGCATTCTTTCCATACGGTAAGCTACAGAAAAGAAAATATCATTAAGAAAATCATAAGAAATAGCGTATATATTTAGTATTTAGTAAGTGGAAGTGGATCATCATAAAGATCTTCATCATTATCATCTTCATCATCTTCATGTTGAGTAGGCTGAGGAGGAAGAGAAGAAAGAGCAGGGTTGGTCTTACTGTCTCAGGGACAGCAGAGGTGGAAGAAAATTTGCATGTAAGTGGACCCTGGGCAGTTCAAACCCATGTTCTTCAAGTGTCTACTGCAGTCAACTGATCTTTTACAAAGGTTCCAAAAATACACAATGAAGAAAGGAGGACATTCTGAACAGATCTTTGGAGAGAAGGCATTGAGAGCAGACAGGAGGATGCAGACCCCAGGCTGAAAGAGGAGGATACTGGGAACCCTGCATGGGGTATCCACGTGCCAAAACTGCTCCTGGCCTTGAGCAGCTCCTAGAAAACTGGTGAGTAATATAGGCATGAAGTGGCCTACTTCTGCCACAGACCTCTGGGACAGTAGCTGTGGGATACTTCACGAGCCCCAGGGACATCTGAGCTGGCAGAGAGAACTTTCCAGAGAGTTAGTAGAGATAGAACTCCAGCCTGTGTGGAGACCAGAAGGTTTGGCATGGGAACAGCTACAATAGGGTACATCCACGGATGCCTATTCCACAAAGCTCACCATACACCTCTAGTCAGCTTTAGCCTTTGTTTGCTGCCAGACCTGGACAGAGCAGGGTAGTCTTGCCTATAGGATGGGGCCAGTCAGATCTGAGTGCATCCTGTCTGCTAGCCTCTTCCAGGGTCACTGCCTGGCCACGCTCTTTTGTAGCACAGCCTCAGCTTGCTAGTGGCCATTGTCATATCTTTTGCCAGCAGACCTTCCCTAACCATTGGAGCACTTTTGCAGACAGACCTCTACTAGCATGTACCTGCTGGCAGCCTCCCCAACTGGTGTGCACTTGCTTGCAGCCCCTCTACCACTGTGCCAGCATACATGCACACATGGAGCCCCTGCTGCCCTGCTAGCATGTATATGTGCAGGGACCCAGCACCACCCCACCAGCATGCATCAGCACATGGACCCACCACAAGTGCACACACATGCAATGACCCCTGCCAACCTGCCAGTACACACATTTGCACTGACACAGCACCACATAGCCAGCACACACACACAAAAGGGTGGACTGCCGCCCCACCAGCACTTTTGCTGGCAGTCCCCATTGAAGTGTTGTTGCCAGTGGACTGGGACACCTCAGCCCCTCCAGTACGGCAGGTATTTAACCTCAAGGAGCCAGAGAACAAAACTGCATACCTATTCCCAGACCCGAGAAACACAGCATGCAGCCCAGGAGTGTTGAGCTAAGCCTTGGTCCCCAAAAGCATCTGGAAAAGAAACCAATCAACTAAACCCGACTTAACCATAGTCAAACCCTCAAGGGCATCAGAGAATATAAAAACAAGAAGGCCCACCCAAAAAGAACAGCAACTTCAAATACTAAAGGAACATCAGCCAACACAAATGAAAAAGAACCAGTGCAAGAACTTTGGCAACTGTAAAAGTCAGGGTGTCTTCTTACCTACAAATGACTCTGTTAGCTCCCAGCAATGGTTCTTAACCAGACTGAATCAGCTCCCCAGCAATGGTTCTTAAACAGACCAAAATGACTGAAATAATAGACATAGAATTCAGGGTCTTTATAGCAACAAAGATCACCAAGATTCAAGAGAAAGTAGAAACTCAATCCAAGGAATCTAAGGAATCCAACAGAACTATATGAGAGCTGAAAGACAAAACAGCCATTTTTAGAAAGAATCTAACAGATCTAGAGCTGAAAAACTCACTACAAGAATTACATAATATTGGCTGGGCATGGCAGCTCATGCCTGTAATCCCAGCACTTTGGGAGGTTGAGGCGGGCAGATCACCTGAGGTGTGGAGTTCAATACCAGCCTGGCCAACATGGTAAAACCCTGTCTCTACTAAAAATACAAAAATTAGATTGGCATGGTGGTGGGCACCTGTAATCCCAGCTGCTTGGAAGGCTGAGGCAGGAGAATTGCTTGTATCTGGGATGTGGAGGTTGCAGTGAGCCAAGATCACACCATTGCATTCCAGCTTGGGTGACAAGAGTGAGACTCTGTCTAAAAAAAAAAAAAAAATTCATAATAGTACACAACCAGAAGTTTTAACAACAGAGTAAACCAAGCTGAGGAACTTGTTATATCAGAGCTTGAATAACAAGTTCTGCAAATAAATTTAGTCAGACAAAATAAAAGAAAAAAAGGATCAAAAAATATACAAAACCAAGGCCAGGCGTGGTGGCTCATGCCTGTAATCCCAGCGCTTTGGGAGGCTGAGGCGGGCAGATCACGAGGTCAGGAGATCAAGACCATCCTGGCTAACATGGTGAAACCCATTTCTACTAAAAATACAAAAAATTAGCCAGGCGTGGTGGCGGGTGCCTGTAGTCCCAGCTACTCGGGAGGCTGAGGCAGGAGAATGACATGAACCCAGGAGGCAGAGCTTGCAGTGAGCCGAGATTGCACCACTGCACTCCAGCCTGGGTGACAGAGCGAGACTCCATCTCAAAAAAAAAAAAAAAAAAAAAAGACAAAACCTCCAAGAAATGTGGGATTATATAAAGATACCAAACCTGCAATTCAATGGCATTCCAGAAAATTAGGGAAAGAGAGCAAGCAACTTGGAAAATGTATTTGAGGATATCGTCTATGAAAATTTCCCTAACCTTGCTAGAAAGGTCTACATCCAGATTCAAGAAATTCAGAGAACCCCAGTGAGATACTATACTACAAGAGGACCATCCCCAAGACATATAGTCTTCAGGTTCTCCAAGGTCAGTGTGAAAGAAAAAATGCTAAAGGCAACTGAAGAGAAGGGGCAGGTCATATACAAAGGGAACCCCATCAGGCTAACACTAGACCTTTCAGCAGAAATCTTACAAGCCAGAAGAGATGAGGGGCCTATCTTTGGCATTCTTAAAAGAAATTTCAACCAAGAATTTTATATCCAGCAAAACTAAGCTTCATAAGTGAAGAAGAAATAAAATAATTTTCAGACAAGAAAATGCTAAGGGAATTTATTGCCAGATCTGCCTTATAAGATGTCCTTAAGGGAGTGATAAATGTGGAAACAAAAAGGCCATTATCTGCCAGTACAAAAACACTTAAGTACATAGTCTACTGACACTATAAAGCAACCATGCACTCAAATCTACATAACAACCAGATAACAACAAGATACCAGGCTCAGATCCTCACATATCAATATTAGCCTTGAATATAAATTATACAGATGCCCCACTTAAAAGGCACAGAATGACAAGTTGGATAAAGAAGTGAGACCCAACTATATGCCATCTTCAGGAGACCCATTTCACGTGCAGTGACACACACAGGTTCAAAGTAAAAGTATGGAGAAAGATCACTCAAGATGAAAAACAAAGAAGAGTAGAAGTTGCTCTTATTTCAGACAAAATAAACTTTAAACACACAACAATCAAAAAGGAAAAGAAGGGCATTACATAACGACAAAGAGTTCAATTCAACAAGAAGGCTTAACTATCCTAAATATATACATATTTGTGTATATGTGTGTGTGTGTATATATATGTCATATTTATATATATATATACACACACATCAAGATTTATAAAACAAGTCTTAGAGACTTATGAAGAGACTTAGTTACCCACACAATAATACTGGGAGACTTCAACACCCCACTGATAGCATTAGACAAATCCTTGGGGCAGCAAACATTACCATAACCCTGCATAACACAAAAAAAACCCTATTTCAATCATCTCTATGCACACAAACTAGAAAACCTAGAAGAAAGGGATAAATTCCTGGAAACATAAAACCTCCTAAGATTGAACCATAAAAATCTGAAATCCTGAACAGACCAATAAAGTGTTCTGAAATTAAATCAGTAATTAAAAAAAAAAAAACCCTATGAACCAGAAAAAGCCCTAGACCATACAAGTTCACAGTCAAATTCTACCAGATGTACAAGGAAGAGTTGGTACCAATGCTACTAAAATTATTCCAAAAATTGAGAAGGAGGAACTCCTCCCTAACTCATTCTATGAGGCCAGCATCATTCTTACACCAAAACCTGTCAGAGACACAACAGGAAAAAAAAATTCCCTGATGAACACAGATGCAAAAATTCTCAACAAAATACTAGCAAATTGAATTGAGCAACACATAAAAGGCTAATCTATCACAATCAAGCAGGCTTTATTCCTGGGATGCCAAGGTTAGTTCAACATATGCAAATCAACAAATGTGATTCAGCACATAAAAATGAAATAATAGCTAAAACTACATGATAATTTCAATAAATGCGGAAAATGCTTTTGATAAAATTCAACATCCCTTCATATTAAAAACCCTCAACAATCTAGGCATCAAAGGAATATATACCTCAAAATAAAGAGAGCCATCTATGACAAACCCACAGCTGACACCATGCTGAATGGACAAAAGCTGGAAACATGTCCCTTGAGAACTAAAACAAGACAAGGATGCTCACTGTCACCACTCCTATTCAACATAGTACTTGGAAATCCTAGCCAGAGTAATCAGGCAAGAGAAGAAAATCAAGGGCATCCAAATTGGCAAAGAGGAAGTCAAACTGTCACTGTTCACAATTATATAATTCGATACCTAGATAACGCCATAATTTCTGCCCAAACACTCCTAGAACTGATAAACAACTTCAGTAAAGTTTTAGAATACAACATCAATGTACAAAAATCAGTAATATTTTCATACACCAATAACATCCAAGCTGAGAGGTAAATCAGTAATGCAATCCCATTTACAATAGCCACAGTAAGAATAAAATACCTAGGAATAAAGCTAACCAGGGAGGTGAAAGATCTCTACCATTAAAATTACAAAACACTGCTGAAAGAAATCAGAGACAATGCAAACAAATGGGAAAACATTCCGTGCTCATGGATAGAAATAACCAATATTGTGAAAATGGCCATACTGCCCAAACCAATTTACAGATTCATGCTATTCCTTCCAAACCAACAATGTAATCCTTCATAGAAATAGGAAAAAACTATTTTAAAATGTATGTGGGACAAAAAGAAAATCCCAAACAGCCAAAGCAATTCTAAGTAAGCAAAAAGAACAAAAGTGGAGGCATTACATTACCTGACTCCAAACTATACTACAATATAAGTCTACAGTAACCAAAACATCATAGTAACGGTACAAAAACAGACACACAGATGAATGTAACAGGTTATACAACCCAGAAATAAAGCCACACACCTATAACTATGTAATCTCTGACTAAGTCAACCATAACAATCAATGGGAAAAGGTCTACCTTATTCAATAAACGGGGCTTGAATAAGCGGCTAGTCATATGCCAAACACTGAAACTGGACACCTTCATTTCACTATATACAAAAATTAACTCAAAATGGATTAAAGACTTAAATGTATGACCTAAAACTATAGAAACCCCAAACAAGAACCTAAAAAATACCATTCTGGATATAGATTTTTGCAAAGATTTCATAATAAAATATCTGAAAACAATTGCAACAAAAACAAAAATATGAGAGTGGGGGACCGAATTAAACTAAAGAGCTTCTGCATAGCAAAAGAAACTATAAAAAGAGTGAACAGAACCTACAGAATGGGAGAAAATATTTCCAAACCATGCATTTGACAAAGGTTTAATATTCTGAATCTTTTAAGATATTTAAACAATTTAACGAGAAAAAAAACTATTAAAAATGGACAAAGGGCATGAACAGACACTTCTCAAAAGAAAATATGCACACGACCGGCAAGCATATGAAAAAATGCTTAACATCACCAATTGTTGGAGAAATGCAAATGAAAACTACAACGAGTTACTATCTCACACCATTAAGAATAGCTATTATTTGAAAGTTAGAAAATAACAGATGTCAGGGCGGAGCAAGATGGCCGAATAGGAACAGCTCCAGTCTCCAACTCCCAGCGCAAGCGACACAGAAGACCAGTGATTTCTGCATTTTCAACTGAGGTACTGGGTTCATCTCACTAGGGAGTGCCGGACAATCGGTGCTGGTCAGCTGCTGCAGACCGACCAGCGAGAGCTGAAGCAGGGCGAGGCATCGCCTCACCTGGGAAGCATAAGGGGGAAGGGAATCCCTTTTCCTAGCCAGGGGAACTGAGACACACTGGAAAATCGGGTAACTCCCACCCCAATACTGTGCTTTAAGCAAACGGGCACGCCAGGAGATTATATCCCACACGTGGCCGGGAGGGTCCCACGCCCCTGGAGCCTCCCTCATTGCTAGCACAGCAGTCTGCGATCTAACTGCAAGGCAGCAGCGAGGCTGGGGGAGGGGCGCCAGCCATTGCTGAGGCTTAAGTAGGTAAACAAAGCTGCTGGGAAGCTCGAACTGGGTGGAGCTCACAGCAGCTCAAGGAAACCTGCCTGTCTCTATAGACTCCATCTCTGGGAACAGGGCAGAGCTAAACAACAACAACAACAACAACAAAAGCAGCAGAAACCTCTGCAGATGCAAACGACTCTGTCTGACAGCTTTGAAGAGAGCAGTGGATCTCCCAACACGGAGGTTGAGATCTGAGAAGGGACAGACTGCCTGCTCAAGTGGGTCCCTGACCCCTGAGTAGCCTAACTGGGAGACATCCACCACTAGGGGCAGTCTGACACCCCACACCTCACAGGGTGGAGTACACCCCTGAGAGGAAGCTTCCAAAGTAAGAATCAGACAGGTACACTCGCTGTTCAGCAATATTCCATCTTCTGCAGCCTCTGCTGCTGACACCCAGGCAAACAGGGTCTGGAGTGGACGTCAAGCAATCTCCAACAGACCTACAGCTGAGGGTCCTGACTGTTAGAAGGAACTATCAAACAGGAAGGACACCTACACCAAAACCCCATCAGTACGTCACCATCATCAAAGACCAGAGGCAGATAAAACCACAAAGATGGGGAAAAAGCAGGGCAGAAAAGCTGGAAATTCAAAAAATAAGAGCGCATCTCCCCCTACAAAGGAGCGCAGCTCATCGCCAGCAACAGATCAAAGCTGGATGGACAATGACTTTGACAAGATGAGAGAAGAAGGCTTCAGTCCATCAAACTTCTCAGAGCTGAAGGAGGAATTACGTACCCAGCGCAAAGAAACTAAAAATCTTGAAAAAAGAGTGGAAGAATTGATAGCTAGAGTAATTAATGCAGAGAAGGTCATAAACGAAATGACAGAGATGAAAACCATGACACGAGAAATACGTGACAAATGCACAAGCTTCAGTAACCGACTCGATCAACTGGAAGAAAGAGTATCAGCAATTGAGGATCAAATGAATGAAATGAAGCAAGAAGAGAAACCAAAAGAAAAAAGAAGAAAAAGAAATGAACAAAGCCTGCAAGAAGTATGGGATTATGTAAAAAGACCAAATCTACGTCTGATTGGGATGCCTGAAAGTGAGGGGGAAAATGGAACCAAGTTGGAAAACACTCTTCAGGATATCATCCAGGAGAACTTCCCCAACCTAGTAGGGCAGGCCAACATTCAAATCCAGGAAATACAGAGAACGCCACAAAGATACTCCTCGAGAAGAGCAACTCCAAGACACATAATTGCCAGATTCACCAAAGTTGAAATGAAGGAAAAAATCTTAAGGGCAGCCAGAGAGAAAGGTCGGGTTACCCACAAAGGGAAGCCCATCAGACTAACAGCAGATCTCTCGGCAGAAACTCTACAAGCCAGAAGAGAGTGGGGGCCAATATTCAACATTCTTAAAGAAAAGAATTTTAAACCCAGAATTTCATATCCAGCCAAACTAAGTTTCATAAGTGAAGGAGAAATAAAATCCTTTACAGATAAGCAAATGCTTAGAGATTTTGTCACCACCAGGCCTGCCTTACAAGAGACCCTGAAGGAAGCACTAAACATGGAAAGGAACAACCAGTACCAGCCATTGCAAAAACATGCGAAAATGTAAAGACCATCAAGACTAGGAAGAAACTGCATCAACTAACGAGCAAAATAACCAGTTAATATCAAAATGGCAGGATCAAGTTCACACATAACAATACTAACCTTAAATGTAAATGGACTAAATGCTCCAATTAAAAGACACAGACTGGCAAACTGGATAAAGAGTCAAGACCCATCAGTCTGCTGTATTCAGGAGACCCATCTCACATGCAGAGACATACATAGGCTCAAAATAAAGGGATGGAGGAAGATCTACCAAGCATATGGAGAACAAAAGAAAGCAGGGGTTGCAATACTAGTCTCCGATAAAACAGACTCTAAACCATCAAAGATCAAAAGAGACAAAGAAGGCCATTACATAATGGTAAAGGGATCAATTCAACAGGAAGAGCTAACTATCCTAAATATATATGCACCCAATACAGGAGCACCCAGATTCATAAAGCAAGTCCTTAGAGACTTACAAAGAGACTTAGACTCCCATACAATAATAATGGGAGACTTCAACACTCCACTGTCAACATTAGACAGATCAACGAGACAGAAAGTTAACAAGGATATCCAGGAATTGAACTCATCTCTGCAGCAAGCAGACCTAATAGACATCTATAGAACTCTCCACCCCAAATCAACAGAATATACATTCTTCTCAGCACCACATCACACTTATTCCAAAATTGACCACGTAATTGGAAGTAAAGCACTCCTCAGCAAATGTACAAGAACAGAAATTATAACAAACTGTCTCTCAGACCACTGTGCAATCAAACTAGACCTCAGGACTAAGAAACTCAATCAAAACCGCTCAACTACATGGAAACTGAACAACCTGCTCCTGAATGACTACTGGGTACATAATGAAATGAAGGCAGAAATAAAGATGTTCTTTGAAACCAATGAGAACAAAGATACAACATACCAGAATCTCTGGGACACATTTAAAGCAGTGTGTAGAGGGAAATTTATAGCACTAAATGCCCACAAGAGAAAGCTGGAAAGATCTAAAATTGACACTCTAACATCACAATTAAAAGAACTAGAGAAGCAAGAGCAAACACATTCAAAAGCTAGCAGAAGGCAAGAAATAACTAAGATTAGAGCAGAACTAAAGGAGATAGAGACACAAAAAACCCTCCAAAAAATCAATGAATCCAGGAGTTGGTTTTTTGAAAAGATCAACAAAATTGACAGACCGCTAGCAAGACTAATAAAGAAAAGACAGAAGAATCAAATAGACGCAATAAAAAATGATAAAGGGGATATCACCACTGACCCCACAGAAATACAAACTACCATCAGAGAATACTATAAACACCTCTATGCAAATAAACTAGAAAATCTAGAAGAAATGGATAATTTCCTGGACGCTTACGCTCTTCCAAGACTAAACCAGGAAGAAGTTGAATCCCTGAATAGACCAATAGCAGGCTCTGAAATTGAGGCAATAATTAATAGCCTACCAACCAAAAAAAGTCCAGGACCAGATGGATTCACAGCTGAATTCTACCAGAGGTACAAGGAGGAGCTGGTACCATTCCTTCTGAAACTATTCCAATCAATAGAAAAACAAGGAATCCTCCCTAACTCATTTTATGAGGCCAACATCATCCTCATACCAAAGCCTGGCAGAGACACAACAAAAAAAGAGAATTTTAGACCAATATCCCTGATGAACATCAATGCAAAAATCCTCAATAAAATACTGGCAAACCAGATTCAGCAGCACATCAAAAAGCTTATCCACCATGATCAGTGGGCTTCATCCCTGGGATGCAAGGCTGGTTCAACATTCGCAAATCAATAAACGTAATCCAGCATATAAACAGAACCAAAGACAAGAATCACATGATTATCTCAATAGATGCAGAAAAGGCTTTTGACAAAATTCAACAGCCCTTCACGCTAAAAACGCTCAATAAATTCGGTATTGATGGAACGGACCTCAAAATAATAAGAGCTATTTATGACAAACCCACAGCCAATATCATACTGAATGGGCAAAAACTGGAAAAATTCCCTTTGAAAACTGGCACAAGACAGGGATGCCCTCTCTCACCACTCCTATTCAACATAGTGTTGGAAGTTCTGGCTAGGGCAATCAGGCAAGAGAAAGAAATCAAGGGTATTCATTTAGGAAATGAAGAAGTCAAATTGTCCCTGTTTGCAGATGACATGATTGTATATTTAGAAAATCCCATCATCTCAGCCCAAAATCTCCTTAAGCTGATAAGCAACTTCAGCAAAGTCTCAGGATACAAAATTAATGTGCAAAAATCACAAGCATTCTTATACACCAGTAACAGACAGAGAGCCAAATCATGAATGAACTTCCATTCACAATTGCTTCAAAGAGAATAAAATACCTAGGAATCCAACCTACAAGGGATGTAAAGGACCTCTTCAAGGAGAACTACAAACCACTGCTCAGTGAAATAAAAGAGGACACAAACAAATGGAAGAACCTACCATGCTCATGGATAGGAAGAATCAATATTGTGAAAATGGCCATCCTGCCCAAGGTTATTTATAGATTCAATGCCATCCCCATCAAGCTACCAATGAGTTTCTTCACAGAATTGGAAAAAACTGCTTTAAAGTTCATATGGAACCACAAAAGAGCCCGCATCTCCAAGACAATCCTAAGTCAAAAGAACAAAGCTGGAGGCATCACGCTACCTGACTTCAAACTATACTACAAGGCTACAGTAACCAAAGCAGCATGGTACTGGTACCAAAACAGAGATATAGACCAATGGAACAGAACCGAGTCCTCAGAAATAATACCACACATCTACAGCCATCTGATCATTGACAAACCTGAGAGAAACAAGAAGTGGGGAAAGGATTCCCTGTTTAATAAATGGTGCTGGGAAAATTGGCTAGCCATAAGTAGAAAGCTGAAACTGGATCCTTTCCTTACTCCTTATACGAAAATTAATTCAAGATGGATTAGAGACTTAAATGTTAGACCTAATACCATAAAAACCCTAGAAGAAAACCTAGGTAGTACCATTCAGGACATAGGCACGGGCAAGGACTTCATGTCTAAAACACCAAAAGCAACGGCAGCAAAAGCTAAAATTGACAAATGGGATCTAATTAAACTAAAGAGCTTCTGCACAGCAAAAGAAACTACCATCAGAGTGAACAGGCAACCTACAGAATGGGAGAAAATTTTTGCAATCTACTCATCAGACAAAGGGCTAATATCCAGAACCTACAAAGAACTCAAACAAATTTACGAGAAAAAAACAAACAACCCCATCAAAAAGTGGGCAAAGGATATGAACAGACATTTCTCAAAAGAAGATATTCATACAGCCAACAGACACATGAAAAAATGCTCATCATCACTGGCCATCAGAGAAATGCAAATCAAAACCACAATGAGACACCATCTCACACCAGTTAGAATGGCGATCATTAAAAAGTCAGGAAACAACAGGTGCTGGAGAGGATGTGGAGAAATAGGAACACTTTTACTCTCTTGGTGGAATTGTAAACTAGTTCAACCATTATGGAAAACAGTATGGCGATTCCTCAAGGATCTAGAACTAGATGTACCATATGACCCAGCCATCCCATTACTGGGTATACACCCAAAGGATTATAAATCATGCTGCTATAAAGACACATGCACACGTATGTTTATTGCAGCACTATTCACAATAGCATAGACTTGGAATCAACCCAAATGTCCATCAGTGACAGACTGGATTAAGAAAATGTGGCACATATACACCATGGAATACTATGCAGCCATAAAAAAGGATGTGTTTGTGTCTTTTGTAGGGACATGGATGCAGCTGGAAACCATCATTCTTAGCAAACTATCACAAGAACAGAAAACCAAACACCGCATGTTCTCACTCATAGGTGGGAACTGAACAACGAGATCACTTGGACTTGGGAAGGGAAACATCACACACTGGGGCCTATCATGGGGAGGGGGTAGAGGGGAGGGATTGCATTGGGAGTTATACCTGATGTAAATGACGAGTTGATGGGTGCTGACGAGTTGGTGGGTGCAGCACACCAACATGGCACAAGTATACATATGTAACAAACCTGCACATTATGCACATGTACCCTAGAACTTAAAGTATTATAATAATAATAATAATAATAATAATAATTTTTAAAAAAAGAAAATAACAGATGTCGGTGAGGCTGCAGAGAAAAGGGAATGCTTATACACTGCTGGTGGGAATGTAAATTAGTTCAACCACTGTGGAAAGCAGTTTGGAGATTTTCCAAAGAAGTTAGAACTACCATTCAACCCAGGAATACTATATAATTTGACTTAGACCCTCTCCAGCATGCTTTACAACTTTACATGCTTTACATTGAGTAAAGTTATGCTCAGTACATAACTTTACACTATGTATTAACAATATAGGTTGCAAATCTCATGGTATAATGGTATAATTTTTCTATCAATAGTCATATATATTTTAAAGAACTTAAGAAAGAAGAGAGAACACTATTATTTTATATTGTTAAACATGGAGTATCAAACATAGAGTTGGGAAGAGATACACAAAACTGGCTGGCTCTGCTGAAATCCAAGTACTTCCTATTTCCATGGATGAGTTCTCACTTTCCTTCACAGTACTAGAATTCAGAATGTCTCAAGAATGTCTTTTGCATTAGCATGACGTGGTTATTCTTCATAATAAAGTTTCATTGGCAATTCTATTTCTTTAAAACACTATTAGAGGTTCCTAGACCCATAAAATTTTCCTCTTCAAAAGACTTAAGGATTCTTTTTTCTTTTTCTTTTTCTTTCTTTTTTTTTTTTTTTTTTTTTTTTTTGTGAGGGAGTCTCGCTCTGTCTCCCAGGGTGGAGTGCAGTGGCGTGATCTCGGCTCTCTGCAAGCTCCACCTCCTGGGTTCACACCATTCTCCTGCCTCAGCCTCTCAAGTAGCTGGGACTACAGACGCCCGCCACCACGCCCAGCTAATTTTTTGTATTTTTAATAGAGACGCGGTTTCACCGTGTTAGCCAGGATGGTCTCAATCTCCTGACCTAGTGATCCGCCCACCTCGGCCTCCCAAAGGACTTAAGGATTCTTTATGTCAACCATTTCATCTTGGAGTTGGAGAAACTAAGACCCAGACAATCTAACATGTCTGATATGTGACAAAATATAGTCTTTATTTTGTGTATCATACCTGAATATTGGAATTAAATACAACAGCAAAAATTATATTAAGATCCCTTTAAATATCTGCAGATAGGACTTTCAAATTATGATGTAAATTTATGCAAAATACCCAAATCAACACTTCCCCAGTTTTGATATAATACAATCTGCTACTCTTACTATAAATTCCTACATTTTTTCCTTCAGTCCATTGAAAAATGAAAGTGCCAAATTCTTTCTTTTTTCAGCCCTTCCCCTTGGAATTCCTGTCACTCTTATTTAGCACACCTTATTTTTTTCATGGAAATAGCACTGTTTAGTTTATTACAAATTCATGGGACACAATTTTCTCTTGAGTACATAGAGCCTAAGGCTTTCTACCATGTCTATATCATTGCCTAAAAACTTACCTATATTTAAAAGATTCATGAATTTAGAGTTACTACTGACTGTGTCAGCAGTGCTTTTTTTATAGTTGTAGAAACACAGAATTAGAAAAATATATGAGGTCATTTATCCTGTCTTTACTTCTGGAAAGACTTGTCTTCTGTAATCAAAATAGATAAATAACAGTCTTATTCTTAAAAAAGAAGATATCAGCACTCATATTAGTGTACAATGAATATTTCAGTGAAGGGATTTATTTCTTGTGGAATGAGCTTTTTGTTGCAATAATAGTTCTAATTTTTCTTATCGAGTAAATGGGATTTTAAATAGCCTCCATGCTTCAAAATTCCTATTTTCTAAATTTTCATGATTACATATCTCCTACTCTGTTTATAAAATTTCTATATCTCTCTTAAAGTAAGAACCTAGATAATCATTCATTATGAGCATAAGCACCTCGATATGTCTAATATTAATAGTAATAATTACTTATCAAATACATATCATGTTCCAAGGACTGTGCTAAAAAGAACTTTACAGATGATGTCTCAAGTAATCACAACAACCCCATCAGGTAAAGATATCAACTCTATTTCATACCTGAGGAAACAGTCTTAGAAAGATTAAATGGTTTACCCAAATTGCAAAGCTAGAGAGTGGCAGAGTGAGATTTAATCCAGTCCGTTTGATTTCAAGGCCTTATTATTTCCTACTATGTAAATATTTCCTACATTAGAGCTACACTTCACTTGTTAATATAGATGAAAATTGAAGCTTTAGGTAAACATGAAAATGAAAGCTAATAAACATCTTTTTAAAAAATAAGAGTACAGAAAGTCATAGTTAAATTATAATAGATAACTTGATTAATAGAGACTGTTAAGTATTCTGCTCAATCTCAGAATGAATAAAGAGATGAATACAATCTTTTTATTCATCCAGAGACTTCCAAAATATGCTTGAAGGTCCAGCTCAAAGGCCACTTCTTGTTCCTGCTAGAGCAATCAACCAAGAGAAAGAAAATGTGAAAATAATGAAAATGTAAGTTAGTTCAGCCACTGTGAAAAGCAATCTGGTGATTCCTCGATGAACTTAAAATGGAACTACCATTCAACCCAGCAACCCCATTACTCAGTAGATACCCAAAGGAATATAATAATTCTATCATAAAGACACATGCACACATATATTTATCACAGCACTATTCAAAATACTAAAGATGTAGAATCAACCTAAATGTCCATCAACAGTAGACTGAACAGTAGACTGATAAAGAAAATGTTGTACCTATCATCATGCAATACAATGCAGCCGTCCAAAAGAATGAGATCATACCCTTTGCAGCAACATGGATAGGGCTGAAGGCCATTATCCTAAGAAAATTAACACAGAAACAGAAAATCAAATACAGTATATTCTCATTTATAAATGGGAGCTAAACAACAAGAACACATGGACACAAAGAGGGAAAAACTAGCCACTGTGGCCTACTTGATGATGGAGAGGAGGAGGAGGGACAGAATCAAAAAACTACCTATCGGATACTATGCTTATCACCTAGGTGATAAAATAATCGTACACCAAACTCCTGTGAGCGTGCAGTTTACTTACATAACAAACCTGTACATGTACCTCTGAACCTAAAATAAAAGTTAAAAAAACCAAAGTTTTCTGTGAAACATAAAAAGGTTTTAAACAAATGGAAAAACATCAAATTTTTTTTCACAGAAAGAATCAATATTATCTTTTCATTCTTTATAAATTGATAACAATATTTAATGTATAAAAATAAATTAAAGGACAATAGTAAAGATATAGGCTCAACCTAATTGTCCATCAACAGATGATGTAGTATATGCTACATTTTCTTTATCACACATACACACATACACATAAATCAACTCAAGATGGATCAAATACCTTTAAACTTAATTGATAAAAGTCTGGATAAATTTTGAAGAACTTTTTTCATTGTTTTTTTGTCTTCTAATGTTGCTTGTGGAAACACTAATACTCTGATTCTCTTCTTTTCTGGGTTAGCTATTTACGTTTTTAGGATACTCCTATAAATTTCTCTTTTTTCCTAGTCTTCTGATTTTATCAGGAATTGATGAGATACAGTTTGATAAATAATCTTATAACATCCTTGATGATCTCTTCAATCCAAAGATTATATATTTCTTGCATGCTGCATACACACTTGGAATTGTTCTTTTATTTTTAAAATATTTTTTATTTTATTTATCATTTTCTTTTCTCTATAGTCTCTGTAAAGGTCTCCTTCTGGAATATCTCATAGATGTCTTTTCTAACCCTGTGTCTGTTCTCAAAGAATCTTTTCTTTAATTTTCAATAACTTTTTATTTGTACCATAAATTCTAAGAAATTTCTTTTGTTTTTCTCACCACAAACTTGGCTATAATGTAATGTTCAGTTTACTATTTAGTTGGTACATTAAATTTATCAGTTCAGAGAGTATTTTTTAAATATCAGGTATTATTTCTTCTCAAATCTTCCTTCAGGTAATCATTCTGTATTTTTTTCTTATTCATAGTAGTATTTTCTTGCTTGCATTCTAGATGAAAAATTCTATCAAATCTCTATAAATGCATTAATTAGAAAAATTTAAAGGGTCTCTACTGTTTCCTTACTCATTAATTTTTCCTCCTGAGTTTAATTGTTCTATATGCTCTATGAGCTTTAGTTTTAATTGTGATCATTGTTTAGTTTTCAGGCTTCTTGCCTTAAAACATTCTTTGAACCTTAAGGAGGTTTCAAAACAGGAGGAAGAAATGGTCTTACCTCCTTCAAGAGAGGATTATGGGTGGGAGTAGGAAATTCTCCTTTCTGATCTGTCTTTTTGTGTGTGATAATTTGCAGCAATGGCAATGGACTTGAGTCTGGTGGCATGATGGTACATATTTACTGGAGGTGGGATTGGTAACAGCATCCTGCACTGACTGTTTATGATGCACAGCATGTAAAGGCTCTTGCCCATTTTTACAGCCTGGTTCTCCAGACCTTCCATTGATTCTGTGAGCCAGCTAAAGCCCTTCCAAAAAAGCCCTCTATTGGTTAAGACTTCAATTGTCTACAAAGATTTTCTCACAAATATGGTTATCTTTCATTGGCCTTCATAGAATAAATGAAGGGCTACTTTTGAAAGCACAACTCTGGAAGTAGTATGGACCTCTTTCCCCTAATGCATTTCCCTTTATGGGAGGGGTGCCTGCAGTTTCTGTGGTGCTCGAACAGGGTGTGCGGGTGGGGAAGAGGCTTCCCTATACAGAGGGGCAGAGAGGAAGTTGGTGCCCTATATTGGGCAAAGTAAGGAAGGCTCCACACTAGCAGTGAAAAGCTTTAGTCAATTTCACTTCTAGGCAGAAGTGCCTTTCTCTATCCTCCCCCATTTCCTTTTTTCTCTCCTTCTGTCTTCTGTGCATTTGTAGAGTTCTGGTGATAGCTCTAATCCTGCTCTTTTCTTCAAGCCTGTGTTCACAGCCCCTTTATTTATGCAATAAACAGAAACTGGGAAGCCATGTGTTAAGAATGTGATTCTTTGATTCTTGTATTGACTGAATCTGAGTTTGTAAGTCTCCAGTATCTTGCACTGTGGTTTTTCTGTTCTTTCATCACCAACTAATTCCATTTGCTTTTGTCTTATATAAAATATCCGAAGATGTTTGGTCTTCTGATGTCACTTCTTCTTTTCCAGAATTGATATATTTTTAAATTACTGTTATTCACTTTTCCACATCCAATGAGAACTTGGGAAAGAGGATGGAGAAATAGATGTACTCAGCTACCATCTGGTTTTGCCGTTACAAGAAATTTCCATTCTTCACTGAATGTTCTAAACCAGTGATTCTCAACCCTGGTTGCAACTTGGAGAGTTTTTAAAAAAATACCAGCGCTTGAGCCTCAGTCACAAAGATGATGATTTATTTAGTCTAGAATAAAACTGAGGGATCAGTAGTTTTAAAATCTCCAAAAGTGATTGTAATGTAGAGTTAAGTCTGAGAATGACTCTTCTAAACAAGTATATGGCCATGCTTAAATCAAGGAGTTAATTCTCAGACTTCCACGTCTGGAATAATACTCAGAGGAGATTCCAGGGCGCTATACCCAAGACACTGATTAAGTAGGAATCTGATTGTTGCTTCTGATTTAGATGTCCTCCAGGGGGACAGGGACCTGAGGTTTTCTTCAGGGTTTCTGAATACTTTTGTTTCTTTCTGCTCTATTTTTGCGTGCTGTGAAGAACCCTCACCCTCACTTACCAATGGCACTAAAGATAGTCTGTTACAGCTTCAAAATCTTCAATGCTGTGAACCAGGAAGTTATCCATCAAAATTCAATTAGAATGGACCTATAATATGCATGTTATATGTTATCCCCATTGTGTCCCAGAAGTTCTCAAATACAGCTGGTTCTTCTTCTCAGACTCACTTCAATCATTCTGGGGATCTTTATTTTTCAAAGATTGCCAAACACTTTTCAAAGAATAATTATAAGTAAAAGAATAGTGACATTGGCCGGGCATGGTGGCTTCCGCCTGTAATCCCAGCACTTTGGGAGGCTGAAGCGGGCAGATCACGAGGTCAGGAGATGGAGACCCTCCTGGCCAACATGGTGAAACCCCATCTCTACTGAAAACACAAAAATTAGCCGGGCGTGGTGGCCGGTGCCTGTGGTCCCAGCTACTTGGGAGGCTGAGACAGGAGAATCACTTGGACTTGGGAGGTGGAGGTTGCAGTGAGCCAAGATCGCACCACTGCACTCTAGCCTGGCAACAGAGCAAGACTCCATCTAAAAAAACAAAAACAAGAACAAAAAGAATAGTGACATTTACGGATATAATTTTCACCCAGAAAAATAGGGCAGTCATTCGTTTACATTTGAAAAGCAACATTATAGTAACATTTTGCCATATATTTTTCAGGATAAAAGTAATGACAGAACCAAATTTGTTGCTCTTTACAGAGAATATGAATACCTTAAAGTCAAACAGAGGGAATGAGTTATCTTTGTCCTTGTATGTCATAACTGATTATAACATTTCTCTAAAACCATAATATATTTGCAAGACTCAAAGACTGTCTCAGAAAACATGATAGGGCGTAGTTGGAAATCTTCTTTCCTTTTGGAGATGAAGACTGCTGTAAAGATTCATACCTGGTGTAGAAGTAAAATGCTTTCAAATAGCTTGCCAAGCTATATTTTCAAATTTTATTTAAAAAATTATAGAGACATTAAATTTAAAGCCCCTTACATAAGAAACTAGTTCCACAAACTAAAATTCCAAATTTTTTCTAAGGTAGTTTTAATCACATGGCCTTAAAATCAGGAGATCCAAATAAAATTTTAAATACAAATAATTCTGCAGTGTTTACATTAGCATTATTATGAAAAATTTGAATGTCTGATTTTCTTATCCCATAATAAAACATGCTTTTATATTTCACAAAAAAAGTCCCTTTTAATTATAATCTATTTAACACAACAGCACATCCCTAATTTATTAACTCTTAATTATATATTACAGAAGCAGCCAAAAAATCTGCTGTTTATTGTTGGAAAGTTTCCCATAGAGAGAAATAAAATGCAGGCGGTTTTGAAAGTATATAATTAAGAAATCAGTATGTAAAATTTCACTTAAATAAAATGTAGGGCAAAGGCATATGTTTATATCCTTTCTGTGAGATGCATAAAATCCTGTCTGGAAAACATTGTCTGGTACATTGCAAGGTAGAAATTCAGATGAATTTAATTTGCATTGTAATAACTACAGGAAGACAGTATTTCAGAAAAAGGTAATAGTGGCTAAAAGACTGGATGCCAAAACCTAAGGAACAGCAAGTCATAATTTCCAAGGATAACATATGTTAACTGTGTAAATACCAGTTTAGAAGAAAGTCTCAACACAAAGCATTTATTCACTGATTCAACAAATACAGTATTTATCAAATGACTACTAGATGACAGGTATTATACTAGATGCTACAGATGCAATAGTAAGCATCAAAAACTGAAGTTTCTTCTTCATGGACCTCTTGGTCTATTAGACTATGAACACATGAGTTAAACAATTACAAAATAATTATATAACTACAAGCTGTGCTAAATTCTATGAAGGTACCTGGTGCTATAAAGGTGTGGAACAAGTTGGTTAGTGAAGAAAGAACTGTATAAAATATAACAATATTTTTAGTAAAAAGAAAAAATTTCAGTAAAAATTTCAGATTCATCAAAATCCATCTGAATGCATTTTACCAATAAGACTCACTGTTATAGTTGAATTATGGAGGAAATGCCTTAAAAATTTCTGGAAAGTAATCATAGCAAACTAGGGTTAGCATATATTGGTGTGGAAATGGTACACATTTAGACATCTGCTGTTTATCCTAGAGTTGCCCCACCTTGGGAATTTCTACATCTGAAGTTAAGGTTTTTAGACATACTTCAATTCAAAGAAAAAAAATAAGATCTTTATAAGAAAGTGATAATGAAAAGTGAATAAGCTTCATCTTGAATGGGAACTGTTAAAAGTAGGAAAAACATGACTATAAACTTTGGGCTAATTATGATTGTTTTCTAGACTGATGCATTCCTGATTTATTCATTTTTAACGAGTAAGATAAGGTTTCATTAAGTTATGTATATCTGTTTTCCAGAGTAGGAGCAGGTATACGATACAAAGTAAAAAAACTTAAGGTACTCACTTCCATCATTATTTTTGATAATAATTAGGAAGTTAAATTATTAATGGAATTTGTTGACATAAGCTATAACATCGTACTTTATCATAGAAACATCTTGAAATCTACCAATTATTAAGCTTTTTGGTTATGTCAAAGGATAAATACATAAATTCAACATTAAAGCTGCTATTTGAACCATAGCCATTTTCCCAATTTATTTCTAGAATTCAGAGAAAATCACTGAACAGCTCACATGATCATATGATATTCTAGTTACATAAATTAATAAGCTAAAACAATGCATAAAAAATATATCTAGATATACTTAGTTTTCTTAACCAAATCTTTGTAATACCTAGTGTTAACCCACAAGGCAGTGGCAGAACAAAAAGTATTCTCGCTCAGAAATAAAAGACTTTCTCTCCGTTAATTATTAAAAAAGCAAGAACAGGAACTCTTACAAAGCTACAAAAAAAGAAAAATCAACGTCATAAATTTTCAGCAGCAGTTACCACTTGTGGTTAATAAAATATAGTTAGAGCAAAACGTTACATTTCTCACCAATGCCTAAATGTCTTTAATCATGTAAAGGCTTTATTTAAAACCATTTAAAGACTTATTCTTTACAGTACTAAGAATCACTGGGATTTTGATGTGTATATACGCAATAAATTTACATATCTTTTCTCATTTAGAAGGCATGAATCTGATCAATTAGAAGTGTATGAATTATTGCATTTATATGTATATTTGCTTTAATATTAACAAAACAGTGAGAATATGCAATTTTTATATGTTTAAATTAGTGAGAAAGTAAGTTTGTAATGACATTTAGGGGCTAGTTTGAAAGCATGGAGTTGACAACACTACTAGAAATTCGACCAGTTTGACGATGCCACAAGACAAAGAACTAAAATCAAATTTACTTTTTCCAATTCATTAAATTTAGTAAAATTTCAAAAACTATTGTGATTTTAATATGGACGTAGATATTACATTTTTTTAAATAAAATCTTCGTTTAATATTTGCCAATATAAATTTAGAAATTAAACCAGAGTATTTTCTTTTTTCTTTTCTTTCTTTTTTCTTTCTTTTTTTTTTTTTTTTCTGAGAGGGAGTCTCAGTCTTCGCCCAGGCTGGAGTGCAGTGGCACCATCTCGGATCACTGCAAGCTCCACCTCCTGGGTTCACACCATTCTCCTGCCTCAGCCTCCTGAGTATCTGGGACTACAGGCACCCGCCACCATGCCTGGCTAATTTTTTGTATTTTTAGTGGAGATGGGGTTTCACCCTGTTAGCCAAGATGGCCTTGATCTCCTGACCTCGTGATCTGCCCTCCTCGGCCTCCCAACGTGCTGGGATTACAGGTGTGAGCCACCACGCCCAGCCAAACCAGAGTATTTTCCCATAAATGACTCAGACATCTTTTCTCTCAGTTAGGTAAAATTAAAATATCTGTTAGATGAAAATTTGTGTGACATTTTCAAAATTACCTAAGAAAAACTTTTATGTGACTATACTTAGGAATTAACTATAAATTCTCAATAAAGTTTACTAAATATTCAGGACTGAATATCATTTTGT
The DNA here is from genome assembly GCF_037993035.2 of Macaca fascicularis. Classification (NCBI taxonomy): domain Eukaryota; kingdom Metazoa; phylum Chordata; class Mammalia; order Primates; family Cercopithecidae; genus Macaca; species Macaca fascicularis. The sequence goes on along the minus strand of NC_088376.1, from coordinate 56,358,148 downwards.
GTGAGGAGAAAAATAAATACCTTAGGTTATGTAAACCCTATGTTTCTATCTTAATGAGAAAAAGGAAAAGAACATATCTTCTTTCAACCATTAAAATGCTTATAAAGTTGTTTAAGTTTGAAATTTAGAGTTATGGGTGACATTTTGGCTTCTACCTCTATATTTGTGTTTAATAGCAAAGTTCTGGGAATATGAAAGTACAGCTTATCATTATTAAGAAAATTAAAAATAATATGAGAAAAAAAAAACTACTGAGTTGGAATAAGAACTGAATTTAAACCATTCACTTGCCCCCATTAATTTGACAAGGATAACGTAGCATCTGTATTTTTTTTAAGCCGACAAAGAGAATCTATCAGTCAGGTGCTTGGAGGAAAAGATTGCAAACCAAATTTGGGATATTTGAGAAGATTCACAAAATAGTAGGCAGAGTTTAGGAAAATCAGTAGGGAATTGTGCAATACCCTGGGGCTAGCAACAGCTGAAAGCCATTACCTTCCCATTGCCTGAACAGGCAATAGAGGGAGAGTTACAGAATGTAGAGAGTAGGTGTTTCAAGAAGTGGCCTTCAATACAATTTCTGTCAACATCCCTCAAATGCTAAGATACTTTCGAATAGGAGAGCAAAGATAAGATGCCAAACCTTAGATGAGATGAGCTAAGGGTGGTTTGGAATACCTAAAATGTGTTATTAAATGTATAGTCCATTCTAAAATTAGTTCACCCTTTCTAAGGAGTGTTCCTTTCTGAAATCTGTATATATAAGTTTTAATTTTTTAAATTTTATATATATATATCTTTTTTAAATTTATGTAAAATTTAGAAGGATAAGAGTTTGGAGAGAAAAGTTTAGGCAAAGACTGAGAATAATACTGATTCTAATTTTATATTCTGGATGAAAACCTAATATTAAAAGCCATTTTGTTATTTGTAATAACATTTATTTTACTCACTGACCCATTGTGGCAGTCAATAAAAGATACTTACGACAAGGTAATGTCTGAGTTAAGATTGTAAAAGGTGAGAATCAATAAGTCACAAGTAAAAATATGTTGAAGTTCATGAAAGTTCATTGTTAAATTTTTAGGAGTTTTGCAAGCTGGTTGTTAAACAGAGCCTTTGTTAAAAATTAAATTAAAGAAGGTAATAATAAAATAAATTACATTATAATCAAAGCTTAAAAATGCACTCATCACTTCCTAATCATATTGATGCTTTTCTATTTTCTATGCTCTGGAAGTTGTTTACATCTAATGAATGTATATGTTAGAAATATGACATCATGGTGCCACTGCTTCTCTTTTCAATTTCACATTTAATGATATCATAACTTGAAGTCAGTGATGATGAAGGTATTTATTCCATAGGAATTTGCATCTTTTACAAATGAGGGCTTTTATTGTTGTTTCTTTTCTTGGAATCAGTTGTTAAATGTTTGCTAGTATAACATTGGAAAAGTGAATAGTGGAATGTGAGGATACAAACATGAATATTCCAAGCAAAGAAGCCTATATAAATAGTGATAAAGAAGGTGGTGTAGTGGTGGTGGTATTAACAGGAGTGGTAGTGGAGGTAATGGTGGTGTTATAATAATGGTAGTGGTAGAAGTAGTCAAAAAATCTATCTTTTCTTAAGTGCCAGGATTCTTAAATGCAGAGTCTTATCCAATCCTCATAAGAATCCTATGAGGCAGCTAATTTTCATAATTTCCATTTTGCCAATCAGGGGTCTGAGGTCTAGAGAGGTTAACGAACTTGCCTATGGCCTCACAGAAGCAGACCTGAGCTATAAACCTGAGCATACTGGATCACATAGCTGAAACTTTTAAAGCATACTTCATCTGTTATTTGATACTGACGAGTCAATTGTAGGGTGGGAAATAGTGAGAGACTGAAGAGGTTCGCAAGGGTCAGAAGGTAAAGTACTTGTAACAAAATAATAGTAATAATCATTTTGAGTGTCCATTACATGGTAAGTAGTATAGGAACTTACTATATCTCACCACGATTCTTCATAAGGATGATTTAGCAGCTACACTTCATTATTTTAACACAATGAAGTTACTGTTTCTATAAAAATGATACATGCTTATTATAATAAAATCAAAAGAAAAGAAAAATTACACAAATAGCCCTGAAATAATTATATTTAATATGTGAACATCATTCTATGTATCTCTACACACATATATACAACTAGCAGATGACATATAGATAGACTCATAAAGATAGCATTTTATGGTATGACACTCTGAAATTATATTCCTTTTTCTTTCTTTTTTTTTTTTTTTAACTGAGACAGAGTCTCCCTCTGTCACCCAGGCTGAAGTACAGTGGCATGACCTTGGCTCACTGCAAACTCTGCCTCTTGAGTTCACACCACTCTCCTGCCTCAGCCTGCTGAGTAGCTGGGATTACAGGTGCCCACCACCACACCCAGCTAATTTTTTTTGTATTTTTGGTAGAGACGGAGTTTCACCGTGTTAGCCAGGATGGTCTCGATCTCCTGACCTTGTGATCTGCCCACCTCAGCCTCCCAAACTGCTGGGATTACAGGCGTGAGCCACCATGTCTGGCCTGAAATTATATTCTTAATAAACTTTGTATTTTTAAAATATTTTAGATTTATAGAAAAGTTGCAAAGGTAGTATGGAGTGTTACCTTATACCAGGTGGTTTCACTGGTAAATTCTACCAAACAAGAAAGAAATGATATCAATGCTCTACAAACTCTTCCACAAAATAGAAGCAGCATTACACTAATAATAAAACTAGATAGAGACATTACAAGAAAAGGAAACTATAGACCATATCCTGAGTATAGATGCATACATTCTCAAAAAATACTAGCATTTTAAGTCAACAACAATGTAAATTTAACAATGTATAGTAAGAATCATAAACCATGACCAAATGAAATTTATTCCAGGTATACAACACTGGTTAAACATTTGAAAATTGGTAAGCGCAGTTCACCACATCAACAGGCTAAAGGAAAAAAAAAAAAAAAACATAATTATATCAGTTGAAACAGACAAAAAGTTTTGAAAAAATTTAACACCCATTCATGATTTTTTAAATGCTCAGCAAACTAGGAATATAGGAAACAGACAAAAAATTTTTGAAAAAATTCAACACTCACTCATGATTTTTAAAACTCTCAGCAAACTAGGAATACAGGGTATTCCTGTTGAGGTAACTTCTTCAATTTGATAAGAAACATCCACAAATAAACATACAGATAGCTTAATGGTGAGAAACTGGAAATTGTCACCTAAAAACTGGGAACAGGGCAAGGAAATCCTCTCTCACCTCTAAAAATATGCTCAACATTAAATGCTATTAGGAAACCGAAAGTAAATTAAAACAGTAAGATGCCACTCCATGCCTATTCGAATAGCTAAAATCCAAAAACTTAATAGTACCAATTTCTGGCTTGGATGCAAAGCAACAAGAAAGTCTCATTCATTACTAGTTGGAACACAAATTGGAACAGGCACTTTAGAAGACAGTTTGGTAGTTTATTACACCTTGTGATGTTGCCCCCACAGTTTTTGAATGTTCTGTTTTGTGGTTTTTGGTGTTGGTTTGTTTTTTTTGTGTGTGTGTGTGTGTGTGTGTTTCATTTTTTTTTCTCTTGGCATTTTAGTTTGAAGATAAGTTTCTGTGAACCTATTGTCAAGCTCACTTAAGCTTACCTTGACCATGTCAAGTCTACTGAACCCATCAAAAGCATTCTTTCTGTTATAATGTTTTCTATTATTTCTATTCTTTCCTTTGATTTCTTACTATTTCTATTCTTTCCCTTGATTCTTACTGTTTTTATCTCTCTGCTTACATTAACCATATATTGTTGCATGTATTCTACTTTTTCTGTGAGGTTCCTTGATATATTAGCCATAGTTATTTTAAATTCCCTATTTGACAGTTTCAACATGTGTCATAGCTGAGTCAGATAATTGCTTTGTCTCTTCAGACTGTGTTTTTGCTTGCCTTTTAGTATGTATGCCTTGTAATAATTTTTTTAAAGCTGGACATGTCATATCAGGTAAAAGGAACTGAGGTAAACAGGCCTTTAGTGTGAAGATTTATGTTAGTATAACTAGAAATTGGGCTATGTTTAATGTTTGCTGTAGCCCTAGGTGCCAGAGGCTTCACTTTGTCTAGTGTTGTTTTGTAATTCCCTCCTGGCTTTCGACTTCTGTAGTTACTCCTTTTCAGAAGGACTCTGTATTTTGCAGCTCTTTCAGCTACAATTCACTGTTATCCTGGAGTCCCGTTGGTGTGATGCTAAGGTTTGAGGCAAGAAAGTATCCTACAATCATTCAATTAAATGTCAGTGTTTTAACCTGAGTCTCAGGGCTTTGACCCTCACGATTGTTTCTTCAATGGTATAATTTCTTTATTCCCCCCTTTGTCTACTCCCTTCCCTGACTACACGTTCCTGGTCTATTTCTTTGAAACTCTGGCCCTGTTAGACAGAAAGCTCTGACCTTGGTTGAGACAGGAAGGCGAGAGGGAGATGGATGTGAAGAAATTACATTCCCTCAGCTGGAATAAGGTTTTGATAAAGTTTTCCTTTGTTATGGAGAATGCTCTGGATATATTTCACAATCATTGATCTTCCTCTATCCCTACCAGAGCCAGGAAGATCTTTCTCAGATCTTTACTGTGAGAACCTCATGGAATTTCTGTAGGTAAAACTCAAGAACGTGTGGAGACCAACCCCATACACATACTGTGGTCCCCAGAAGTTTCAAATTATCAAGCTAGACCATGCTCGGTCTCCAAAAATTAATCAAAATTAATATTTAAATGTTCCTACCAGTATTAACTCCAGCAGTTATGCTCGAAGTATGCATATCTTCAAGTATGCAGATATTGCCTGTGATTTTCTTCATCTACGGGTCTTTTCAGATTTCAGGGTGGCTGTTTCCTTTGCAACTTCAGTTATCTAGTGGGTCTAAGTCATTGATCTTCAGTTTCTTCAGCTTTTCTCTAGTAGGGACAGGAATATTTTTAACCTCTTTACGTATCAAAGTGAAACTGAAAACTCTGCATTTATTTTTAAATAAAAGCATCAATTCTAATTCCAAACAAACTTAAAAGTAAAGAGTTACACTTTTTATACCATGAGATATGTTTATTTCTAAAAGAATTCACTAAGATTAAGAAAAAACATTATGAAAAATATTAAAAAGTCTGACTAAGGTTGAGTCATTTTTTAAACTTTTTTTTTCAGTTTTAGACAGTTTGACTTTTGCCTTAAAAGAATGTTAGCATTCTTACCCTTCATTCAATGTTTTCTACCCTTTCCTTCTAATTGTTGTCAATCATACTATTGTTTTGGTATTGTGAGACTTATAACATTTCCATAGTCATTTCCACAGATATTTAGCCATAATTCTCAATAAAACAGAAGCAATATGTAACTCCAGGCTTTTAACCATGCCTTTTCCTCTTCTGAAATAGTTATTTTATTTCTTTATCAACTGGATTTTGGCATTGAATGGTAGTCTTGGTTTTAATGTTTTGTGTTTTGTTTTTTCAAGCAGGCTTCAGACATTCTATTCCCTAGGTTGTTTAATGTCTTAAAAATGTGCTTAGGAGCCTTTACATTTTGATAATGTCTTGGGTTGGTGAAAACGTTCTGTTTTTCTCAAAACTTGGCTCCTTTCTTCTGGCTCTGAATTTAGCTGTGGAGAAATTTGAGGGGAAATGTGCTCTCTTTTAGGCCTGACTTACAAAACTTACCTAGTGTAGCTATAAATGTTGTTGTGTGTAAATTTTTCCTCTAATACTAGAAGAGATTAACAAAAATTCCTGCGCAATATTTCTTAATTTTAAGTACATTTTTTGTATTATGCCTTTGAATACTTTTTCTATTCTACGTGTCCAGTTATCTAATTGTCTGGCCTCCAGTTTAGATTCTTCTTTCTAATTTCTTTAATTCATTTGTCTTTTTTTATTCTCTCCCTTTGATTACCTCTAACTACTCTTGTTCAGTAATTTTATTTCAGTCACTTCATTTTGTTCTTATTTCTAATTTATTTCTTATTTCCTTAATGATAATTTGATTCTCAACTTTTTCTTCACACTTTAATCTCACCATTCCCATCTCATTCTGACAGAATCTATCTTTTCCTCATACTGCTATTTTTTGAATTTATATTCTTATTAAATTTTGTAGGCTAAAGCAGCCATGAAGAATCCCTCTTTGTTCTCTGAGAATTTCTTTGTTTAATCAATATCAAATGACATTCTTTGAAGTCTAAAACACTGGCTGTACACATTTTCTTATTTTATTGCTGGTGAATATGTATATATTCAGCAATATAATATATAATGCATACTTATATATTATTATACAGTATAGATATTGAATATATGTGCAAATATATATTACATATTGAATATATATAGAATATATTTTGAATATATATTATATGTAATGTTGAATATATATTATATATTGAATATTATATATTCACAGATTCCTGAAACACCTGATATCTAATGGCCCAATCATTTCTTTATAGACTGAATGGAGTGTGAACTAATCTATGGGTATGAATTTATTATATTATATATTAAATATATATTATCTATATATTATATCTATAATATTATATATTCTATATATATAGAGAGAGAGAGAGCTATTTTGACTTCTTGCTAGTCTCTATCATGGTTAGCTAGACAACTCTTAGATATTACTCCCATTTTATGGAGAAAGAAATTAAGTTTTAAAGAAGTTAAATTCCCAGGATTGTACATACATAGACGGTAATGGATGGATAGAGATAAACCAGTAAAATCAAGATTTTAAACCCCTGTATTCTAGTCAGGTCAGTCTTGTTTTTCAACCATTCCTATCTATGCCATACTTGTAGTTTTGCTTCAAATGTCATTGAAAATATTATTATTTCTTCCCTCTGCTTGTGGTAATCATGCTGCTACAGTAACATGACTAATAAATTATGGTACACACAGGCTGACTCTTATCACTGACAGGCCAATCTGCCTTGACATTTAGGTATGAAGATGATGTATGTGGATAATAAATTCACACCCATAGATTAGTTCACACTCCATTCAGTCTATAAAGAAATGATTGGGCCATTAGATATCAGGTGTTTCAGGCATCTGTGATGCATACTAATCCCAAGAAGATCCAATTCTATGATATCTAACAAGTAAGAATTTCATGGCTGCTGCAACCAGTTTAAAGGGGCTTATTTATCTTAAAACTACGCTGACATAACTAAACAGAAACAGAGCAAGATGGCTGAATAAAAGCCTCCAGCAATTGTTCCCTCTGCAGGAATACCAAATTGAACAACTATCCACATAAGAAAGCACCTTCATAAGAACTAAAAATCAGGTGAGTGATCATAGTAACTGGTTTTAACATTTTATCAAGGAAAGAGGCACTGAAAAGGGTGGGAAAGACAGTCTTTTATTGCCAAAGTTGCTCCTCCCCATCCCCTGGCAGCACCATGTGGTGCAGAGAGAAAATCTGTGCACTTGGGAAAAGCAGAGCAAAGTGATTGTGGAACTTTGTAATGCACTCAGTGCTGCCCAGTCACAGTGGAAAGCAAAACAGGGCAAATTTAGTGAGCACCCAAAGAGGGAGCATTTAAAATGACCCTGCCAGAGGGAAATCATCCATCCCTGTGATCAGAACCTGAGTTCCAGCAAACCTTGCCACCACAGACTAAAGTGCTCTGGAATCCTAAATAAATCTGAAAGGCAGGCCATGAGAACTGCAATTCCTGGACAACTCCTGCTGTGCTGGGATCCGAGCCAGTGAACTTGGGGTGCACAGGACCCATTGAGTGCCTTATTGGGGTTGCTAGGGGAGTGCTTGCATCACCTGTCCCCTAACTACAGGCAGCACAGCTCATAGCTTGCAGCTCTGGGAGAGACTCCTTCCCTCTGCTTGAGGAGACAAGGGGAGAGTAAAGACGACTTTGTCTTGCAACTTAGATACTAGCTCAGCCACAGTAAGATGAAGCATGAAGAAGAGTCCCGGAACCCCTATTCCAGGCCTTAAGTCCTGGATGACATTTCTAAACCTGCCTTGAGCAAGAAGGGAACCCACTGCCCCAAAAAGAAGGACCAAATCCTGGCACAATTCATCATTTGCTGACTAAAGAGCCCTTGGGCCTTGAATAAACATCACCAGTAGCCAGGCAGTACTTGCCACAAGCAGGGAGTAAGATCCAGTACTATGCTGCTTTCAGGTGAGACCAGCACATAACCAGCTGTGGTGACCTTGGGGGGAGGCCCCTTCTGCTTGAGGAAAGGAGAGGAAAGAGTAAAAGGGACTTTGTCTTGCAAGTTGGGTTCCAGCTCAGGCACAGTATAATCAAGCAGATACTTAAAGCCCCTAATTCCAGCCCCTAGCTCTTGGAGAGCATTTCTAGACACACCCTGGGCCAGAAGGGAACCTGCTGCCCTGAAGCGAGAGACCTAGACCTGGCAGGATTTACCAGCTCCTGACTAAAGAATCCTTGGGCCTTGAATATACTTCACTGGTAGTCAGGCAATAGTCAACACAGGCCATGGGCAAGACCTTCATGTGTAACCTAGAACAGTGCCAGAAATAATGGTCACAGGATACCCCTCCCCCAGCTCCAGGAACCTCAACACAGAGAAAGAGACTTTGCTAGTTTGAGAGAAAGTAAGGGAAGATAACAAGAGACTCTGCCTGTAATTCCATGGAATTCTCTCAGATCTTACCCAAGACCAACAAGGTAATATCTCCATGAATCTGCAAGAGCCACAGTGTTACTAGGCTTGGGGTGCTCCCTAATGCAGATGCACCAATGGTGACCAAAGACATAGATCAAAACATACAATACTTTTGAATAATTGGAAAGCCTTCTCAAGAAGGAAGAGTACAAACAAGTCCAGACTACAGCAATTAGAATAAATATATAACTCTTCAATGCCTGGATATTGATGAACATCCACAAGCATCAAGACCATCCAGGAAAACATGACCTCACCAAATGAACAAAATAAGATACCAGTGGCTGATTCCACAGTGACAGAAATATGTGACCTTTCAGATAGAGAATTTAAATTTGTTTTATTGAGGAAAATTAGTGAAACTCAAGATAACACAGAGAAGGAATTCAGAATCCTACTAGACACATTTAACAGATATCAAAATAATTAACAAAAAATCAAGCAGAAATTCTACAACTGAATAATTCAATTCACAAACTGAAGAATGCATCAGAATCTCTCAACAGCAAAATTGAGCAAGCGGAAGACGTAGTGAGCTTGAAGACAGGCTTTTTGGAAACATTGTCAGAGGAGAAAAATTTAAAAATAATGAAAAACAATGAAGCATGCCTACAAGATCTAGAAAATAACCTCAAAAGGGCAAATCTAAAAGCTATTGGCCTTAAAGAGAAGTCAGAGAGAAATATAGGGGTAGAAAGTTTATTGAAAGAGATAATAACAGAGATCTTCTCAAATCTAAAGAAAGGTATCAATATTCAAGTACAAGAAGGTTATAGAACATGAATCAGATTTAACCTAAAGAAGACCACCTCAAGACATCTAATAATCAAAACTCCCAAAGGTCAAGGATAATAAAAGGATCCTAAAAGCAGCAAGAGAAAATAAAGAAATAACCTGCAATGGACCTCAAATATGTCTAGCAACAGACTTTTCAGTGGAAACCTTACAGGCCAGGGGAGAATAGCATGGCACTTGAATTTCTGACAAAAAGAAACAAAAAACTTTTCTCCTAGAATAGTATATCCAGGAAAAAATATCCTTCAAACATGAAGGAGAAATAAACACCCAGACAAGCAAAAGCTGATGGATTTCATCAACACCAGGCCTGTCCTATAAGAAATGCTAAAGGGAGTTCTTCAATCTGAAGGAAAAGGATGGTAATGAGCAATAAGAAATCATATGAAGGTACAAAACTCACTGGTAATAGTAAGAACCCAGATAAATACAAAATACTATAACACTGTAATTGTGGTATGTAAACTACTCATATCTTAAGTGGAAAGACTAAAAGATAAACCTATCAAAAATACAAACTACAACCACTTTTCATGACATAGACAATGTAATACAATATAAATAGAAACAACAAAAACTTTAAAAGTGTATAGGGGGTCAGATTAAGCGTAAAGTCTTTATTAGTTTTCTTTTTGTTTCTTTGTTTATGCAAATAGTGTTAAGTTGTCGTCAGCTTAAAATAATGGATTATAAAATAGTATTTGAAGACTCATGGTAACCTCAAATTAAAAAACATACAATGGATACACAAAAAATAAAAAGCAAGAAATTAAATCATACCACCAGAGAAAGTCATCTTCACCAAAAGGAGGACAGAAAGGAAGAAAAGAAGGAAGAGAAGACGGCAAAACAACCAGAAAATAAGTAACAAAATGGCAGGGGTAAGTTTTTGCTTATGAACGAAAACACTAAATATAAACAGACTAAACTTCTCAATCAAAAGGCATAGAGTGGCTGAATGGATTAAAAAGCAAGACCCAATGATCTGTTGCCTACAAGAAACACACTTAACCTATAAGACAAATAAAACACACTTTACCTATAAGACTCAAATAAAGACTGAAAATAAAGGGATGATAAAAAGGTATTCCACGCAAATGAAACAAAAAAAAAAAAAAAAAAAAAAAAGCAGGAGTAGCTATACTTATATCCAACAAGGTAGGTTTCAAAACAAAAACTATTTTAAAAAGACAAAGAAGGTCATTATATGATAAAGGGGCCAATTCAGCAAGAGGATATAACAGTTGAAAATACATATGCACCAAACACTAGGCCCCTAGGTATATAAAACAAATATTATTATAGCCAAAGAGAGAGATAGACCCCAAAATAATAATAGCTGGAGACTTCAGCACCCTACTTTCAGCATTGGACCAATCATCCAGACAGAAAATCAACAAAGAAACATTAGACTTAATATGTACTCTTGACCAAATGGACCTAATAGATATTTACAGAATATTTCATCCAACAGCTGCAGAAAACACACTCTTCTCCTCAGCATTCTCAAAGGCCACATCTTAAGCAAAAAACAAGTCTTAAAATTTTTTTTAAAAATTGAAATCATATCAAGTATCTTCTCAAATCACAATGAAAAAACCTAAAAATCAATAACAAGAGGAATTTTGGAAACTATACAAACACATGGAAATTAAACAATATGTTCCCGAATGAACAATCAGTCAATAAGGAAATTCAAAAGGAAATTTAAAAAATTTTCAAAACAAATGAGAATAGAAACACACCATATTAAAACTTATGGGATACAGCAAAAGAAGTACTAAGTGGAAGGCTTATAGAAAGAGAAAGAAAAGAAAGAAAGAAGGAAAGAAAGAAAGAAAGGAAGAGAGAAAGAAAGAAAGAGAAAGAAAAAAGAAAGAAAGAAAGAAAGAAAGAAAGAAAGAAAGAAAGAAAGAAAGAAAGAAAGAAAGAAAGAAAGAAAGAAAGAAAGAGAGAGAGAGAGAGAGAGAGGGAGGGAGGGAGGGAGGGAGGGAGGGAGGAAGGAAGGAAGGAAGGAAGGAAGGAAGGGAAGGAAGGAAGGAAGGAAGGAAGAAAGAAGGAAAGAAAAATTTCAAATACACAATCTAATGATGCATCTTTAGAAACTGAAAGAGCAAGAGCAAACAAAACCCACAATTAGTAGAAGAAATAATAAAGATCAGAGCAGAAATAAATGAAAATGAAAAGAAAAAATATGAAAGATTTAAAAAATGAACAGGTGGTTTTTGAAAACATGAAAACAAATCAACAAACCATTAGCCAGATTAAGAAAGAAAGAAGACCTAAATAAAAATAGAGATGAAAAAAGAGATATTACAACTGATATGGCAAAAATTTAGAGGATCATTAGAGGCTTCTATGAGCAATTATATGCCAATAAAATGGAAAACCTAGAATAAACAGAGAAATTTCCAGATACATACAATCTACCGAGATTGAACCATGAAGAAATCCAAAATCTGAATAGAAAAATAACAAGTAATGACATTAAAGCTGTTATAAAATGTCTCCCAGCAAAGCAAAATTTTGGGATGCAATTGTTTCACTGATGAATTTTACCAAACATTTAAAGAAGAAATAACACCAATTCTACTCAAATTATTTCAACAAATAAAGAAAGAGGGAACACTTCCAAACTCATTTCACAAGACTGGTATTACCCTAGACGCATATACATTTTTAAAAAGAGATAGAAAGAGTAGACACATATACATTTTAAAAAAGAGACAGAGAGAGTAAACTACAGGTCAATATCACTGAGGAACATTGATATAAAAATCCTCAACAAAATACTAGCAAACTGAATTCAACAACACATTAAAAAGATGATTCTTCATGACCAAGTAGGATCTTTTCCAGGGATGCAAGGATGGTTCAACATATGGAAATCAATCAATGTGACACATCACATCAACAAAATGACAGGCAAAAACCATATGATCTTTTCAATTTATGCTGAAAAAAGCATATGATAACCTTTAACATCCCTTCATGATAAAAACCCTAAAAAAACTGTGTATACGAGGAACGCACCTCAATACAATGATAAATGGATAAATTTCTAGACACATAAAACCAATTGACACATATAATGAAAGCCATGTGTGTGACAGACCCACAGGTGGTATCATACTGAACAGGGAAAGACTGAAAGGCTTTCTTCTCAGATCTGAAACAAGACAAGGATGCACCACTTTCACCATATGTTATTGTTACACAACATAGTACTGCAAGTCCTAACTAAAGCAATCAGACATGAGAAAGAAAAAAGGGCATCCAAATTGGAAAGGAAGAAATCAAATTGCCCTTGCAGATGATATGGTCTTATATTTGGAAAAACCTAAAGACTCTACCAAAAACTATTAGAACTGATAAACAAATTCAGTAAAGTTGCAGGATACAAAAATCAGTGTACAAAAATCACTAGCATTTCTATATGCCAACAGCAAACAACTTGAAAAAGTAATCTCATTTACAATAGCTACAAATAAAATACCTAGGAATTAATTTAATCAAAGAAGTGAAAGACCTTTGTAATGAAAGCTATAAAACACTGATGCAAGAAATTGAGGAGGACACAAAAATGGAAAGATACTCGATATTCATGAATTGGAAGAATCAATATTGTTAAAATGTCCACATGCCAAAACAAACTACAGATTCAATGCAATCTCTATAAAAAACCAATGACATTCTTCACAGAAATAGAAAAAAAAACCTAAAATTTATATGGAACAACAAAAGACCCAGAAAGCCATCCTGATATAAAAAGAACAAAACTGGAAGAATCACTTCCCCTTACTTCAAATTATATTACTGATCTATACTAACCAGAACAGTACGGTACTGGCATAAAAATAGCCACATAGATTAATGGAACAGAATACAAACCTCAGAAATAAATCTATACATCCACAGTGAACTCGTTTTCAACAAAAATGCCCAGAAAATACATTGAAGAAAGGATAATCTCTTCAATAAATGGTGCTGGGAAAAGTGGATATCCATATGCAGAAGAATGAAACTAGACCCCTATCTCTTACCATATACAAAAATCAAATCAAAATGAATCAAAAACTTGCATCTAAGACATCAAACTGTAAAACCGCTAAAAGAAAACATTGGGGCAACTTTCCAGGACATTGATCTGGGCAAAGATTTCTTGAGTAAACCCCACAGGCACAGGTAACAAAGCAAAAATGGACAAATGTGATCACATCACGTTTAAAAGCTTCTGCACAGCAAACAAAACAATCAACAAAGTGAAGAGACAACTCACAAAATGAAAGAAAATATTTTCCAGCTATACATCTGACAAGGCATTAATAACCAGAATATATAGGCAGCTCAAACAGCTCAATAGGAAAAAATTTAATAATCCAATTTTTAAAATGGGCAAAATATCTAAGTAGACATTTCTCAAAAGAAGACATAAAAATGGCAAACAGGTATATGAAATGGTGCTCAATGGCATTGAACATCAGGAAAATGCAAATCAAAACTACAATTAGATATCATCTCATACCAGTTAAAATGGCTTTTCTTATATACAAAGGACTGGCAATGATGAATTTTGGTGAGGATGTGGAGAAAATGTTACCCTTATACACTGTTGATAGGAATGTAAATTAGTACTGTCTCTATGGAGAACAGTATGGAGATTCCTCAAAAAACTAAAAACAGAGCTGCCATATGATCCAGCAACCCCACTACTAGGTATATACCCAAAAGAAGTAAATCAGTATATCAAAGAGATATGTGTCCTGCCATTTTTATTGCAGCACTATTCACAATAGCCAAGATTGGGAATCAGCCTAAGTATCCATCAACAGATGAACACATAAAGGAAACGCAGTATGCATCTACAATGGCATACCATTCAGCCAAAAAAGAATGAGATCTTGTCATTTGCAACAACATGGATGAAGCTGGAGGATATTATATGAAGTGTAATATGCCAGGCACAGAAAGACAAACATTGCATGTTCTCACTTATTTGTGGAAACTAAAAATCAAAATAATTAAACTCATGGAGATACAGAGTAGAATGGTAGTTACCAGAGGCTTGGAAGTGAAGTGGGTGTAGGGAGGAAAAGGGATGGTTAATGAGTACAAAAATATAGTTAGATAGAATAAATAAGATGTAGTATTTGATAGCACAACAGTATTATTAATGACAATGGTAAAGGAATCAGAGCTGTTATTTTCTAGGAATGAATGTGTTAATGGAGTGAGCATCAACAGCAGATTTCCATGGTAACCTACAGACTTCAAAAACTTAATTTCTAACACATGAACAACTTCTGGAAGGTCACGTACGTGTGTATGTGTGTGTATGTGTGTACAATGTGTTTTATAAATTTACATTATTGAGTCATTGATCGCTTGCAGTGTGTTAGCAGCTTTAGAAAAGGTAGTTATACGGAGCTCAAGGACACTAAAGTCCTATATCAAGGGTTTCTTAACATTAATCACTTTTTCTCTCTTCAAAAACCAAGTAAAATGACCTCTTGAAATAGCTGTAGTATAATCCAATTTACAGTTTCATAGAAAATGTCAAAGAAAAACGTCTATTTTGTTCCTGTTCTCCATAAGTAATAATATATCTCATCTGAAGGCTCTAGGAGAAAAAAAAGTAATAAAATAAAAGCAACTGATATCTCTGCCAAAATATGTGATCTGTGGAAGCAAGTTCAACAATAGTGGTAACCAATATAAAATAACTTGAAACAAGTTTAATCAGTTGTAAATTATGTATCTGAAGTTATTGTATTTGTGGTTCATATTAATAGTCTAGATTTGAGAAATATCTCTTTAATGCACATTGATGGCTTGAAATAACATCTATGGTTTTTTTCCTTCTCTTTGTCATTCTGACATTTTTCCTCCTTCCTTCTTTACCTTTTGATTTTGAATCATGAAATTTCCAATTTGAAACCATATTTGACCTATTAAAACAGCAGTTTTGTATGGTTCAAAGTACATAAGACATGAAATAATTCTTAGGTGATATTTCAAGACAATAATCTGATGATAATTTCCCAAATATCAAGATGGTATTTAATCATATTTCTAAAGATCTTCCACTGAAAGCTGTCTTGTACTATGAGCTACATGTAAGATATAGGCTAGTTGCTAAGTGAGCAGAAACAGTATAATTAGGGTTATAGTGGTATGCGGGTCAGGAATATAGCATGATTTTTAAATCCTTGCATTATTTTGTAACGCATGTATGCTGAAGAAGGTTAAGAAAGGCACCGGGAATTCGTGTCCACTCTTCTAACCATTGCATTATTGGCCCTAACCTATTAAACTATATGTTTACCTGAGATATATAAAGAAATGCTGTCAATGTAAGTATACTTCCAAATTCTTCTTTTCTGCTGATTCACCAATTCAAGAAGTACTTTCTCACATGTGCTCGGGATGTAGTCTGCCAGGTCCAAGCTGGCCTTCTTGAATTGCTACCGTGCCACTTCCTTTGGTGACTGAGACTCAAGAGATCCATTTTGCTCCTCTCTATTCAAAAGGATTTCTCTGGAAATTCTGCTACCTTGGTATAAAATCCAAAACTCATACATGACCCCTGGAACTTAGGATATTCCTCACCACTGCCTGATTATCACATATCCCAGGATCTTGACATATGTCCACACAAGTTTTCAGTGTGAGTAACATTGGCTGTAGCAGCTATGGTCAATGTCATTGTCACTGAGAACTTGCAGGCCTGTTTTGCTGTTCCCTTCCAGCCTATCTCCATGTAGCTAAGAATGGCTGGCCACCCCCATTAGGACTAGAAGGAGGAAGATTTTCCCCATCCCTAGGCCAAAGAGCCACAAACTAGAATCCATTTTATTTTAGGGGAAATACTCTCATTACCCAGTAATATACGCTCTTATTCTGCAGTTTCAACAAGACATTAACAACACTGTATGTACAATCTCCTACCTTTGGGCCTCATCTTTAGCCTTCTTGTTTACAGAATCACAGAATTTTGGTCCTCAGCAATAATTATAGTTTGTCTTTCTTATTTTAAAGGTGAGGAATTCAAAGACCACCATGTTGCTGTTTTCCCTTACAACTATATTGAGGTACAATTCACATAAAATAAATGGCATATATTGAAAATGTGTAATTTAATAAATTTGGACAGATGTGTACACCCAGAAAACTATGAGCAGGAAATAATCATACCCATCACATCCAAACTTACCTCATGTCCCTTTACAATCTCTCTTTGTCATCTCTCCCTTCATCAACTCTCACCACTGGTGTGCTTTTTGCCCCATAGGTTAGTTTGTATTTTCTAGAATTTTATATGAATGAAATCAAACTATATGTTCTCTTTTTATTGTCTGACTTATTTTACACTGCTTAGTTATTTTTGAAACTCATCTATGTTGTATGGGTATCAATAACTAATAAGTTTTTTTGGTTTTTGTTTGTTTGTTTTGAGACAGTCTCACTCTGTCACCCAGGCTGGAGTGCAGTGGCACGAACTCGGCTCACTGCAACCACCACTTCCCAAGTTCAAGTGATTCTCCTGCCTCAGCCTCCTGAGTAGCCAGGATTACAGGCATGCACCACCACACCTGGCTAATTTTTTTTTATTTTTGGTAAAGACAGGGTTTCACCATTTTGACCAGGCTAGTCTCGAACTCCTGACCTCAAGTGATCCGCCTGACTCAGCCTCCCAAAATGCTGGGATTACAGACATGAGACACCATGCTGGCCAACTCATTAGTTATCATTGTTGAATAAAAAATATTGCATGGATATCCCAGAATTTTCTATCCATTTACCGGTTGATAAAAATTGGAGTTGTTTCCGAATATAGTTGATATGAATATGTATGTATAAGTCTTTGAATAGACATATATTTTCATTTACCTTAGGTAAATGTATAGGAGTGGAGTGGCTAGAACATATAATAGCTACATGTTTAACTTTTTAAGATACCAACAAACTGTTGCTGGAAGTGGTTCTACCATTTTACATTACCTGTCAGAATGGTAAAAGTTTCAGTCTCTCCACATCCTTGTTAACGCTTATTATAAGCCTTTTTCACTTTAAGCACTACTGTGATGTCTAGTGGTATATCATTGTGGTTTCAATTTTACATGTCTTTGATGAAAAAAAATTTGAACATATTTTTATGTGCTAATATATTATGCATATCTTTTATTTTTGGAAGTATATGTTCAAATTGTTTGCCCAAATTGTTATGGGGTTGCCTGTTTTCTTAGCAGTGAATTTTGACAGTGTTTTAAGTATTCTGGATATGAATCTCTTATCAAATATATAATTTGCAATTATTTTCTCTTAATCTGTAGATTTTTTTCATTCCCATCAGTGTCTTTCAAAAAGCAAAAATGTTGGCTGGGCACGGTGGCTCATGCCTGTAATTCCAGCACTTTGGGAGGCCAAGGTGGGCAGATCACGAGGTCAGGAGATGGAGACCATCCTGGCCAACATGGTGAAACCCCGTCTGCACTAAAAATACAAAAATTAGCTGAGCGTGGTGGTGCATGCCTATAATCTCAGCTACTCAGGAGGCTGAGGCAAGAGAATTTCTTGAACCAGGTAGTCGGAGGTTTCAGTGAGCCAAGATCACGCCACTGTGCTCCAGCCTGGCGACAGAGTGAGACTCCGTCTCCCATGTGCACGAGAAGCTGTTATGTAATATCTGTGACTGGTTTGAAAATCACTTGCCCACTCAATTCAGTTTGGCCTTACAAGCCATGAGATCAAAGTTGCTCAGAGAGGTAGATCAGTAGCCCTTTCTCAAGGAAGGGCCTGCATTATGGTTTCAGTGAGCTCTGTCTGAACATGATGTGATCCAGTGGCTACAGGTTTGAACAACAGAGTCTTCCCCTATCTCCTGCAATAAAGTACATGACAAAGAGAAGCTGAGCTAAAATTGTTGGGGTTTAGCATATATGACAAAAAAAGAAATCAATAGAAATCTGATCATAAGGTAAAGTTTGGGATGAAGACAGGTGGTTGGTGAATATGTAGAACAGCAACTACTTTGGGCACTCTGGGTGCCAGGTCAATGCCAAACTCTACCTATTGGTCTGAATAAATATTTGTCCATATTCGCAGGCTTGGTCAGGATTTGTGTAGAAAGTGCACAGCAGGACTGAGCCCATGCATTCAAAGTCTTGAGTACCCCTACAAAGGAAGAGGACACAAACGAAAAATGTTCCCTCATACCAAGGATTGTCCTGAAATCCAAGACCGTATTTTATGAGATAAGTTAAAAATCACATTACTAATTACCAATATTGAGTAAATTAAGGGGAAGAATATTACATTATGAAACTAACCAAATAGCATAATCTTATTGCTAATTCCCCCTCTCCATTGTTTTACTGCCTATATGATTCATGACATTTATAAAGCAGATCCAGGATTACCTCAAAAGTGCTTTTAAAAGTGAAAGAATGCTTTTAAAATGAAAAAACAAAAAACAAAAAAAAACAAGGAAAAGAATTATTTTATTCTCCTCTTGGTGGAGAGTAGAACTGAATAATTATGGTGAGATGCTGCCTTTATCTCTACTGGAGGTTGTTGGAGTCACACTGGAGCTAAGAACTAGGGACCACATCCTGGCCTTTGATTTGAGGACCCTCTTGTGCATGTTTAATTTCCCACAACTCCAGAATCACTTATAACATTGCAACTTTTCATATGTAAAAGTAAAATTAATAAACATGTGTTACTCTTTATGTTTGGGTTTCTTAGAAGACATACATCAGAGAGAGAGAGATTACAGTATGCAATCTCTCAGCTGCCAACAGAACACAGATGGGCTTGGGAACACAGAATGATCCAGATCCGCAGGACTCGAGCAATCCGTGGGAAGTTTGGACAGAAGATCTGATGCATCAGACAGTAAAGGACTATTGAATGTTCCATGATAAATGTGCTTGTTCTTTTGCCTGCATGCCCTTGAATAAAGACATTTTGATCTCCAGGGCCAACCTGAGAAACATATAATTTAATCTAGTTTTGAAAGAAGAGCCCTGCTACACAAACACTGGCTCACAATGTTAAAAGATATCAACTGAAATATTGAAGGGCTTTCATATTTCAGTAAATTGACTATCCTATGTGTTTGATATTTCCATTTAATTGAATATTTCTTAACTCAGTGAAAAATGTATGAGCCTGCTATGATAAATTCAGTATTGCATATGGGAATTTCAAGTATCTTTTATTGAATCTTATTTCTTGATCTCTCTCCTTTCAAAGAGAGATACAAAAAGACCGTTAGCCTGCTTGCTTCTGTTTTTTTCTGCCCCATCTCCACCTTTATTCCCAAACTGTGGTTCACACATTTATTTCCATTTTTAAAAATTTTCTCTTGCTGCTGCCATTCTCTTATTACTCATTTTTTAAATACCTAGTCCACTTTCTTTACTTTTCTTTAATGTCTGCCTCAGAGCTCAGCTTTTTTAGTTAATTGACGATATCACTAGCCTTTAGTTCTGAGAGACTGAATACACAGTCACACCACACATAGAAATAGAATTCTAACCCACAAACTGCAATAACCAGAGCAAGACCACAGCCTCCACGGCAATTAGCCCAAAACGGTCAGTACCTGATCAATAATGGACAACTTTCACAATTTTTAGCTGCCTTCCTCTACTTCCAACTTTGGACCAACTGAAGAAAGACAAATATGCTGCCTAATCACCCTCATAGGATACTTTTCTTTCAGTTATTGGGCTTCCGACTCCTTTATACCAATAGCCTTCAATCAAGCAGACCCGAAGTCTTCCCTTTTTTCCATTCTAAAGCTTTCCTACTCCTCTGCCTGCCTTTGAGTCTCTGCCAAACATAAATAATGGCGGTTGACTTCCTTACTATGCCAGCTCTGAATAAATATCCTTTTCTTGTTTGCATCTGGGTACACTTCATTTGTTTCCATAGTTCTTTCATTCTGTGAACTATCCAATTAAAAACTTTTTAAAATAAATACCATGCTCTTGGCTTTTCTGCAATCATCAACTCTCTTTAGCTTCTTCCTTCAATTCCACACCTTATCCAGATGCAAGCTAGCTTTTAGGAAGTTTTAGGAGGTACTTTTTCACTACATATATTTTATTTGACTGAAAAATGATAAAATATCATTTAAATTGAATGTACACCAACTGTGGCTCCTGAATAATAAAAACATAAATTTGTATCCATAAGCATAATAGGACATTTAATAATCCTTGTTACATATATTGATGAACATATTCTGTAAAGTCATTTAGTCTTGTGCCAAATAGAAACTATAAAAATATAATGAACTTTTTGTCAAAAACTGTTATGTAAGGCCTTGGAAGTTTCTAGTAGTTCAGTGCTTTCTATTCCATTCACGTTTTTGTTGAAATAAAATGGAAAAGAAAATAACCTTGTATATGCATATTAGAACTAACAGGTAAGGGTTTCCATGGATACTTTTATGCAGCCAAAGAGTTCGTGTGTGGAAAAAGGCATTCATTTCTAGTTCTAAGAGATTCTGTTCTGATAAGGAACTCCTGCCAATCGTTTTATGTCTTGACTTTCTAACAGAATAAAAATAATATATATCATGTGTGTTATGTGTAAGTCATGAGATAGTTCTATCTAAATAACCTTTTCAATCATCTGGCCTATTCGAGTAATACCTTGGAATTTTGTTAAAGCTTGGAAAATCTACGAAGATTTTGTAAGCAACTTTTAATGAGTTTATTGCTTTCTAGATATGTATGAGGAATCTTTTTTCTCTCTTTTTCTTGGTCATACTTAGGCAGTTTAAATTAACCAACTACTAGTGCTAGAATAAAAGTTTATCTTTTACTTAAAATAGCTTTGTTATCTTTTATCTTTAATTTTACCTTTAATTTTTATCTTTTTATCTTTAATTTTATCTTGAAGAAATTTCAAATATCTTTGATTGAATCTTATTAGTTAATATCCTACCCAAATGAAATTTTCTGCAAGTTTTCTTTTTATCTTTTTGAGAAACATGTCAAAAAAGATTTCACACCATGAAACTGCTAGGTTAAATTTTAAGCCATACAGTTTTATGAGAAGCTTGATGAGGTTCTGTGACCTTTTAATGAGCAAATTCATTCTAAACAACATGTTTTAAATGTAGCACTATTGTTTTACACTGACTTGCGCCTAAGCAATTATAAATTGTGAGCATGGCCTGTAGAATTGTTTTTAAATAAATAATCTGAAAAATCATTTGATCTTAGATTTAAGAGTGAACTCTCAAATACGGTTTGTTTTTACTAGTTAACATAGACTCTGGATAGCAGTAAAGTGTAAATCATGATCAGAATGGTAAACAAAGAGGCAATTAAAATATCACTCAACTTCCAAACTGATTAAATAATAAATTTTTGCAACAAAGCTTTCATGATTTATGTTTTCAAGTCCATAGATGCAACAGCTTTTTCACTGAGTGCAATACTGTCGTGACACATACATTGTCATGGTACATTATACTATTATAATGTAAGCTAAATGGCTGTCAAAAATACAGGTTACGTAAGACAAGAAGAAACAGAAATGCAAACTATATTAAGCCCTAACATTGGTTTTGGCCTTGGCATAATAAAGATGACATCTTAATGATTACCAGGGATACTGTTTATAGAAGATGATTCCTAAAATGTATTTTATTATGGTATTGTGCACTGCTAGAAAGCGGCCTCCTTTCAAAAGCTGCTTTAAATAATTGGCATTTCACAATATGTATCCAGTATGTCATTAAGACTGCACACAGATTATTACAGTACTTTATTTATATTCAGCATCAAATTATGTAAACTTCTGGCCTAAAGTATTATAAAGTTACTTCTTGATGATGATTTATTTTGGTAATATAAAATATCCTATTCCTGTATCTTCTTCCTCTTGCCCATCATTCAGTATTTGTATTTTCCAAAGTTCATCATCTGTCTTCTTGCTTTTACACTCCACCCCCCCTTAACAACCTACCCATCCTAACGATTTGAACCACAACCTGTTCACCTAAAAAATCTGTATTCTCCACAGAGACTTCCAAATCACTATTTCATACCCAGACTTTTCACCCAATGAAAGTATCTAATGGCTTACTTAAGAGTTCTGCCTGGATATGCATCTTGAACCAAATATGTTTTACTCTCAAACTCAGCAACTTACTTCAAAATCTATTCCTCCTTCAAGACATGCACCTGAGTGTGGAGTGGGCCTATGGCCTCCACCTCACAGCTCAATCACCAGTTTTGAAGTACCATGAGTGTCATGTCCCAAGGCCCTGACAAATTTGCCACTCCTCTCCAGCCCCTTTACTCCTGCCCTAATTCACACACCCATCATCACTTTCCTGAATTATTTGAATAGCTCCTGATGTACAGGTTAGACTTCACGACTGCCTTCCAGAATTCATTCACTGCAGGCAGAATACTCTTTCTACAGCATGAGCTAATTAAGTTAGTTTTATTTTTCCTTATAATCTTTCACTTTGCTCTACAGGACAAAATTCAAACTCCTTAAAATGTTATATGGGGTCTATTATGGTCTGGTCACGGTGATGCCATCCTTTGAAATTTAATCACCAAAATGTTCCTTCCATATATAAAATGCTCTCTGGCCTGCTTTCCTTCATTATGCCTTGTTTTTTCATGCTTCCAAGCCTTGAAACATTCTATTCCTTTGCCTAAAATGTCCCCTTCCCACTGACCATCCCACCCTCATCCCACCTGCCAATATCTACCCATCAGACTCCCCCTAATCACTAAGGACAATGATAGCATCAACTTTTCTGTGAGCAAAACAAGATCCACTGCATTTATTCCCACACCCCAACATAGTCCTTGAATTTGCACTTTAATAATCTGTCATGCACTCATCTAGTACAATAGGTGTTATGTTGGAATACAAGTATTTTCTGGAATATTAATTTCTCCACACAAAACTCAGATCACTTTAAGGACAGAACATTGAAATTCAGGTCATGAGACTCGAGTCTGAACACAAGTTTTGTCAATTCCTCAGTGTACCACCTCAAAGTTGCAGAAGAAAAATAATAAAGTATAAGAATGACATGCTTTTAATACCAAAACATTTAATGAGCTGTTTCATATAAGTCAAAAAGTCAAGATATTCAGTCAAATGCTTCCATCAACTGTGAAAACATGTGTTTGCAGAAATTCATGAGTTTTGATAAGGCAAGTCTGTTGACAATTTTTATTTTCTTCTCATGGCAAGATGTCTATGAAAATCTAATTAACATAAGCTCTATAGGAAAGCGTATCTCCAGATTTTGATGAAGTCCAAAGTGTTTGTGGGTGGGTGGGTGTATGTGTGTGTAAGTGGACTCTTAGTGTTCCAAACCTATGTAATGTACTTGGTAATTATTGCTTTGGGTCATAATAAATTTAAACAATAAGTGCATTTTATTCCTACTTTCTACATAATATTGTGTCAGCACTGTGGACACAGAGGGTCATGTGGGGCTCTGGAATCCAGACTTGGCAATAAAGTGGTGCAAGTCCTGCACAAATTAGCCATTAATATCTCTCCCCATCTCTAGTCCTTCCTAGCACTGGGGAAATAGCAATATCAATAGTAATAAAAATAATATTTAACACTGCATTCATAATGTGCTAAGTACTTTAAAGTTAATATTAACTCAATAATCAATACTAATAATAATAATTTAAGCATTGCTTTTTTTTTATTATTTAGGGCTTCTTTAACTCCAGGTGAGTTAGTAACCTTGTATTTTGCACATGCATAGCTTGTCATGAGTACCTTTAGTACAGCAGTCATCAACTGCGTAAGTACTATTTTCCTTATTC
The DNA here is from genome assembly GCF_037993035.2 of Macaca fascicularis. Classification (NCBI taxonomy): domain Eukaryota; kingdom Metazoa; phylum Chordata; class Mammalia; order Primates; family Cercopithecidae; genus Macaca; species Macaca fascicularis. The sequence continues at coordinate 56,333,761 of NC_088376.1, read as the reverse complement.
TATAAAGGAGGCGTGTAAGAAACAGAAATGGCAAATAAATTGTGTTGAAAGAGTGATACTACTGAAATTTACGCCCAAGGAGTCTAACTCCAAAGTCAGTGCTACTAAATACTACATTATAGGTTTATACTGTGGAAGTTAGACCAAATAATTCATAAAAGGATACATTCAGCTCCAAGAGAGGGTTTCAGTCTATAAAGAGACAAAAGCTTTGTCTTGATGTTAAGATTTATAGGCCAATTAGATGCATATAGTTGAGCCTCAGGTCTTTTAAGTATCAGCCAATGAACCTGCTCCTTTTTTTCTGAGCCAGTGCCAGTCACCTGGAGCTCCAGGGACTTGAAATCTTTAAAATGGGTCAGTCTCTGCTGGGATTAGCCCCAGCCCAGGAATGGCTCCTCCACATGCAGAAAATGTTTGCCCTGGGGGAGAACACAGTCTAGTAGAGAAAACCAAGAGAAAATGGGTAAATGTTCAATCATAATGCAGAATTAAATACCAATGCAGCTAAGAACCTGTGAATGCCACCACAGACAATAGGGAATGCATCACTCCAATATTCAGAGAGGGAGCCATTCCTTTGTAGTTGTGTCGTCTAGAAGGAAATGGAGTCATGGGCTCAACCTGGAAAGTATGGTGAATTTCACTAGTTGGGAAGTAGAGTGTAGAGTGAGGACATTCTTGATGAAAGAAACAAGGAAAACAAAGGTGTGGCATGGAAAATGTGCTTTGCATTCTTATAGGAGGATCCTGGAATATCACTTTTAGAAAAGCAGTTTAGATTACAGTGGTGACAGTATAGTCAGAAATGGTTCAAGACTAGGTACAAATTTGTAAATGCAAATATAGAGCTTTCAGCTATTCCTAACTTGTAGAACTAATTAAAATATGTTCTTAATATCCAGGATTTAAAACAGAAGCCTATTCATGTGGATGCAACTTATAGAACAGAGAAAATACACATGGTAGCCCAACCAACACTCTTCCCCACCATGGCTCTTAGAGTTAAGGGATTCCTGCTTATTTGGCCTCGTGTGGAAGCTGTAGGATGCTTACATCTGACTCACTTTTAGAAAGACTTCAACTGCCTACCTAATTCAGGCCTCAATATTGTGGAGAAGGCATGGAAATGCAGCAATAAATATTTTGTATGCTTTTCTTTATCTGAAAAAGAGTTAACATCTTTAAATATTTGCTTTCATTGAAAAAAAACACCATGTGTTACTGATGTATATCTTGTGGACTGAAATACATTCAAACAATGTAAGAAAACATACACACAAAAAAGGATTTTGAAAACCACTCTGTATTCTACCACCACAAAATTGCCATTGTAAATATCTTACATGTGCCATTATCCTTCTTTCCTTAATTGATTGATTTGTTTATTTTTTTTTTTTTTTACAGATAGTAGCAAGATTATGGAGTTGACATGTCATTATATTTCTTTTCTTCATGGTTGGAGGGCTATGTGGAGACATTACATGATACTGTGCAGCAGTGACTTCACTTACCTCTCTCTGTTCTCATTCTCTTTCTTTTTATTTATTTATTTATTTATTTTTTTGAGACGGAGTCTTGCTCTGTCGCCCAGGCTGGAGTGCAGGGGCACGATCTCGGCTCACTGCAAGCTCCGCCTCCCGGTTTCACACCATTCTCCTGCCTCAGCCTCCCAAGTAGCTGGGACTACAGGCGCCCGCCACCACGCCTGGCTAATTTTTTTGTATTTTTTAGTGAGATGGGGTTTCACCGTGTTAGCCAGGATGGTCTCGATATCCTGACCTCATGATCCGCCCACCTCAGCCTCCCAAAGTGCTGGGATTACAGGCGTGAGCCACCGCGCCCGGTCTCTCTGTTTTCGTTCTCTTTCTGTTTCTCTAACTCTCCTTCGGTCATCCTTCCCCTGAGGCAATGCATGAAAATTTCAGTGTGTTCACTTATGTATTCAGTAGACATTTCCAGAGAAAGAGAACGGAAAAAAAAAGGACTGAAGTGGGAGGGTATCGGTTTTGACATGTTTTAAGATTTGGTTCAGTGTCCTAGACTAGGGTTTTCTAAGTTGGTTGGGGAGGCACTAATTACTACAGAAGGATGGAAGACTGTACTACTTTGGGCCATTTTCCAAATTCAGAATGTAGCTGCATGGACTTTATTTCTGACAGCATCAACCTCATTTTTCATCTTCCCTATTTTTCCTATAATTTTCAGCAGCAATTTCTGCCACAGTTCCATCTAAAACAAAAAGATGATGGTAATGATAGTTTGCTTTTCTGTATAGCTGGAGATATGAGACTAACCATAGTTAGTTGATGCACCAGACTGACTTCTAGATTCAGGGGAAGTTTGAACCCCACTTGTGTTGCCTTTCCTTTCCAGATCCTTCTACTACCCTCCAGAACCTTCCATTTCTTTTTTTCGTTGTGAATATTGAAACTTATGCTGTCATATTAGGCTTCTTTCCCTGTTTTGTTGTTAGGATTGACTGATTAATTTTGCTCATTTTATTAGGTATTATGGAAGAGAAGTTTACATATCTTAACCCAGAAGTTCAGAGTCTGGTAATAACTCTTGTCCCTGGAATACCAAGAACTTTGGATATAATAATTCCATCCTTTCAGTTTCTTGTTTCTCTTTATGTGCTCTTCTTGACATCAAAAATAAGAAACATTTCCTCACTGGAGCCACATTCAGAAATGGGAAAAGCACCAGGTAGAGCAATTCTTAAATCTTCTGACTTTTAAGCCAAAAGAGTGTTTTTCCTCTTTTTTTTCAAGACTATCTAAGAAATTCACCTATTAGATACTAATATCTCCTAAGACCCTTACCTAAATCAAATTTTTCTAAGGCATACTTTAGAAAATATTATCCTAACAAAGGACATGCCAGAGTCTTGAAACAGAACATCTGATGATTGTGTCACTTATTCTGACCAATAGTTCTAAGGAATCTTAATGTTATTTATTTAAAGCAAAAAAAAAAAAAAAAAAGACATTTAAAAACTAAAATTATCTGAGATTTTAAAAAATTAAATCATGTTATGCCATGCTGCAGAGGAATTAAAAAGGAATACACACTATAAATGAAGAATCCAGAGGACAAGTAGTAGTAATTTGGAGGAACTGAGTAGATATCAATGATGGCTACTATGGAATTAAGTAAGGATATAGCTATTTATTTATGCATTTAAACAATAAAAATTTCAGCCAGATGTGAGAGATTAGAAATTTAAAAATAAATAATTAGTAAAAATTACATATTAGAGACAATCTAAATATCCAATGATAGCGAAAAGTTTAAATAAACTTTGAGATGTCAACATAATGGAATATTATACACTATTAATAATAGTTGTGTCTATAAAGATGGATTATTTATATAATGAAAAACTCACAACCTAATGTTAAGTGAAACTGGTTATACATATGTATATATGGGTTGATTTCAATTGTGTAAAATACATATCTGACTTCTTATCAAACTGGAAGTAATTATACTAACATTTTAGAAGTGTTTATTTCTAGATTGTGGGCTTTAAGGTATTTTCTTTTTTATATCTTGTTATTTTTCTTCCTTGAAGGGCACTGTGTGCTCATTAAATATGAGGTATTCTTTCCCTCCAGAGTGCAGTAAGACTTTTGAGCAGAGGAATGGCAAGACTTGATTTACGTTGAGGAAAGCTCTGACTCGCCAGTGGAGAATAGGCTGTAGACATGGAGCGCAGGTAGGAGGCTACTGCAATGACCTAGATGACAGATGATGAGGGTTTGGATGAGGGTTACAGTATAAAAGTGGTAAGATACAGAAAATATGTGATATATTTTTAAGGTAGAGCCAACAAAATCTGTCCACGGTTAAATGTGTAGTGTGAGAGGGAAAAAAAAGACCCCCGGATGGTGTCTATCTTTTTGATTAACATGAGGTGTACATAAATACCTCATATTTAATGAGCACACATTACCCTTAAAGGAAGAAAAATGTATTTTATGTTCATTTACATTAATGAAGCAACAATAAAGAAGTCATCTTTATCAGATGTCTTAACGAAGAAAGCTGAAAAAAGATCAAGAAGCACTTTCAATGAAAAAACTACAAATATTTCGCCAGGAGGCCAATGCTATGAAAAGATCAAAGAATGAAACTTTAAAGTCCTAGTCATCTTTCTAGATGAAAGAAAATTAAGATTTTCCTGTGTCTAGAATGAAAAGCCATGGCTTAATTAAGTAGCAGTTGGAAATTATTGAGTACTAGTGAATGAAATTTAGGGTCTCACAAAATTTTAGATTTGGTTCAGAGTTCAGAGGTCATCCAATCCAAACTTTGGATAGGTTCTAGAATCCATTCTTCAGTACAATTGAAAAATGGTCATTCAATTGCTGTTTGAATACTTCCAGTTGACATGTAACTCACCACCTTTGGAGATAGTCTGCTCTTGTGTCCCAATTCTAGATGTTAGAACGTTCCCTTTTATGTGGCATTGAAATTGGAGTCCCTGTAACTTCCATTCATCCATCCTAATTAAGACTCAAAGAGTTTGAACAGGTGGGAAAAAAATTTTAATCAGTAAAAATATTGATACATTTCAATAGAGTTTAGGAGAGAAAATCTGAAGAATTTATAGGTGTAAGTCAATTTTCGCTTTGACACAGAAGTGTTTCTAATATTTAACGGCATGCCTCTTGTTAATCCTCTGCTCTCCAGAATGATTATCTTCAGTTCCATGAGATAATCTTTGTATGACGTGGTTTCCAAGACCCTAACAGTCCAGGGAGTCCTCTTTCAGAAGCTGTGCTGAGTGGTTCAATTGACTAATTGGAACTAGTTCTTTCTGGGACCTATGTTTTCTATGTTCCCCTTTGCTGTAAGGTTACAGTTAGAGCTGCCAAAAAGAGGAACTTCCATGAGATTCAGAGGAAGTAGCGGTCATCACTCTCTAAAGATGTTCACAGGCAATACAGTGATGAAAATATGCTTGCAGGGTTTCAGCTCGTGCTCACTCTTCTGTGTTCCACATTCAAATCTCCTTCCTGACTGCTGGCACCGTTGTGCAAGAGTAGCCCCCAGCCCACCACCAGACACTTAGGGAAAGACACACAGACAACATAGACTCAATAACCGATGCTGCCCGTAGATATAATGTGAACTTGGTATATAATTTTAAATTTTCTAGCAGTCACATTAACAAGGCAGAAGAAAACAAACAAGGGAAGTCTATTTGAATATGTTTAGTATAACCCATTATACCTAAAACGTTATCGCTTCAACACATAGACAATATTAAAAATATCTAATGAAACAACAAGGAGGACTTGATTCACATTAGGGAAAGCTCTGACTCCTCAGTGGAAAATAGACTGTAGAAATGGAAAGCAGATAGGACGCTACTGCAGTAACCTAGATGACGGATGATGGGGGCTTGGACTAGGGTTACAGTATAAAAGTGATAAGGTTTGGAAAATGTGTGCTATTTTTTCAAGGTAGCATCAACAAAATCTGTCCATGGTGAAATGTGTAGTGTGAGAGAGAGAAGAAAGACCCTATGTTTTGGGATTAAACACCTAGAAAATACAGTGTCATTTACTATGAAGAAGGAGATTAAGAAAGAGCAGGTTTGTTTTGATTGGTCCAGCATATATTATGATTTTAAACATTTATTCTTTATCTTTGCTATTTTGATAAGCACATGTTTATCTAAATTGCAGGCATAAACCTAGAGCCAAGGAGAGCTAATTACTGAGCCTATGGTCCCACTCAGCCTAATACCCAGGCATTGCCATTATACTCGGAATATACTTAATTTGTCTTACTCCACTATTTTCCATCAAAAAATACATTTACACATCTTGTTTGCAACTATAAAATTCACTCAGTCTCATGTTTCATGTATAGCATTACTTTGAATTCCCAAAATCATAGCCCCATTTCTTCCTTCCCTACTTAACCTGGACTACCAATTCAACACATTATTGCCTATACCCTCCAGTGCCTAAACCTCTTGTTTTTTCAGCCCATTGGAATTATCAGTCCCTAACCTATGATTAATCCAACCATCTGCTTGCACAACAGAAATTTATAAGCTGCCAAACACTGCTTGAGAAAAATTGCATAACTGTACTGCTTGGACTTATTACATATTTACCATTTCCAATCTCAACTTAGTCCTCAGTACAGCTTGGCAATCCTTATGTCTGTATTCATTCAGATATTTTTCCTATTCACCAAGGTGACCATTTTATAACTTCACACTCCTGCGCAAGCTTTCACTTTCATATCCAGGAGAAAAAAACTACTTACTACTTTCCAGAAAACAAAATGAATACTCTAGATATTTAATTTATTCAAATGTCCTTCTCTGATTCCACCATTACATATATTTACTCTCACCTTCACCTGCCTTATTACCGTCATACTTCTCTTTTGCCCATCATCCCAAACTTCCTTCCACTCACCACATAAATCCCATGCCTTGTTCATGGCTCTGGGTCTTTGCAGACGCAATTTCATCTCTTCACCAATTGCTGTTGTTTCAACGTCTACACAGTTTTCAAAGTGCAATGGAAATGTTGTTTACCAGTGAAGCCCCACCCCCAAACCAGCTGCCATAGACAAAGATGGCAAATCCCTCCTCTTTATTATCGTAGTACACTATTGAGACCCAAATTATAGCACTCCTTATATTTTGCTACAATTATGTGTGTTATCTATTTCTGCCACCAAATCTAAGACTTTGATAGAGCAGGGTTTTTGTTATTGGTCTATGTGTATTCATCTCCAAAGCATGCAAAGTGATTTTTATGTTCTCTCACTCAACAACAACAATCAACACAGACAACTTCTGTGACCAAATTTGGTGGAGGGGGCTGGGTTCTACCCATTACCAAGCAAGCAGTCAGTTCTGCAGGGGATAAATGGGTGTCCTCCAATTTAATTCTGATACTATGTAGCTGGAGATAGCATCACATACCACAGATTGAGGGTTCAGTCCCTAAGACTGCCCCCTTCCCCAGACACGAACAATTGCTAGTTTGGGCCTCCAGAACTTCTGACCCACTGGCTTCAAGTTGGAGTTCTCAAGACCTTCTCTTTGGGTTTGATTAATTTGCTGGAGCACCTCACAAAACTCAAGGAAACATGTTTACTGGTTTATTATAAAAGGCATTACAAAGAATACAGATGAAGAGATGCACAGGGTGAGGTATGAGGAAAGGGGCATACAGAGCTTCCATGCCCTCCCTGGGTGACACTCTTCAGGAATCTCCATGTGTTCAGCTATCCACAAATCTCTGAACCCTGTCTTTTGGGCTTTTATAGAGGCTTCATTATGTAGGCATGATTGGTTAAACCACTGGCCATTGGTGATCAACTCAATCTTCAGGCCCTCTCTCCTCCCTGGAGGTTAGGAGGTGGGACTAAAAGTCCCAACCCTCTAATTCTGCGCTGGTTTTCTGGTGACCAGCCCCCGTTCTGAAGCTACCTAGAGGCTGCCAGCCCTAAGTCAACTCATTAGCATACAAAAAGACATCACTCGGGCATTTTTAAAGATTTCAAAAGTTGAATGCCAGGAAATGGGATACATACCATTTACATACCAAATACCAAATATGTATTTCACGATATCACAATACTATATAGATTTTTTTGACAAGAGTTTGCTTGGAGATGTGCTGGACAAAGGCAAGGCTGTGGTGATAACAGTCTTAAAAAGATGTTTTGTGTTGGACACAAGAGAGCATTTTTCATTGGTTACACAAGTGAAATTGATCCATGCCTGTCAGCCTTAGAAGTGTGTTCATTTCAGCAAAGCTGAATGGAGTGCACTTTCTTAAGTGCAGACTCACATTGAGAAATCCATGCTACGGAAGCTGACTTTCATAGCATAAGGCTATAACTGATTGGTTGACTTTTACTGATAAGATACAGGAAAAGGAAAATAACGTGAATATCACAAGTGCCACTGCTTGGTGTTACACAGTCTCCTCTGCAAAGTTTACCTTTGGCTTGGAAGAATAAACCAATAAAAATATTAATGCAAGGAACTTTCCAAATTGGGGGCTATCCATAAGGCTGCTTTTCCATTTCCGGTCTATTAAGTAATGTCACATTATCCTTGAAAGCAATAACACAGGAATTCATGTTTGCTGAAGAAGCTCCTTTGAAATTTGTCTCAAATGAAGCACAGAGAGCCCAGGAGATAAGCAAGCTGACAGGTATTTAACCAGTGTGTATATCACCTTCCATATATTATCAATTAATTTCCAAAACTACCAAATAAGGTAGCTGTTCTTATGTTCATTTATGTGAAAAGATTAGAACTTAGAGAAATTAAATAAGAGTTTCAATGTCATAAAGCTAGTAAGTGACAAAATTAGAATTCACACCCAGGTCATAGCCAAATTTGTTTCCCCTTTTGTATCATATTCCTGGGCCTAAGGAAAAATAAGAATGCCTTCGTTTTGAAGAAATCAGCCTGGAGAGAACAAGAAGTGGAAGCTGGGAAAGTCTCTACAAGTGTTCCTGACATGGAAAAGAAGTTGTGCTAAAATCTATAATATTTCTGAACCTCTTCTACATTGATTGATGGTTTTTATAGTTATAGAATAAAAATTCAAATCTTACATATTAGAAATTTACACAATCTCAACAGTTCCTGCCATTCTCAGGGAGATGTTTGCTGTACAGAAAGTCACACTACAAAGCAGTGTGGTACATTTAGGTTCTAGTGGGTATCTATAACCAGTTACTTCAGATTCACATAAAATACAAGTATATGACTCAATAATTCTATCTATACCATGTATTTTTAAATGACCAAAATAAACCTACAAGGCTCTATAAACTACATCAAAAAACAAAAAACAAATCTAGCTAGCTTACATTTTTTAAGGTTTTCTGGGAGTCATGTATACTACTGTAGTAAGCACTTAAAACAAGAGTGGGTTATAAAAAATGGAGAGAAGAATGGAGTTAATAATTTTTTAGGACGGGCATGGTGGCTCATGCCTGTAATCCCAGCACTGTGGGAGACCGAGGCAGGTGATCATCTGAGTTCAGGAATTCAAGACCATCTTGGCCCACATCGTGAAACCCTGTCTCTACTAAAAATACAAATATTAGCCAGGCAGTAGTGGCACACGCCTGTAATCACAGCTACTCGGGAGGGTGAAGCAGGAGAATTGCTTGAGCCTGGGAGTCAGAGGTTGCGGTGAGCCAAGATTATGCCACTGCACTCCAGTCTGGGCAACAAAGTGAGACTCTGTCTCAATAATAATAATAATAATAATTTTTAATGCATGTCATGAAGTCTTATTTACTAACTTTGGACAGATCACAAATTTAACTCTAGTTATTTTAAATTCTAAACTAGAGAAAAGTATTTTAAAATTCATATGGAACCAAAAAAGAGCCCACATAGCCAAGGCAATCCCAAGCAAAAAGAACAACAGTGAAGGCATCACGCTGCCTGACTTCACACTATACTACAGGGAGATAGTACCAAAACAGCATGGTACTGGTACAACAGAAACACAGAACAATGGAGCAGAGTAGAGAATGCAGAAATAAGACCACCCACCTACAACTATCTGATCTTCAACAAATCTGACAAAAAGAAGCAATGGGGAAAGGATCCCCTATTCAGCAAATGGTGCTGGGAGAACTGGTTAGTCATATGCAGAAAATTGAAACTGGACCTCTTCCTTATACCATATACAAAAATCAACTCAAGGTGGGTTAAAGACTTAAATGCAAAACCCAAAACTATAAAGACTCTAGAATACAACCTAGACAATACCTTTCAGGGCATAGACACAGGCAAAGATTTCATGACAAAGACACCAAAAGCAATTGCAACAAGAGCAAAAATTGACATATGAGATCTAATTAAACTAAAGAGCTTCTGCACAGCAAAAGAAACTATCAACAGAATAAACAGACATGGGAGAAAAATGTTTGCAAACTATGCATCCAAAATAGGTCTAATATAAGGAACTTAAATGAATTCACAAGAATAAAACAAACAACCCCATTAAAAAGTAGGTAAAGGACATGCACAGACACTCCTCAAAAGAAGACATTCATGCAGCCAACAATCATATGAAAAAAAAGCTCAACCTCACTGATCATTAGAGAAATGAAAATAAAAACCACAAAAAGATACCATCTCACGCCAGTCAGAATGGCTATTACTAAAAAGTAAAAAAAATATAATAACAGATGCTGCAAGGTTGTGGAGAAAAAGGAATGCTTTTACACTATTGGTGGGAGTGTAAATTAGTTCAACCATTGTGGAAGATAGTGTAGCAATTCCTCAAAGACCTAAAGACAGAAATATCATTCAACCCAGTCATCCCATTATTGGGTATATAGCCAACAAAAATCATTCCATTATAAAGACACATGCACACTTATGTTCATTGCAGCACCATTCACAATAGCAAAGACATGGAATCAACCTAAATGCCCATCAATGATAGACTAGATAAAGAAAATATGGGTCTGGGGCAGTGGTTCACGCCTGTAATCCCAGCACTCTGAGAGGTTAAGGCGGGCGGATCACGAGGTCAGGAGATTGAGACCATCCTGGCCAACATGGTAAAAGCCCATCTCTACTAAAAATACAAAAATTAGCTGGGTATGGTGGCACACATCTGTAGTCCCAGCTACTCAGGAGGCTGAGGCAGGAGAATCGCCTGAACCCAGGAGGTGAAAGTTGCAGTGAGCCAAGATCATGCCACTGCACTCCAACCTGGCGACAGAGAGAGACTCCGTCTCAAGAAAAAAAAAAAAAGAAAACGTGGTACATACACGTCACAGAATACTATGTATCTATAGAAAAAGAACAAGATCATGTCTTAACACAGGAGCAGAAAGCCAAATACTGCATCTTCTCACTTAAAAGTGGGAGCTAAATGATGAGAACACATGGACACATAGAGGGGAGCAACACACACTGGGGCCTACTGGAGGGTGGAGGTTTGGAGGAGGAAGAGGATCAGAAAAAGTAACTAATGGATACTAGGCTTAAGACACGGATGATGAACTAATGTGTGCAACAGACCCCCAAAACACATATTTACCTATTGAACAAACCTGTACATCCTGCACATATATGCCTGAACTTAAAAGTTAAAAAAAGAAGGATTTAATGTTACTCTTAATAATGCAATAATAGTTCAGACTAACTTAGTACTACAGCTTTTAATTGCCAAAGGAAAGAGTGAAACATGATGGTACCACAGTGTAGTACATACATGTTGAAAGCAGATCAGATTATCAGAGCAGTAGAACTTTTTTTGATACTAAACCAATAAACCAATTTATTTTCTGAATATTTAGAAGCACAGCATTGAGTAATAACTTTAAAAGTTACCTTATAGAGGACACAACACCCACTTTCATTAAATTGCTTCATATAGCACATCCAGGTATTTTTAGTATTTCAATATATTTCTATTAACAAGTGGCAAACATAGCAAAGTGACCAGGTGTGGTGGCTCACGCCTGTAATCCCAGCACTTTGGGAAGCCAAAGCAGGTGGATCATCTGTGGTCAGGAGTTCAAGACCAGCCTGGCCAACATGATGAAACCCTGTCTCTACTAAAAATACAACTTAGCCAGGAGTGGTGGCAGGTGCCTGTAATCCCAACTACTTGGGAGGCTGAGGCAGGAGAATCGCTTGAACCCGGGAGGCAGAGGTTGCAGTGAGCCAAGATCATGTCACTGCACTCCAGCCTGACCAATACAGTGAGACTCCATCTAAAAAAAAAGAAAGAAAGAAAGAGAGAGAGAGAGAGAGAGAAAGAAGGAAGGAAGGAAGGAAGGAAGGAAGGAAGGAAAGAAAGAAAGAAAGAAAGAAAGAAAGAAAGAAAGAAAGAAAGAAAGAAAGAAAGAAAGAAAGAAAGAAAGAAAGAAAGAAAGAAGAAGGAAGGAAGGAAGGAAGGAAGGAAGGAAGGAAGGAAGGAAGGAAGGAAGGAAGGAAGGAAGGAAGGAAGGAAGGAAGGAAGGAAGGAAGGAAGGAAGAAAGAAGGGAAGGGAGATTGCAAAGCATATTCAGGATATTAAATGAGGGTTTAGTCTTTTTCACTAATTATTTCTTTTTGAATAAATCACATATAGCACAAAACACAAAAAGTAGAATGAAAGTTCCTCCTTACCCTGTCTTCTAGCAACCCAGTTCCCAACGGGTAGGAACTGATATTTAAAACTATAATTCAATAAAAATTCTCTGAAATAGAGGAAGGCCTCGATCTATATATTGAATGGATCTATCTTTTATCTAAAGAAAAATAATCAATCCAGAAAGGTCAACTGTGAAACATATCCTAGTAAAATTATTGAAATTTAAAAGAAAAGATCCCTCTCGGTTTCCAGGAAAAATCAAAAAGTCATTTACAAAGGAAGGAAAATCAGGTTGGCATCACAATTCTTGTCAGCAACAGTCAAAGCAAGTAAACAGTGTGATAGCACTGCCCATAAACTTAAAGGGAGAAATGTAAGGAAAATATTTTATATCCAGCCACACTGTTTTTCAGATATTAAAGACACCCAGGAGTCTTTCCTGGTAATCTACTAAAGGATGAATTTATTTTAACAAAGAGATCATTAGGGAAAACAGTGAAATAACTGGTAATATGCTTAATTATAGATCTATGACTATAACATAGGTAAGAATAAGAGAGAAAAATTAGTATGTAAATATTATTTGCTCTGTCAAAATCAAAATAACACAAAAGAAATAAAACTGACTGAAAATAGAATATGTTAATTGACTGCTATAAAGATAACAGGTAGAAATAAAAGGAAATTATTTAAGGGTGACAGAGTAGTTAAAATCTAACTAAGGACTAAGAACGTTAAATGAAATAATTAAAATAAGGTAATACTTTTAAAAAATACAAATCTTTCGAAACACAAAAAGTATTGCAAAATAAAAGAAAACATTTAATTTATAAAGTGAAGAAGGCTGGGCACAGTGGCTCATGCCCATAATCCCAGCACTTTGGGAGGCCAAGGCAGGCAGATCATGAGGTCAGGAGATTGAGACCATCCTGGCTAACACGGTGAAACCCCATCTCTACTAAAAATACAAAAAATTAGCCAGGCGTGGTGGCAGGTACCTATAGTCCCAGCTACTCAGGAGGCTGAGGCAGAAGAATGGCATGAACTGGGGAGGCAGAGCTTGCAGTGAGCCAAGATCGTACCACTGCACTCCAGCCTGGAAGACAGAGGGAGACTCCATCTCAAAAAAAAAAAAAAAAAAAAAAAAAAAAAAAAGCAAAGAAAATAAAGACTACTGAAACCAACCCAACTGTTCCATAGAACTGATGTTTATGGCTTCTTTTGACTAAACATAGAATTTAACCCTCTCAGTCTCAGAACTTGAGAAAGTTACATTTGTCTTATCTGAGTTCCTTTCTCAGGAAACTAACCATCAGGCCTCCCAAATAGTATCAAGGAACTGACGCACTTACCAGATCACCTTATCTGGACAGTGAGTCCTCAGACCCCTCATTCATCACGATTGCCTAAGTGGCTACCTGCTTCCTGTTAACCAACTCCTCTTCTTTAACCCTCTCTAATTCCTGTCCTCCTGCATGTAGTTACAAGTCTTCCCTGCTATATAAACTCCTATTTTTAATCAGTCAGGGAGAAGAATTTGAGACTGATCTCCCATCTCCTTAGCAGTAGCAACCCATTAAAGCCTTCTTCCCTGGCAGTACTCATCTCAGTGATTGGCTTTGTGTGCAGTGAGCAGCAGGACCTAGACCGAACCCCTGGTATTTCAGTAATACTACTGAATGGAAGATATCCAGTAAATATTATGTTATGAATTATTACCTGCAGATAAAAAAATCAAATATCCATCAAATTACTACATGTAAATAGGTTCAACTTACCTGTTTTTTAAAAATTCAGATTGACTTAAAAGTCAAAATGCAATATTCTACAAGACAGTTGATTTCTTTTAAAAAGTCATTTTCATTCTTCTGCATTTTCTTATCATGAGTATTCATCAATATCAGCTTTATTCCATTTATACCATACATTTGCAAAACAAGTTTTTATCCCTCAAATCTTTCTGTTCCAAATTCAGGTCTGCAGAAACAATTTTACATTGGCTGTTTATTAAAGTAGCGAAAAATGAGCAAATGTTGGCTATTGAGGAAAATAAAGAAAAGGAAATCCATCATATAATTCATTTTATTCTTATATGCTAAACAGTTCCAGCCTTTCTCTTTTTATTTCTTACTAACTTGCCTCAGCTTTTTAAGACTAAATACAAAAAAAAAAAATTAATGAACACTTCACAAAAAGATAATTATTTTAGAGTCTCTCTGTTTCCTCGCTATGTAGTCACAGGCAAATCGCTAATCTCAATCTCTTCTAAAATATTTATATCCTTCCTGTATTGCAGAAAATAAAATCTAACCTATTTTATAAGTCATCTATAAGTAATATAATCTGGCCAGGGATGGTGGCTCACACCTGTAATCCCAGCACTTTGGGAGGCCGAGGTGGGCGGATCACAAGGTCAAGAGATCGAGACCATCTGGTCAACATGGTGAAACCCTGTCTCTACTAAAAATTAAAAATTAGCTAGGTGTGGTGGTGCGTGCCTGTAGTCCCAGCTACTTGGGAGGCTGAGGCAGGAGAATCGCTTGAACCCAGGAGGTGGAGGTTGCAGTGAGCCAAGATCGCACCACTGCACTCCAGCCTGGTAACAGAGTGAGACTCCCTCTCAAAATAAATAAATTAATTAATTAAATAATAATAGTAAATAAGTAATATAAACTACTGCTACTTACAAACATATTTTATAGAATTTTTACTGACTTTAACTTAAATAATATTCCCATGCAGAAGTGCTAGAATATATACAGATGTAACAAAGAAACAATAGTAAAATCAGCCACAATTCTGCAACTACAGCTACTCTCTCACCACCATGAAATAGAAACCTGTATAACTGCCACCAGGCTTGTGTGCAGCCTGCTTCCCCTTCATCAGCTGTGTCATGTGTAAGTAGAGATGAACCATGCAGGGGACAGGAATGTGGGTGGGAAAAGGCAAAGCAAAGGCTCTAGTTGCATGATAGGCACTGGTACCTGGTACCCCAGGCCAGAGGTGGAACAGAGGTTGAACATACAAGTAAGAAAGTAGCATTAGATAAACTATAATCTACTTAGACTTTTAACAGAAAGTCATTTTGTGACCTCCTAGTTTTCTCTTCATTGCAGAGAGTCAGAAATAGAAAATATATTTCTCTAAAATATTAATGCATATAATTTTTCAAATTACAAAGAATATAGGTTCCATTGAAAAAAATAAGTGATATGAAAAAGTACAAACAAAAAGACTTTAAAACCCTAACTTATCTCATCACCAAACACTGCCACCATTTCTTGTCACCAACAAGCCTTTTCAACATGTTGTTAGGGGTCAATAGATTTAACACTGAATTGCAAATACTAAGATATTACCTATAGAAAGAATGAACCGTTACCTATTATTGTGTCCCCTTATATTCTTCTTAGTTACAGTCAATTAGAGTCCTTAAACAAAACTTAGTCACAATTATATTGAGTGATTTCTGAGTATTAAGAGATTTAATTACTATAGCTTAAAAAATAATTGCTAGTTGATACAAAAATCAATTAGGTTGCTAAATATCCAGCTTTCACAATCATAAAATCTTTCCTACCTCCACATATTTCTATTTGGATTAGGTTGGATGGCTCCTCAGTTTCCTTCTAGCACTAAAATGTGATTTTCTGAAAAGCAATACAGAACTAAGACATGCACTTATAAGTTAGTTTTGGTGAGCTTTTCTTAAAGTTAACAAAAAATTGATTCAAACCATTTCTTCTAATGTATTTTGACATTTGCTCTTTCAGCATGAAGTTAGTTACCAAGCAAAAGCTGGTTCTTAATAATTTATGTTGTCTACTTTGAATGTGATTACTCATAGGAGTCTGCAGAAATGAATCAATACTTGCTTAGCTTCTCAAAAAAGTAAATCGGAGATAATTGTTACAGTCATGCATGTTAATTTAGGTTGCCAAATTAATTTCTCAACACTCCCTATGCTACAACAGTCTTAATTAAGGAACAACTAAGGTTGCCTTTTCTTCTTATAGGTACTGTTGAGCCATTGACTCTGAACAAAGTCATTTAACCCCTTTGATGTACGAGATTTTAAAAAACAACGAAGAGGCTGGACACTGGTTCACACCTGTAATCCCAGGACTTTGGGAGGCCAAGGCAGGCGGAGGTCAGGAGATCGAGATCATCCTGGCCAACATGGTGAAACTCCATCTCTACTAAAAATACGAAAATTAGCTGGGCATGGTGGCACGCGTGGTAGTCCCCAGCTACTCAGGAGGCTAAGGCAGGGATAATTGCTTAAACCCAGGAGGCAGAGGTTGCAGTGAGCTGAGATCACACCACTGCACTCCACCCTGGGCAACTAACAGAGCGAGAGTCCATCTCAAAAAAAAAAAAAAAGAGAGAGAAAATCTACAAAGTATTGTATACTGATATACTATATACTGTACATCTGTAAAATGGCTTTACAGAGGGCAAAGTGATTCCATGCTTTGTTTCTGCAATCTATTTTCTGTTCTGCAAGATGTAACCTAGGCCTCCTGGGAAGCTATTTTAATGTGGTGTGGATCTTATCAGTGTCCAATCCCAAGCTCCACATTTTAGGAGGATCACTGACAAATTAGAGTGCCTCAGAGAGAGAAGTCTGAGGAATTGTGGTAAGAGGAATGCTTGAAGGAACTGGAGAGAGAGAGAACTGGAAATATTTAACCAAAAGATAAGATGATGTGGTATCATAATAGTTTCAGGGATCCTCTTTTGTTCAAATGCCTGTTACACGGTAAAGTGCTTAATTTTATATCTTGTTCCAGATGGCAGAATTGGCACGGACTATTGGTAATTACAAGGAGATAGATAAGATTCAATGTAAGAATCTTTTGACAATATAAAGGGCTGCCTTACCCAGGAGTGAGCTTCCTGGTGTTCGGGCACTTCCTGAAGGACCACGTAGGTGGAATAAGGGAGAGTTCTCTGAGGCCCACTGTCTCAGGCTTTCAATGAATTAAAATATCAATGAATCACTCATTCATGAGACAGCCTTAGTCTTTGTGGTCCAGACCCCATTTTGACCCTTGTTATCACTGTAAGATGAACATCTCAAGTCTCCAAAAGACAAGGAAATGTCAAAAGGCCTGGCAGTTTCCTTATTACATGCCAAGACATACTGAGTGATTACCCACTACTATCCTATATAGCTGGTCATTGCTAGCATAAAAGTCAGACTATTGGAGAGCAGGTGTGAGACCAAGGGCATAATTCCCCCTTCCAAAAGTTTAAAGAGAGCACTGCCGTTCATGTACAACCTGCTACATTCTGCTGATCAATCTCATGTAGCCCCTACTGTATAATATTTAGTTTGCACAACACTCCAAAATAGTGAGCTCCTAAAGAGCAGAAACTCTGTACTATTTATCTTTATAACTCCATAGCTTATCAATGTGTTGGCATTTATTAGATACTCAATATATGCTTAATGGAAGAATAAATGAATTCCATTCCAAATAAGCATTGCCTCAGTGCAGGAACTATATCAATGGCAAGATCCAGAATTAAAATAAGACACAGTTTTTGCCCTTAAGGAGTGCTCAATAATCAGCAGAATAAATATATGAGGGAATGAGAGCACCTGTATTGGGTGGAATTTTGCCTTTTAAGAGTCCTTTCAACCCTAAGATTCTACCAATCCATATTCTTTTCCTCAATTAAAATATCGTAGATACAGCCTGGAGCTGTGGCTCACGCCTGTAATTCTAGCACTTTGGGAGGATCACTTGAGCCCAGGAGTTCCAGACCAACCTGGGCAACATGCTGAAACTCCATTTCTACAAGAAATACAAAAATTAGCCAGGCGTGTAATCCCAGTTACTTGGAAGGCTGAGGTGGAAGGATCACCCGAGCTCAGGAAGTCAAGGCTACACTGAGCTGAGGTCATACCACTGCACTCCAGCCTGGGTAACAGAGTGAGATCCTTTCTCAAAAAAAAAAACCAAAAACATATATAGACAGATATAGACAGAGAGAGAGAGAAGGAAGGAAGGAAGGAAGGAAGGAAGGAAGGAAGGAAGGAAGGAAGGAAGGAAGGAAGGAAGGAAGGAAGGAAGGAAGGAAGGATGGAGGGAGGGCGGGCGGGCGGGAGGGAGGGAGGGAAGAGGAAAAGGAAAAGAAAGAAAAAAAGAAAGAGGAAAGAAAAAGAAACAAAGAAAGAAAGAGAGAAAGAAAGAAAGAAAGAGAGAGAGAGAGGGAGGGAGGGAGGGAGGGAGGGAGGGAAGGAGGGAGGGAGGAAGGAAAGAAAGAAAGAAATTTTAGATGCAAGAACAGGAAAAGTGGCCATGCTATGTTAGGTTATTCCTAGGTTTTTAATCTACTGTGCGCAATACTGTTCAGCTTCCAGCAAACCAAATAATTTGAGAAGTCAACCTATAGTCAAATTATGGGATTCTTTTAGTGAATTTAGAATTAGAGAACAGAAGATCTTGGTAGAGATTTGTGTAAAACCTATACAAAATGCATATTCCTCATATTAAGAAAAAAATAGACTTTCTGGCCCTGAAATTTTAATTTATTCTCTATATACTAAAGAATTCAAACCATATCCATTTTAAAAATAATAAATACTGACATAATATGGTTAAATCTGTTAATTGTTGATAAGTTACTTTTAGTCTTCACCTTCTACAGAGGATGACACAGGACATACAGGTTAAGTTATTTGCTCCTATATCATGAAGTAGAAAGTAGCAGACCTAGGCAATTGAGCACCAGAATCCATGACAACTTCACTGATGGCCTGTTGTAATCATGTTCTCTTATATCATGATAAGACGTTTACTTCTTGCTTATCCTAGGAGGCCAATACACTGTAGTATGATTATTTTTGCCAGGTGTCCCACTAAGTTGAATCAGTGCTCCATGATTAGCCTTTCTTCTGATGCAATAGTGCAAAAAAGTATGCTTGGGGTTTCAGAAAGATGCACAAAGCAATATGGTGTCGTTAAGCATTAAAACATCTAGACCTTTACTGCGTTTCCTTGGTATTATTCATACAAAGTCAGCTATCACCCTCTCTGCCCCATTCCTCACTGCCCCGTCCAAAAATCCACATTGTATTAAATAAATAATGATTAAATACAAATATATTATTCTACACATTCACACACTTGCAAAAGGCAACAAGCCACCTGTTTTTCTAAACCATTTTGACTTACTGAGAGATAAGACACTTACTGTGAAAAGCAAGAAAAATTTCATTCTGGAATCAAATTCTCTTTTCCTCAGTTAGTTTCACATATATTCTGTTTTTCACTTTGTGCTTTAAATAGTTAGTTAATTGGGACTCTTTAACAGATTATATATGTTTCTGCTGAGAGTAATTGTACCTTAACAATAACTGAAGGAATTTTTATTGAATTTGCTAGTTGGTTCATGGTTTGCTAGAGTTCAGCAGAAGCTGAAGTGCTCCTGACTGTAGGAGGTGAAACTCATTCATATTCTTTTGTAAACAAATTAATGGAGAGTTGCCAGTGTGTTTTCATCCCACAAAATCACCTTAGCAACATGGATATAAAAACAGCATGAACTTTCCCTCAGAGCCTCCAGTCTTTCCTAGCATGAGGGCTCAACAATAAATGAGACTAGCAAAATTCTCCATTGATTTTAGTCTTATAAAATTGAGTTTCAGAATTTCCATGAAACATAGATTTTAACAGTAAAATAAAAAGAGGCTAAATTTCTCTTCTGTATAATGATTAGTATTTCCCAACAGGACTGTATTTGTTTTTTGATTTCCTGACATGGCAGGAAACAACATGTACCCTTTGCTTGATGGAGTTTAAAATAATTTTAGAAAAAAAAAAAGCAGAGAAAGTTATATTTTCAAATAATTAGGTCGGACTAATTCGAATCATGGGCTCTATGGTCACCAATTATACTTACATCTTATTCCTCTGGAGTTGGAGGAGTATGAGCTCTGGAAAATTGAGAAAGTGGAAGCCGCACTGCAGTCTTCAAGTCCATGCTAACGCCTGTGGGCAGGGCAAATCCTGGCAGAAGGTTGCTCTCAGATATCTGTGGGAAATAAGCCACAAAGCTTGCTTTGTTTTGTGTGTTTTTTCATGGACTCTCATCTCTCCCACATGGAAAGGCCAGAAAACTCTCTACTTATTTGTGGATTTCTTATAGTTTTGTTCCTTTGTTTTGGTTACTGCTTATTCACACTCTAGAGAAAGGAAAGCCAGTGAAACTATAGCACAAATGTATTTAAGAACTAAGCTTCTGGGCCTCTGCCATCCGTCGTCTTCTTAGTATCTTGTCTACCTTCCAGATTTAAAGGTAGGAATGATGAACACATAAAAAATACCTTTTCTTATGATGGTCTACTTTTTTTTAATTTTTTGAATATTGCAGTAAGTCCTCAGCTAATTGTGTAAACAAAATTTTTACTGCTAATTTTTGAACTATGTGGAATATTGGGTAGGGAGTGGATCACCTGGCTGCCAGATGTATTCTTGCCTGCCCCAATATGTAATGGCAGTGATATATACTTGTAATGATCAGAGTCCATTATCTGTGCCAGAATGGTGACTCTTTTCCTGGTCTTTGTACATGAAATCTCAAGTGCTGGTTGACTGAGATGCAAATAGAGCTTAAAATCTTGCTAGTAAAAGCACCCGTCTTCTGTGAACAGAAATGCTAGATAGACCTGCAGAGCTCATTGCGGCAGAGTCAGAAGCACAAATTATTCATGTGGGTCTCTAGAAGTAATAGCAAAAGGGGCCACTCTTACTTTTACACTTTCCTTCTGTCTACTAGCAACATAACACTAGATAATGATCACTGATTTAGGATGTATCCTGCATCCTGGAGAATGGCACCCCATCTTTGCAGAGTGTTATCTCCAAGCTTGTGCCTCTATGCCTTCAAAAAGCAGTTGATCACTCTGTAAGACTGGCAGCTTTTTGGTGGTATGCTCTGTCATGGGAACAATGTTCTTCATTGTGATATGTCCACGGCCATCCCTTTTTTTCTCTTTTAAATAGTCCTTAGTCTGAAACAATGTCAAGTGGGATACTATGTCTATGGATCAAGCATTCTATAAACCTTCAGACATTGGAGATTGTTGAGGTTCCAAAAGTGGCAAATGAAAACCCATACCTAGAATATGTGCTGATTCCAGTAAAAATGAATTGCTGCCTATTCGAGGATGGAATCAACTTGGCACCAAGTGACTGGTTAGTCTCCTTGAAAGATGGCATCCTATCAGGCTTGAGTATCATTCTCTGATGCAGGCTAGTTGAATATCCGATAGCAGTGGTAGTTAGCCATGGTGATTATCAGTCCATGATGTTGGTAGCACCCATGAATTGTTTTCATCCCTGATAGTCTCTTCATGCATTCGTTGTACCAGCACTGTGGTAGCTGATGACAGCGGCTGGCTGTCACATGTCAGCCAGCAGCAGACAGAGTCATTCTGTCCACTGAGTTCAGTGCTGTTTTCATGGTAAATGCTTTCTGGTAGGCATTAATAATTACATAGAAACTTTTCAAATTTGTACTTACTCCAATAGGTACATCACATACCTCTTCCCCAGACCTCCCTGTCCCCAAGGTTTCCATTTTTTTCTTTCCAATCTCTGACCAAGCAGCCAAGCTAATTGCCACTGCGCAGAAATTTCTGTATATTCTTATCTTGGGCAATTTTTCTTTTATTATTATTATTATTATACTTTAAGTTCTAGGGTACATGTGCACAACGTGCAGGTTTGTTACATATGTATACATGTGCCATGTTGATGTGCTGCACCCATTAACTCGTCATTTATATTAGGTATATCTCCTATTGTTATCTCTCCCCCCTCCCCTCACCTCATGACAGGCCCCAGTGTGTGATGTTCCCCATCCTGTGTCCAAGTGTTCTCATCATTCAATTCCCACCTATGAGTGAGAACATGTGGTGTTTGGTTTTCTGTCCTTGTGATAGTTTGCTCAGAATGATGGTTTCTGGCTTCATCCATGTCCCTACAAGGGACATGAACTCATCCTTTTTTATGGCTGCATAGTATTCCATGGTGTATATGTGCCACATTTTCTTAATCTAGTCTGTCACTGATGGACATTTTGGTTGGTTCCAAGTCTTTGCTACTGTGAACAGTCTTGGGCTATTCACCCACCTCGGCCCACCTCAGCCTCCCGAAGTGCTGGGATTACAGGTGTGAGCCACTGCGCCTGGCCCTGTATTTTTAGTATAGACGGGGTTTCATCATATTGGCCAGCTGGTCTCGAACTCCCGACCTCAAATGGTCCACCTGCCTCAGGCTACCAAAGTGCTGGGATTACAGGTGTTAGCCACTGCCCCTGGCCTACCTTGATTTCTTTGATTGCACACATTGAATGATGCCTATTGGCTGCCCTGCAACAGGTATTCCTGGTTTTGTGCCCAAAATGTTGCCTTTTGGCCTACCATACCCTGTATCCTGTACCCATATAAACCACAAACCTCTGGGTCTGTGAGGCAATGAGCAGAAGAGCCAAGGAGCAGAAGAACTGTGTGGCAGAGAAGGAGAGAAGAAAAGGAGCATCTGAACATCAAGAGGAGACCAGCTGGGGATGGTAAGACAGGAGTTTGGCCACAAAACAGCTCAACTCAAGGGAAGATCATCTTCCCACTCCATCCCCCTTCCAACTCCCCATTCATACCACTGAAAGCCACCTCCAACACTCAATAAAACCCTTGCATTTACCACTCTTCAAGTCCATGTGTAACCTGATTCTTCCTGGACGCCAGACAAGGGCGCAGGTACCAAGCGGACACTGAGCTGGTTAAAACTTAAGCT